>NW_016107468.1:545444-549108 GCF_001604975.1 Cebus imitator | reverse complement strand
TTTTTTTTTTTTAAGAGACAGGGTCTTGCTTCATCACCAGGCTGGAGTGCAGTGGTGCAGTCATAGCTCACTGCAGCCTCCAACGTTTTTTTTTTTTTTTTTTTTTGAGACGGAGTTTCGCTCTTGTTACCCAAGTGAGTGCAATGGCACGATCTCGGCTCACCGCAACCTCCGCCTCCTGGGTTCAAGCAATTCTCCTGCCTCAGCCTCCTGAGTAGCTGGGATTATGGGCGCCCGCCACCACGCCCAGCTAATTTTTGTATTTTGGGTAGAGGCAGGGTTTCGCCATGTTGGCCAGGCTGGTCTCCAACTCCTGGGCTCAAGTGATCCACACGCCTCTGCCTCCCAAAGTACTGGGATTACAGGCATGAGTCACTGCGCCCAGCCCTAAGTTATAATATTTTTTTGGTCCCAGCTATAAGGTCACCCCTGCACCCTGGACCGCACCCTGTCTCCTGTCATGAGACAGGGCTGTCCCGCTGCACTGTGTCCACCCATCTTGAGGACTCTTCCGCCAGAGTCCGACCAGGTGGTTTCTGACCAAACAGCAGGAAACCGAGAGTTCCTCTTGCACTTGGCCTTTTGCAAGCCTGTTCTTGGCCAAGGCCAGGGCAATACGCAACCAGACATCGGCTCTTGCAACTTCCCCCCAGCAGAACCCACATCCTCCGGTCCTCAATCTAGAAATACCCCCGGGGTGGAGCCCGGCCCACCCAGCATCCCTGCAGAGCCTCGGTCCACTCCAAGCAACATTTATTGAGGGTGGCGGGAGCCGCGCTGGGCAGGGGCCGGGGCTGCCCTCGGCGTCCAGACGCCAGGCTCTTTAGAACGCGTATATACAGGGACGGGACGGGAGCTGGCGGAGGGGCCCAGACTCTAGCTGGGGACTGCGGTCCAGACTCAGACGGCAGACGCCAGTTTCCGCTTGGTGCTCTCGCTGCAGCGGTTCAAGATGAGGTCGGCGCTGGGCCGCGGGGGCACCGCCGGCTGGGGCTTAGCGCGCTGGGTCTGCGGCTCCTCCTCTGCGGGAGGAGACCAGGGGCGGGTCAGAGGCCCCGCCCCGCCCACTGGCCCCGCCCACCGCGCTCTCTAACTCCCGCTCCGCGCTCTGCCCTCGCCTCCCGGTCGTGCCTCACCCTCTGACTCCGCCTCTCATGGATCGCTCCGCCCCCTGGCGCTCGCTCCTCCTCTGGCCCCGCCTCCGGTCCCCGCCTCTCTCGCTGACTCCGCCCCTCCGCCCCCCAACCCGCTGCACTCACGGAGCGGACTCCCGGGGTTCTGCGGTCCCGGCCGCGCCTGGCGGCGTCGCTGCTGCAGAAAACGGACGCTGTTGCGGCGATAGGCGTCCTGGCTGAGGCGCTTCCGCGACCGCTGGTGGATGCTCTGCGCGTTGCGGATGGACGACCTGGCCCGGCGGGACGGGGCGTCGTTAGAGCCCGAGCGCGCCCCTGTTCCCAGGGCCTCGCATGGACACCCCTGGCCCGAGGAAGTGGGGGGCGGGGAGCAGGGGCCGGTAGTCTGTACGACCCGGGCGGGGCCAGAGGCGGCTGCCCGCTTCGCGACACGGACCCTTGCCCTGCCGCAGAGCCCGGGCGGTCCCCAGGACTGCCCATCCCCGAGGCCCCCGGGCATCGCCGCCTTCCTCCCGCCCCCGTGCCAGCCCCACACTGCGGCCAGGCGTGTCCGCCCCTTTCCCCGGTGAGGGTCCTGCCTCTCCTGCCAGGCGGAGACCCCCTTCCCCCGGCACTGCCAAGCTACGGTCTAGACAGAGCGAACCCGTGGTGCGCTCCCCTCGACCCTGCCCAGCCCCGGGGACCCCCGCTCACCTGCGGGGCGGCGCCCCCCGCTTGATCTGGCGTTGGGCCTGGGACAGGTCTTGCCCCGACTTTTGCAGGTACATGGACGGGAAGTAGCCTGTGACGTCGTCTTTCCTGCAACAGAGGCAGCCCTTGAGGCTGGGGCAGTCACCTGGGGGGCGCTCAGAGGCAGGGGTTTCAGGGCTCTCTCTGAACATCTGGGGTTAAGACAGACTGAGATGTTGCAAACAACCAGACCCCTGCCTCTGTGGGCCTCAGTTTCCTGGTCTGTGCAACTGAGACCCTTCCAGCTCTCCTTCCACAGTCTAGGCAGGGGTGGAGGTTAGCAGATCCAGGTCACCACAGGGAACAGGTATTTGCTATAAGATATTGGCAAGAATGAGCAGGGCACAGTCGCTCACGCCTATATTCCCAGTACTTTGAGAGGTCTAGGTGGGAGGATCGATTGAGGCCAGAAGTTCGAGACCAGCCTGGGCAACAAAGCAAGACCCCTATCTCTGCACCTCCCAAAAAAAAATTAAAGAAAAAAGAAGACATTGGCAGATTATATTTGTCAGTTTTTCTTGTATGTTAACTGCCTTCTGTCTCCTACGAACCTTGGCCTGCCTCTAAGTCACCAAATTCTATGCTTTCTTCCAAATGTTTTTTTTTCAAAAGCAGAATTTTTCTCTTGTTGCCTAGCCTGGAGTGCAGTGGCCGATCTCGGCTCATTGCAACCTCTGCCTCCCGAGTTCAAGCAATTCTTCTGCCTCAGCCTCCCAATTAGCTGGGATTACAGGCATGCACCACCATGCCTGGTTAGGTTTTTTTTTGTTTGTTTGTTTGTTTTAGGTAGAGATGGGATTTCCCTGTGTTGGTCATGGCAGGTCTGGAACTCCTGACTTCAAGTGATGCACCCACCTCAACCTCCCAAAGTGCTGAGATTACAGGCGTGAGCTTTGAGTCCAGCCCCAAATGCTTTTTAGTTTCAGGTTTTACACTTGGAAAAGCCTGTAATCCAACTGAAGTAAACATCTGTGTACAGTGTGAGGTTTGCTTTTTGTTTTTTTCAGTATGGATATCCACCTGTTCCAGCACCATTTGTTGAAAAGACTTTCTTTCCATTCTCAATATTATATTTGGGAGTAAAAAAACAAAACAAAACTTTGCATAATACAAAGTTCACATAAAACCCTAATTCCTGGCTGGTGGGAGGGTCTCAAGAAGATTGTCAGAGACACAGGATGAGGGTTAACAGATTGTGTGTCTAAAAGGCTGAGAAATGCTGCCTCAAAGCCCCCCCCCCCACCCAGGACCATGCTGTGGGTATGCATGTTGTGGTCCTAGCTTTAAGATATGCTTTCAGGGGGGCGCCGGGCTGGCCCTGTGACCTAGAGCTCTGCAGATGACAGCAAAGGCCCAGCATGGAGGCTCATGCCTGTAATCCCAGTGCTTTGGGAGGCCAAGGCAGGAGGATCTCTTGAGGCCAGGAGTTTAAGACCAGTCTTGGCAGCATAGTGAGACCCTGTCCCTACAAAAAAATTAAAAAACATTAGTTGGATGTGGTGGTACTCACCTGTAGTCCAGCGACTTGGGAGGCTGAGGTGGGAAGATCACTTGAGCTACAGTGAGCCATGATTGTGCTCCAACCTGGGAGTCAGAGCAAGACCCTGTCTCAAAAAATAAATAAATTGGTAAAAAATGAAGACACGGGAAAGGACCTGGGAGGCCCTGTGGCTCCAGGGAGATGGCTCAACACGCCGCTAGAATTCTGTGTTCCCCAGAACCAGAAAAAAAAAAAAATAGTATTTCTGCATTCATTTGGAGGATAAACAGATGGGAAATGCAGTGGAAGCTTTTTTTTTTTT
>NW_016107468.1:538371-544979 GCF_001604975.1 Cebus imitator | reverse complement strand
AGAGACAGGGGTCTCCTATGTTACCCACGTTGGTCTTGAACTTGTAGCCTTGAGTAATCCTCCCACCTTGGCTTCCCAAAGTGCTGGGATTATAGGCATGAGACACCACAGCTGACTATAAGAAACCTTTAAAAGGAAACGGGATTATAAAAAGAATGTAATTTTTTGTTTGTTTTTGAGACAGAGTCTCACTCTGTCACCCAGGCTGGAGTGCAATGTTGAGATCTCGGCTCATGGCAACCTCCACCTCCAGGGTTCAAGCGATTCTCTTGCCTCAGCCTCCCAAATAGCTAGGATTATAGGCGTGTGCCACACCTGGCTAATTTTTGTATTTTTGGTAGAGACAGGGTTTTGCCATGTTGTCCAGGGTGGTCTCAAACTTCTGACCTCATGTGATCATCCCACCTCAGCCTCCCAAAGTGCTGGGATTACAGGCCCGAGCCACCTCGCCCAGCCAGGAATGTAATCATTTATCCAGCAGTTCACCATGCTGCCAGAGAAGGAATAATAACAGATGTTAGGAAGAGACCCTAAATCACAAAGGAAAAATGCACTCTCAGACAAGGACATTGGAACACAAGACAGGCAAGGTTCGGCTCATCCCTCCCTGCTATTGAGATGGAAACTGGACCCAGAGGGACGCGGTGGCTTACCCAGAGTCCCAGAGACAAGTCACCCCAGACCCCCAAATACTCCCGCCCTGGCTGGGGGCTGACTCTCGGGTGGGTGCCCTGGATGGAGAGGGGCCTCCTACCTGATGACCCACCAGCCGTCCAGGAGCTTGTGAATGACCTCGACGGCTTCGCCCTCGAGCAGAGACACCTCGTCCTCCTCCACAGCAGTATAGGACTTGATGGCAACATACGGCTCGCCTGGTCCATGGGGGGGGCACAGGGCACAGTGTGAGGTCTACCCAGCCCGGGGCTCACCACCCCTCCCCTCTTCTCATCTCTGCACCTGGGCTTCCTCCAGCCACTCCAGACCCACCCAGGGCCCATGATTCCCTTTCTTCTGGGTCTCTTCCCTCCACCCCTCTGCTCCATCCCAGGCTCCCTCTATAAGCTCCTGCTGTCACCCACTCTGGGGGCACACTCTGGACTTCTGCCCTCTGCCCCCTATACCCAGGTGAGCTTGTCCACTCCCATTCATTGCCACCCACTCTGGGGACCAGAGATTCCATAACGACAGAGGTCTGGCCAGGCACCTAAATATGACAAGAGACCAGCCATGAGCAGGTGGGTGGAGCACCTGTCCACAAGGCACTGGGAACTGCTCACCTGCAGCTAATTGTCAGCCTGTGGGGCTGCAGGCCTTCCCAGTGTTTAAACAATAGCCACAGGCCAGGGAGATGGTTCCTGCCTATAATCCCAGCACTTTGGGAGGCCGAGGCGGGCAGATCGCCTGAGGTCAGGAGTTCGAGACCAGCCTGGCCAACATGGCAAAACCCCATCTCTACTAAAAATACAGAAATTAGCCCGGTGTAGTGGCACACGCCTGTAATCCCAGCTACTCGAGGGGCTGAGGCAGGAGAATCACTTGAACCCAGGAGGCAAAGGTTGCAGTGAGCAGAGATTGCATCACTGCACTCCAACCTGGGTGATAGAGCGAGATTTTGTCTCAAAAAAAAAAGCTGTAAATCCACATAAAAGGATGATATCACTCCATTTTAAAATGTGGGTATCCAGGCCAGGCGCAATGGATTATGCCTGTAATCCCAGCACTTTGGGAGGCCAAGGTGGGCGGATCATCTGAGGTCAGGAGTTCGAGACCAGCCTGGCCAACGTGGTAAAACCCCGTCTCTACTAAAAATACAAAAATTAGCTGGGCATGGTGGCGCATGCCTGTAATCCCAGCTACTTGGGAGGCTGAGGCAGGAGAATCACTTGAACCTGGGAGGCAGAAGCTGCAGTGAGCCGAGATCGCACCACTTCATGCTAGCCTGAGTGAGTGAGATACTGTCTCAAAATAAATAAATAATAAAGTAAAATAAGATGGAAACCAGTTATATTATAGCTTCTTTCAAGCTCAATGCAGGCCCCATCCAGCCCTGGCACTGCCAGCTTTCCCTTTCTGGTCAGTGATGATGCCTCTACCTCCAGGCAGCCTTCCCTCTTGAGCCTCAGGTCTGCTCATCCTTCAGCTTCCCACTGGATCTGGCCCCATGCCCACAGACACCACTGACCTCCCACCCTCCCCCAACATCTGCTCCTCCTCCTGGTTCCCTGTCTGGACCAAGGGCACCGCAACCTGCCAGGACCCCCAAGCCAGAGACGATGAGGTATCAGCCCTGACCTTTCTGCCCAGCCAGCGACCAGGCCAGACTCCAAAGCAGTCAATCAATATCCCTGGGCCTGCCTGCCCCTTCCTCCCACACCCCTACGGCCTCAGAGGGCAGAGGCACCTGCGTAGTTGGGCTCAGGGTCCTCCGTCTCATCGGGACTGTCCAGGGGCTCCAGGAAGGACGCTGGGATCCAGCCTCGCTTTGCTTTCATCTGGCAGAACCACCAACCTGCACCAGGGGTGTGGGAACGGGACTGAGGGGCGGGCCCGGCAGCTCCCTGCAGCCATCAGGGATGGTGAGGACATGGGGACATAGACACAGCGACGTCCAACGCTCAGATTCAGAAATGTCACCTTCACCACACTGGACCATGAAGTCACATGCATGCATGCACACATGCTCACAAAATCACAACCTTGAGCTCACTCCATAATGAGCAGACGGTCCCATGCCCACCCAGACATGTACACCCCAGCCCACCATGCACAGATGCCCACAGCCACCACAGGGTGCACACTCAGAGAGATGGTGACCCACAGTGTGGGGAGGACATTCAGGGACCCTGAATGTCCTCTGAAACAGCCAGAGTCCTCTTGGGGCCAGGCTGCCTGAGCCTTGGCAGGAGGCTTGTGGCTGTGGGTCCCAAGCACCAGGGGAAGGATCCCAGCGGGGTGGGAGGTCTGACCGCTCTCATTCTTCTCCACAACCTCCACCACGTCCCCCACGGCCAGCGCCATCTCAGAGCCTGAGGTCTTATCGTAGTCAGCGATGGCGCGGTACGTCTGCAGGATGATGGGGCCGGTGATGTCTAGGGCAGAGGGAGGGCGGGGTGAGTGGGCACTGCAGGGTCCATCTGGGCCAACAGAATGGGCACTGGCATCCTGAGTCTCTGTCCCCTGCATTTCCTGAGTGCCCAGCGTGCTCCAGGCTTTGGCCTCACACTGCAAACATGTCCTTGTTCTCATATGATGAAGTTAGCGAGCCTCTCCCAACTTTATTTTCTTTTTTGGAGACAGAGTCTTTCTCTGTTGCCCAGGCTGGAGTACAGTGGCATGATCACAGCTCATGACAGTCCTGGACTCCTGGGCTCAAGCAATCTCCATACCTCAGCCTCCTGAGTAGCTGGGACTACAGGCGTATGCCACGACACCCAGCTAATATATATATATACACTTTTTTGAGCTGGAGTTTCGCTCTTGTTGCCCTAGAGTGGAGTACAGTGGCACGATCATGGCTCACTGCAACCTCCACCTCCCGGGTTCAAGCGATTCTCCCACCTCAGCCTCCCAAGTAGCTGGGATTACAGGCGCCCACCACCACACCCAGCTAATTTTTGTATTATTAGTAGAAACGGAGTTTCACCATGTTGGCCAGGCTGGTCTTGAACTCCTGACCTCAGGTGATCCACCTGCCTCGGCCTCCCAAAGTGCTAGGATTACAGGTGTGAGCCACTGTGCCCAGCCCCCAGCTAATTTTTTGTAGAGATGGGGTCTTGTGATGTTGCCCTGGCTGCTCCTGAACTCCCGGGCTCAAAGGGATTCTCCCACCTCCGCCTTTTAAAGTATCGGGATTACAGGCGTGGAGCCACCGCACCTGGCCTGTTGGCAACTCTTTTTTGTTTGTTTGAGAAGAGTCTCACTCTGTCGCCTAGGCTGGAGTACAGTGGCGCGATCTCGGCTCACTGCAACCTCTGCCTCCCAGGTTCAAGTGATTCTCCTGCCTCAGCCTCCCAAGTAGCTGGGATAACAGGTGCGCACCACCACGCCTGGTTAATTTTTGGATTTTTAGTAGAGATGGGGTTTCACCATGTTGGCCAGGCTGGTCTTGAACTCCTGACCTCAGGTGATCCACCCGCGCGGCCTCCCAAAGGGCTGGGGTGACAGGCATGAGCCACCATGCCCGGCCCAAAGACTCAATTCTCCAGTGGTGTAGCTGTGAGCCCCCCCACCCTGCTCCCAGCCCCTGCTGTCTTCCCTGAACACCTCCCACTCTGGGTCTCCCTGGCTGCCCCCCGTCCTCTTACCCGCCGCAGTGCTCTTGCCATCTTTGGGCATCAAGTATGTCTCTGGCTTTTTTGTCCTGAGGAGAGAACAGTCTGGGTGAGACCCTTAGCTTCCCATGGAAGAAGGAGATGCATGGGTAGACCTACAGAAGAACTTCCCAAGAGAAGAGGGACCCGGGGAATCAAGGGGCACTGCGGAGAGAAGAGAGCAGCTGGACTGGCTGAGGAAGGACTTCGGGAAGTGACAGGGGTGGGCGGATCTGCTCGGCCAGCCAAGGAAGGACATGAGGAGGACATTCCACAGCCTCCGGCAGATCCTAAGGGTGCCCTAAGTCTGGGAAATGCTCTTGTGGGCCCTCTTCTTTCTTCTTTTGTTTTTGAGACAGGGTCTCGCTCTATCACCCAAGCTGGAGTGCAATGGTCTGATCTCAGCTCACTGCAACCTCCGCCTCCTGGGTTCAAGCAATTCTCTCCTGCCTCAGTCTCCTGAGTAGCTGGCATTACAGGCTGTGCCTGACTGATTTTTTTATATATTTGGTAGAGACGGGGTTTCGCCATGTTGGCCAGGATGGCGAAACCCCGTCTCTACTAAAAATCCAAAACATTAACCAGGCGTGGTGGTGCGTGCCTTTTATCCCAGCTACTAGGGTCAGGATGACGACCTGGGACTTCAGCACCCCAGCCCCGAGTGCTTCCCCCAGCACCCTGAGGTGTGAAGGGTCAAGGTGGAGGAGGCTTGGCAGGGTCACAGAGGTTGGAGGTGGAGTCTGCCTTCTTCTCTTTCTGGCTGTGTGGCTCTAGGAAGGTGGCTTTCCCTCTCTGAGCTTCGGTTTCCTCATCTGCAAAACAGGGAAAGTCCCAGCCCCATTCCCGCTCCCACCTGGCAGGGTGAAAAAGGCCACTCACTGGCTGTCCGCGGGGAGCTTGAGGTCGTCGGGGCGCACCTTGAAGAAGTCGAGGAGGTGGGGGCAGCGGGAGATCTTGGTGGGCAGGCCCATGAGTGTGCTGCAGTATTCGGTCAGAGTGCCCTGGCGGTTCTCAGCGGCCCGTTGCCCGTCGAACCACCTGGGAGCTGGCACCAGAGAAGAGGAGGTCAAGCCCGAGGGGGGCTGGAAAGGCAGGTGAGCCCCTGCCCGCCAACCCCCTGACAGGGGGCTCAGCCCCACACTCACCTGGGAGGTGGGGGATGATCCTGTTCTCTGGGTTGATCTCCCCTGCCTCAATAGGGAACATTTCTTTTAAGGTTTTCTAAACATTGAAAAGAAAAGAAGACGTGAGGGAATATTTGCAGTTTACAACACTTGGAAAAGCCCGAACGTGGAAGTGACCTAAATACCTCTCAAAACTACCTAAAAGGCTGGGTGCCATAGCTCACGCCTGTAATCCCAGCGTTTTGGGAGTCTGAGGCAGGTAGATCACTTGAGGTCAGGAGTTCAAAACCAGCCTGGCCAACATGGTGAAACCCCATCTTTACTAAAAATACAAAAATTGGGCTGGGCACGGTGGCTCATGCCTGTAATCCCAGCACTTTGGGAGGCTGATGTGGGAGATCACCTGAGGTCAGAAGTTTGGGACCAGCCTGGCCAACCTGATGAAACCCGTCTCTATTAAAAATACAAAAAATTAGCTATGCATGGTGATGGGCGCCTGTAATCCCAGCTACTAAGGAGGCTGAGGCAGGACAATCGCTTGGACCCAGGAGGCGGAGGTCGTGGTGAGCTGAGATCACACCATTGCACTCCAGCCTAGGCAACAAGAGCAAGACTCTGTCTAAAAAAAAAAAAAATTAGCCAGGCGTGGTGGCACATGCCTGCAGTCCCAGCTACTCCAGAGGCTGAGGTGGAAGAATGGCTGGAACTTGGGAGGAGGAGGTTAGAGTGAGCTGAGATGGCACCACTGCACTCCAGCCTGGGTGAAGAGTGAGACACTACCTAAATATCTCGGGCCTAGAAATGCCTGTGGCAATATGGATTCTGTGATTAGCAGAGGCGTTAACCTCTCTTCCTCCCATGTGCAAGTCACCAGCTAATCCTTTTTTTCCCATCCCCAAATCTCTCTGGGATCTGACACTTTCCTGCCAACCCCACGCTCAGGGCCCTAGCCACTACCAGACTTGGATAAAGACAATGGCCTCCTTACCTCCCCCGTCCACCCTCGCCTGTCCTCAATCCAGTTGCTAGAGGGTTACTCTTAAAAACCATGTTGCCGGCCGGGCGCGGTGGCTCAAGCCTGTAATCCCAGCACTTTGGGAGGCCGAGGTGGGTGGATCACGAGGTCAAGAGATCGAGACCATCCTGGTCAACATGGTGAAACCCCGTCTCTACT
>NW_016107468.1:535085-537971 GCF_001604975.1 Cebus imitator | reverse complement strand
AAAAAAAAAAAGCGCGTGTATGTGTGTGTGTGTGTGTGTGTGTGTGTAAATCCCCTTTAACTGTGGACTGGGAGGGGATTCTGGGTTCTGCAGCTTCCCCCACCACCTGGGCTGGGGTCCTCCTCAAAGGGCGACAACGCGTCCCCTCCCCCGCCTCCATCCCGACACTCACATGGAACTCATAGATTTCGGCGAAGCGCCGGTAGACCACCTTCTCCGAAAGGTCCTGCCACTTCACCAGGAACATGTATACCTGGGGGAAGGCCAAGGTTGGGGGGACCCCGTTCAGCTTCCCAGGAGGCTTTGCTCTGTGCACACAGGCTCCCACTACCCCCTGGAGAAAACCCAGAGGATTGGAGTGAGGGACATCTTTGGGGTTGTCCTGGATTGCAGAAAGGGCACAAACATGGACCCAAGTACTGCCATGCCCCAGCCTGGGGATGGGGGGCAAGCAGGTCAGCATCTCTCAAATGGTCTCATCTGTAAATTGCAGATAAAAGCAGGACCTAGGCTGGACACGGTGTCTCACACCTGTAATCCCAGCACTTTGGGAGACCAAGGTGGGAAGATCCCTTGAGCCCGGGAGTTTGAGACCAGCCTGGGCAACATAGGAAGGCCCCATATCTACTAAAAATACAAAAATTGGCCAGGTGTGTTCAGGCACGACTGTGGTCCCAGCTACTCAGGAGGCTGAGGCAGGAGAATTGCTTAAGCCTTGGAGGTCACGGCTTTAGTAAACTATGATTTCTATAGTTTACTAAAGGCAACTATACTCCAGCCTTGAAGAAAGAGAAGAGGGGAGGGGAGAGGAGGGGCAGGCAGGCCAGCGTGGTGGCTCACGCCTGTAATCCCTGCACTTTGGGAGGCCAAGGAGAGCAGATCACTTGAGATCAGGAGTTCAAGACCAGTCTGACCAACATGGTGAAACCCCATCTCTACTAAAAATACAAAAATTAGCCAAGTGTGGTGGTGCACCCCTGTAATTCCAGCTGCTCAGGAGGCTGAGGCAGGAGATTGAATGGCTTGAACCCAGGAGGCAGAGGTTGCAGTGAGCTGAGATTGCACCACTGTACTCCAGCCTGGACAACACAGAGAGAATCTGTCTAAAAAAAAAAATTGTGGACCAGGCGCAATGGCTCATGCCTGTAATCCTAACACTTTAGGAGGACAAGGCAGGATGATTACCTGAGGTTGGGAGTTCAAGACCAGCCTGACCAACATGGATAAACTCTGGCTCTGCTAAAAATACAAAAATAGCTGGGTGTGGTGGCGGGTGCCTGTAATCCCACCTACTGAGGAGGCTGAGGCAGGAGAATTGCTTGAACCCGGGAGGCGGGGGTTGCGGTGAGCCGAGATTGTGCCACTGCACTCCAGTCTGGGCGACAAGAGCGAAATTCCCTCTCAAAAAAAAAAAAAAATTGTGAATTCTACTGGATGTAAATTTTGCATCAAAAGAGAAAACTGTGAGCAAATGCTGATGTCTGGTTAATGATAGGCGTGCTGAAGTAATTACAGAAAAACGTACTGATTTTGCAATTTATTCTGGAATGTATCAAAAATAAAATTGGATGGATAGATACATGATAAAACAAGTATAAGAAAAAATGCTAAAATTTAAGTTGGGGCTATATGCGTGGTTTTTTTTTTATATATATAAAATTCTTTCAACTGCTGTATGTTTGAAATTTTTCAGAATAAAACGCTGAAGAGTAAAAGAACAGAGCTAGGCATGGTGGTGTGTCCCTGTGGCCCTAGCTACTTGGGAGGCTGAAGAAGGAGGATCACCTGAACCTGGGTAGTTGAGGCTGCAATAAGCTATGATTGTGCCACTGTACTCTGGTCTGGGTGACAGAGTGAGACCTTGTCTCAAAAAAAAGAAAAAAATGTGGCCAGGCACGGTGGCTCATGCCTGTAATCCCAGCACTTTGGAAGACCAAGGTGGGTGGACCACTTGAGGCCAGGAGTTCGAGACCAGCCTGGCCAACATGGTGAAACCTCATCTCTACTAAAAATACACAAATTAGCTGGGCGTGGTGGCACACACTTGTAATCTCAGCTCCTTGGGAGGCTGAGGCAGGAGAATCACCTGAACCCAGGAGACTGAGGTTGCGGTGAGTCGAGGTCGTGCCACTGCACTCCAGCCTGGGTGACAGAATGAGACCCCATCTCAAAAATCAACAAAACTAACAAACAAATAAATAAATAAAAATCCCAGCTACTCGGGAGGCTGAGGCAGGAGAATCGCTTGAACCTGGAAGGTAGAGGTTGCAGTGAGCTGAGATCACACCACTGCACTCCAGCCTGGGGGACAAGAGGGAAACTGTCTCATAAAATAATATAAATAAATAAATAAATGAAGGAAAGAAGGAAGGACATTCTGACACATGCTGCAAGAAGGAAGAACCTTGAGGATATCGTGCTAGGTGAAATAAGCCAGTCAGAAATGGACAGCACTACTTTCTGTCTATAAATTCGACTATTTTAGGTAACCAAATTCCAAGGATTTTTGTTACCTAAAATAGTCGAATTTATAGAGACAGAAAGTAGAGCCGGGCGTGGTGACTCACGCCTTTGATCCCAGCACTTTGGGAGGCCAAGGTGGGCGGATCACTGGAGGTCAGCAGGTTGAGACCAGCCTGACCAACATGGAGAAACCCCATCTCTACCTAAAATACAAAATTAGCCGGGTGTGGTGGTGCATGCCTGCAATCGCAGCTGCTCGGGAGGCTGAGGCAGGAGAATTGCTTGAAACTGGGAGGCGGTGGAGGTTGCGGTGAGCTGAGATCGCACCATTGCACTCCAGCCTGAGCAACAAGAGCGAAACTCTGTCTAAAGAAAGAAAGAGAAAGAAAGAAGAGGGAAGGAAGGAAGGAAGGAAGGAAGGAA
>NW_016107468.1:521527-534140 GCF_001604975.1 Cebus imitator | reverse complement strand
GGGAAGGAAGGAGGGAAGGAAGAATGCTGGTTACCAGGGGCTGGGGAGGGACATGAGGAGTTACTGTTTAACGGGCAAAGAGGTTCAGCTGTGATGATTAAATAGTCCTAGAGACAGACGGTGGTGATGGTTGCCAAAAAAAGCAGAGTGGAGGGTGGGGACGTCCCTAACGCCAATGCTCTATATGAAACTACAGAGTGGACACCCTGCTCAGTACTTGGGTGACGGGATCCGTACCCCAAACCTCAGCATTATGTGATATACCTGTGTAACAAACCTGCACGTGTACCCCTGAATCTAAACGTTGAAACTGACCGGGTGCGGTGGCTCACACCCATGATCCCAGCACTTTGGGAGGCCAAGGCAAGTGGATCACGAGATCAGGAGTTCCAGACCAGCCTGGCCAACATGGTAAAACTCCGTCTCCACTGAAAATACAAAAAATTAGCTGGGTGTGGTGTCGGGCACCTGTAATCCCAGTGACTTGGGAGGCTGAGGCAAGAGGATCGCTTGAACCTGGGAGGCAGAGATTGCAGAGAGCTGAGATCGTACCACTGCACTCCAGCCTGGGTGACAGTGTGAGACTCTGACTCAATCAATCAATCAATCAATAAATAAAAGTCGAAATTATTTTTTAAAAAACAAAAACAGGCTGAGTGAGGTGGCTCACACCTGTAATCCCAGAACTCGGGAGACCCGGCTGGGGGGTGAATCACTTCAGGCCAGAAGTTTGAGACCAGCCTGGGCCGCATAGGGAGACTCAGTGTCTATAGAAAATTGAAAAAAATTAACTAGGTGTGGAGGGACGCGTCTGTAGTTCCAGCTACTTTGGAGGCTGGGGTGAGAGGATTGTTTGAGCACAGGAGTTCAAGACCTGCCTGGGTCATATAGTGAGACCCTCTTCTTCAATTTTTTTAAATTAATTAGTTAATTAAACAATTGACAAAAATAAAAAATGAATTAAATCAACAGACTTTTAAAACCTCAAAATTAGAGACAAAAAAAAAAAAGGAACTCAACTACATTTCAAATCAATAACATCACCATATTAAAGGGGCCGGGTGCTGTGGCTCACGCCTCTAACCCCAGCACTTTGAGAGGCCCAAGCAGATGGATCACCTGAGGTCAGAAGTTCAAGACCAGCCTGGCCACCAGGGTGAAACCTCGTCTCTACTAAAAATACAAAAATTAGCCAGGTGTGGTAACACGCCTGTAATCCCAGCTTCTTGGGAGGCTGAGGCAGGAGAGTCGCTTGAATCCAGGAGGCGGAGGTTGCAGTGAGCTGAGATCACGCCACTGCACTCCAGCCTGGAGACAGAGTGAGAATCCATGTCAAAAAAAAAAGAAAAAAAGAAAAAAAAAGATTGATCCAGATTAAGGAAGGTTAAAGACCCTGACATTGATCCCTGGCTGGATCAGAGACCTGAAAAAAGTCTTTACCACAGAGGACAAGCAGGCGAATCGGGGAAACCTTGGTAAAGTCATGGGTAGATAATGGGGTTTTGTCCATGTTCATCTCCTGATTTTGACACATGCGTTGTGATTACATAAAAGAATGCCCTTAGGAGTTTTTTTGTTTTTGTTTTTGTTTTTTTTTTGAGACAGAATTTGGCTCTTGTTGCCCAGTGCAATGGCACAATCTCAACTCACAGAAACCTCTGCCTCCCGGGTTCAAGTGATTCTCCTGCCTCAGCCTCCGGAGTGGCTGAGATTACAGGAGCATGCTACCATGCCTGGCTAATTTTGTATCTCTCATAGAGATGAGGTTTGTTGGTCAGGCTGGCCTCAAACTCCTGACCTCGGGTGATTCGCCCACCTCGGCCTCCCAAAGTGCTGGGATTACAGGTGTGAGCCCCCTCGCCCGGCCGAGGATGCCCTTGATTTTAAGAAATGCACAACCCCTAGTATTTAGAGGTAAAGAAACATGCCTTCAATTTACTCTCAAATAATCCAGAAAATACACCCAGAAAGAGAGGTGTGCTTGAAGGCCGGTGAAAGACTATTGGAGTTATTGGTACCGTTTCAACGCCCTGTAGCCTTTCTATAAATTTGAAATTTCAAAACTGAAAGTTTCAAAGAAAAGGAGAAAGGTGACTGGGCATGGTAGCTCACGCTGTGATCCTAGCGCCCTGGGAGGCTGAGACCACAGGACTGCTTAAGCCGAGGAGTTCGAGATTAGCCTGGACAACATGATGAAACCCCATCTCTACAAAAATTTTAAAAATTAGCCAGGCGTGGTGGTGTGGGCCTATAGCCTCAGCTTCTCAAGGGGCTGAGGCAGGAGGATCACTTGGGCCTGGGAGGTCGAGGCTGCAGTGAGCTATGATCACACCACTGCACTCTGGACCTCATTTCATAAAGAGGCCAGGCGCGGTGGCTCCCACCTGGAAACCCAGCACTTTGGGAGGCTGAGGCGAGTGGATCACTTAAGGTCAAGAGTTAGAGACCAGCCTGGCCAACATGGTGAAATGCCATCTCTATTAAAAATACAAAATTAGCCGGGCATGGTGGCACATGCCTGTAATCCCAGCTACGCGGGAAGCTGAGGCAGGAGAATTGCTTGAACCCAAAAGGCGGAGGTTGCAGTGAGCCGAGATGGCACCATTGCACTCTGGCATGAGCAACAGAGCAAGACTCTGTCTCAAAAAAAAAAACAAAAAACCAAAAAAGAGAAAGGTCTTGGCACATAGCACTAAACATTCCATACAAACTTCATTCAGTTTCCTAAATGCAGTTCCTCCCTGGCCTTCTGTGGGCTGAGGACCCAGTGGACTTATCGGTCTGAGCAGCCATTTATTTGTCCAGGCCCCCCCAGGGGACAGACGGGAGGACTCTTTTGGCCCCTGTGGTGGTGTCACCCTACTGGAGAAGATAAGACTCTAACTGACACTGCAGGCAGCTGGGGAGAGAGAAAGCTTCAGTTTCTGGACCTCTCTCCTGGGAGGGCATCTCTCTGATAGCTGGGGTGGTCAGGGGAGACTTCCTGGAGGAGTGGGCCTTGGACCTGAGAGAGCACTGGGCTGCCCGGCCATGGCAGGGGAGCAGAGAGAGGACTCCTGGCTAAGGCTGAGGGCCTGGGTGGGGACACAGGCGGGGACAGTAAAGGGCTGCCCAGGGTGGGTCCAAGGGGGCTGTCTTCCCAGGGCAGGGTCCCAGAGCAGAGGAGTAGATTCAGGCTTCAAGACTAGGGACCGGGTGCCCAAGACCCTGCCCCCTTAGTTCTCACTGGGGCTGCACGTGTGGCCGTGCTGCCCCCCCATGTGCCCTCCACGGGGTCCCCCCTACCAGCTACTCACATAGTGCTGGCTGGGAACGAAGCGCTTCTCAAAGCCCAGCAGGGCGATGTGGCGGATGAAGGTGTCCCCCATGACTGGGCGGCCTCCACTGCTCCCGGCACTCCCGGGTTGTGCCTTAAATCCTCTGGAAAGAGGAAGTCACTTTTGTCGCGGTCAGGACAGGGGCAGGGAGGGCGCAGAAAGGGCTTTGCTTCTTCTTTCAGTTTCTGGGGACTCTTCAGGCTTGCAGGGTGTAAACATGGGCAGCTGCACGCTTGCACACACCTGTGGGGACAAGGACAGGGCTTCACTTGTCCTTCCCATGGCTTGCAGGGGCCCCACGGGTTTGGGGGTGAGCCAAGCTGTTCCTGCCTCGGGTCCTTTGCATTCACTACATCCCCTTGACCATCTTTCCCCCCTTGAACCATCTTCCCTGCCTTGACCATGTTCCCCCCATTGACCATCTTCCCTCCACAACTCTCCTCCATTTCTCTGCTCAAATGTCACCTCCTCTGAGAAGCCTTCCTTGTTAACTTCACATTGCATTGCAAGCTTTATACCTTCCTCAACCTCTTCCTGTTTTATTTTTCTACAGAGCACTTATTATCACTGATACATCACCAATTGCATTTTATTTTTCTTTATTTTGATTGTTATTGTGATTATTTGAGACAGGGTCTCACTCTGTTGCCCAGGCTCAGGGGCAGTGGTGGGATCACAGTTCACTGCAGCCTCCGACTCTTGGGTTCCAGTGATCCTCTTGCCTCAGCCTCCAGAGTAGCTGGGACTGCAGGTGGGCACCAACAAGCCCAGCTAATTTTTTAAAAAATTGTTTTGTACAGACAGAGTCTTGCTATGTTGCCCAGGATGGTCTCGAACTCCTGGCCTCTAGTGATCCTCCTGCCTCTGCCTCCCAAAGAGCTGGATTACAGGCATGAGCCACCGTGCCTGGCCTAACTTAATTTTTTTAGTCTGTCCTTACCACAACGTGCACCCTAGGAAAGCTAGGGCATGGCCGGATTATCAGGGGCTCTAACCCCAGCCCCTCCATCTAGTGCCTGGCACACAGAGGCCATGAATATTTGGATCGTGACTGCAACATTCACTGAGTGAATGAATGAATGAATGAATGAGGGAATGAACGAGTGAATGGATGAATGAGTTAGTGAATGAATTAATGAGCAATGAATGAATAAGTGAGTAAATGAATGAATGGATGAATGAGTGAGTGAATGAGTGAATTAGTGAGTTAATGAGTGAATGAACATGTGCATGGGAATGTGCATGCAAGCATTAGGTGCACGTCCTTGGGTGTGTGCGGATGAGAGCCAGTGACAGCTGGGACAAAAATGGCCCAGACTTTGAGTGAGACTTGAGTCCCAATCCTCAAGTAAGCAAATCGTTCATTGAATTTTTCCTTAGAGCTGACTCAGTTTCCTCCAGAGTGAAATAAGGCCATCAGCTTTGCCAGGAAGGGGATTTGGGGCAAAGAGGAGAGGAGGGGCAACGTGCCCTGGGAAAGGCTGGCGCGTCTCTCTCCCACTCTCCCTAGAGCCTGGGAGGCTCAGGGCTTTTGGAGCTTATCCAGGGTTATGAGTGGCTGGCCCTAGCCCCAGGCAGCCTCCCAGCAGGCCGGGCTGCACCAACTCACCTTTGCCTGAGCTCAGCCTCAGTCCGTGGTCTGAACCAGATCTCTTGGGCGTGAGGGTTGGGGTCTTGCAGAGGGAAAGCCAAAACATGCTGGGCTTTTATTTATTTATTTGAGATGGAGTTTTGCTTTTGTTGCCCAGGCTGGAGTGCAGTGGCGTGATCTCAGCTCACTGCAACCTCTGCCTCCTGGGTTTAAGTGATTCTCCTGCCTCTGCCTCCCAAGTAGCTGGGATTACAGGTGTGCACCACCATGTCCAGCTAATTTTTTTGTATTTTTATAGAGATGGGGTTTCACCATATTGCCCAAGCTGGTCTCAAACTCCTGACCTCAAGTGATCTGCCTGCCTCGGCCTCCCAAACTGCTGGGATTACAGGTGTGAGCCACCACACCTGACCGTCACTTCTTTATAGAGAAGAAAAGGCACATCACCTGCCGGCACCTGCGCCCTCTGTACCTTCCTGTCCTCCACCTCCACCCCAAGGTCCCCAGCCCTGGGTGTGAGCAGCCTTACGAGTCCTTCCTACGGCGATTTCCATCTGTGTATCTGGGACTCTTTCCATGCAAAGAGATAGGCATTTGCAACAGGACCTACTCAGCAATGACAAGGAACTATGCCACAGGACAACATGGTGGAATCTTCCAGACACATCGCTGAGGGAAGGAAGGAAGACATGGAGCACATGTTCTGGAGGACATCATTTAGACGAGGCTTGAAACCTGCCCAAGCCAGGCTGTGGTGTTGGAAGCCAGGGTGACTTCTGGGGTGATGCTGGGGACATGGTGACAGGAGGAAGTGGGATGTGGCTGACATTTGCCTCTTCTCCAGATAGATGTTAGTTCCACAAGTGAGGCTGGGCGCAGTGGCTCACGCCTGGAATCCCAGCACTTTGGAAGACCGAGGTGGGTGGATCACCTGAGGTCAGGAGTTCAAGACCAGCCTGACCAACACGGAGAAACCCCGTCTCTACTAAAACAATAAAAACTAGCCCAGTGTTGCGGCACATGTCTGTAATCCCAGCACTTTGGGAGGCCAAGACGTGTGGATCATCTAAGGTCAGGGGTTTGAGACCAGCCTGCCCAACATGGTGAAACCCCATCTCTACTGAAAATACAAAAATTAGCCAGGTGTGGTGGCAGGTGCCCGTAACACCAACTACTTGGGAGGCTGAGACAAGAGAATCACTTGAAACAGGGAGGCTGAGGTTGCAGTGAGCTGAGATCACAGCACTGCACTCCAGCCTGGGCAACAGAATGAGACTTTGTCTCAGAAAAAAACCAGAAAAAAAAAAAAAAAAGGCTCAGCACAGATGCCAGACCGACAGTGGTGCCCACCTGGGCATGGCAAGGCAGGGCAGAGGAAGGCTCTGGTGGGGCTTGTTGCAAGCAGAGCCTTTTGTGGGCTCTTAGCACTTCCTTCCCTTGCCCTAGCGGTCTTTCCAGTCTTGCAAAACTGCCTGGCCAGGGTGCTTGTCCTGCAGGCACCCTGAGCCCCTGGCTGTGATCTTCCACTCTCCTCCTGTGGCCTCCCGAGACCCCATCAAGAACCCACAAGACGCTCTGCAGACAGGGGATGCCCAGCCTGTGTGTGGGGTGAGCAGAGGCAGGAAGTGCTGACAGCTTGAGCTTGCCCTTGCCATGTCCTCTGTAAGCAGCTCACAGCCTTCTTTCAGGATGAGATAGGATTTTGTTTCCACTTTTTATTTTCATTTAATTTTTTTTCTTTTTTGTAGAGAGGGAGCCTCAGGTGTTTGTTGCTCGGCCTGGCCTCGAACTCCATTCTCAAACGATCCTCCTGGCTCAGCCTCCCAAAACACTGGGATTACAGGTGGGGGCCATGGTGCCTGGCCAGGATTTAATTGAGTACAGGGATGAAACAAGTTTCCAAATGATTTTTTTAATTTAGACAAAAAAAGATCAGAGCAGTGGCTCACACTTGTAATCCCAGCACTTTGAGAGGCCGAGGCAGGCGGATCACCTGAGGTCAGGAGTTTGAGACCAGCCTGGCCAACACGGTGAAACCCTGTCTCTACTACAAATACAAAAATTAGCTGGGCGTGATGGTGTGCGCCTGTAATCCCAGCTACATGGGAGACTGAGGCAGGAGAATCACTTGAACCTGGGAGGCAGAGGTTGCAGTGAGCCGAGATGGCGCCACTGAATCCAGCCTGGGTGACAGAGCGAGCTCCGTCTCTAAAAAATAGTAAGATAAAATAAAATAAAAGTGAAGGAAGGAAGTAATAAAAGATAAGACATTTAAATAGAATTTCTTTTTTTTTTTTTTTTTTGAGATGGAGTTTTTCTCTGTCACCCAGGCTAGAGTGCAATGGCATGATCTCGGCCCACTGCAACCTCTGCCTCCTGGATTCAAGGAGTTCCCTGCCTCAGCCTCCTCAGTAGCTGAGATTACAGGCGCCCACCACCACACACGACTAATTTTTGTATTTTTAGTAGAGATGGTGTTTTGCCATCTTGGCCAGGCTGGTCTTGAACTCCTGACCTCATGATCCACCTGCAATGACAAGGAACTGTCCCACAGGACGACACAGTGGAATCTTCCAGACACATCGCTGAGAGAAGGAAGGCAGACACGGAGCACATGTTCTGGAGGACATCATTTATACGAGGCTTGTGCTGGGATTACAAGGCATGAGCCATTACGCCCGGCCGGAAATAGAATTTCTAAAAATGTTTGTATCGTGAAATGTACAGAAAACCACATCTGTATTAGCCGGGCGTGGTGGCGGGGCTTGAACCCAGGAGGCGGAGGTGGCAGTGAGCTGATCTCGCCATTGCACTCCAGTCTGAGCGGCAGAGTACACTCCATCTCGAGAGAGAGAGAGAGAGAGAGAGAGAGGAGGAAAAAAAAGCACACTGCATCTTAACTAATTAACAGAAAGGAGACAGCTGGTTAACCATTCACTAGATGTTAGAACAATACCAGTGCCCCCAAAATTCCCCCACATCCTGAGTGCTAACAGGAAGGGCCCCCGCCCACCACCCCTCTGTGAGTCAGACACTATTCTAAGTGCTTTCTATTTACAATCACATCTTCCCCTCACAATGAGGCTTTCGGGTGGTGGGTACAAGTTTCCCCGCTTCACAGATGGGGAAAAAGGAGAGAAAAGGTTTTCACAGCTAGTAAACACAGAACTGGGATTTGCTTTTGTTTTGAGATGGAGTCTCGAGCTGTTGCCTAGGCTAGACCGTAGTGCGCAATGCTGCCTCACTGCAACCTCCGCCTCCCGGGCTCAAGCAATTCTGCGTCAGCTTCCCAAGTACCAGAGATTACAGGCTCGTGCCACCACACCCGGCTAATTTTTGTATTTTTTGTAGAGTCAGGGTTTCGCCATGTTGCCCAGGCTGGTCTTGAACTCCTGGCCTCAAGTGATCCGCTGGTCTCAGCCTCCCAAAGTGCTGGCGTTACAGGCAGGAGCCATCGAGCCTGGCTAGAACTGGGATTGAACTCAGGCAGTCTGGACCCAGGCCCTCGATGTAATCACAGCACTTCTATGCCTTGCCCTTGAACAATGTGAATGAATGAATGAATGAATGAATGAGAGTAGAGGGCTCATGAGGGAGGCTCTCACCTCAAGCCCAGCTGGAAAGGAGCAGGGGCTTCTGGGTCCGAGCTGCCAGTCCTGGCCTTTTTCCAAATGTCACCTTCCCCACCCTCAGGCCACTTGGTCTTCCCCAGATGGGCTGAGCTCCTCATTTCCTTAACCAGGAAATCCCCAAGGCCGGGCCAGTGGGGACCATATGGGGAAAGAGGGGGCTTGGCGTCAGGGCACGGACCCCCACAGTGCCCTCTGTGTGGGGAAAGGGAATCTAGCAGTTCCCAGGATTGGAGCAAATAAGCCTTCCCATGGGACAGTTCTTTCCCAGGTCTAACCTAAGCCTCTCCTGCTGCCTCTTCTTGAGTGAGTGACAGCCAGGATCCATCCCCTTGGTAAGCCCTGGGTGACGGCCTCCTGGTTGCCCTCCCACAGGACCAGCTCTCCCTCCTACCTTGGGCAGCAGGATGGGACCCAAGGTTCGTGTGACGCTGGCGCTGTGTGACCAATCTCCAGGCTGCATTGGCAGGCAGGTGGCAATGGGCAGAAACTCGGGCCCCTCCAGCCTGGCCAACATGGTGAAACCTTGTCTCTACTAAGAATACAAAAATAGCCGGGCGCGGTGGCTCAAGCCTGTAATCCCAGCACTTTGGGAGGCCGAGGCGGGTGGATCACGAGGTCAAGAGATCGAGACCATCCTGGTCAACATGGTGAAACCCCGTCTCTACTAAAAATACAAAAAATTAGCTGGGCATGGTGGCACGTGCCTGTAATCCCAGCTACTCAGGAGGCTGAGGCAGGAGAATTGCCTGAACCCAGGAGGCGGAGGTTGCGGTGAGCCGAGATCGTGCCATTGCACTCCAGCCTGGGTAACAAGAGCGAAACTCCGTCTCAAAAAAAAAAAAAAAAAAAAAAGAATACAAAAATTAGCCAAGCCTGGTGGTGGGCGCCTGTAACCCCAGCTACTCAGGAGGCTGAGGCAGGAGAATTGCTTAAACCTGGGAGGCAGAGGTGGCAGTGAGCTGAGATCTCGCCACTGCACTCCAGCCTGGGAGACAAAGTGAGTGAGACTCCATCTCAAAAAAAAATAGGTCGGGCTCGGTGGTTCACCCCTGTAATCCCGGCACTTTGGGAGGCCGAGGCAGGTGGATCACCTGAGGTCAGGAGTTCAAGACCAGCCTGACCAACATGGTGAAACCCCATCTCTACCAAAATACAAAAATTAGCCGGGCATGGTGGTGGGCGCCTGTAATCCCAGCTACTTGGGAGACTGAGGCAAGAGAATCACTTGAACCCAGGAGGCAGAGGTTGCAGTGAGCCGAGTTCATGCCACTGCACTCCAGGCTGGGCGACGGAGTGAGACTCTGTCTCCAAAAACCAAACAAACAAAAAAAGCAAAAAGAAATGCGGGTCACTCACTGCCTCCCCAGGGTCCTGTCTTCCTTAATCAGCCAAATCACCCGAGCTGGGCTCTGCCTGGCAGGGGTGGACCCCGAGGCCTCCGCAGACGGGAATCGGGGAACTGGCCTTGGGAGACTTGCTCAGGACACAGCTGAACCACTGCCCTGGGACTCCACTCTCCCCTCGCCCTGATCACACCGCCCTCCAGCCCTTGGCCTTGGGACCCAGGAGAATGGGCTCCAGGCCCCCGGCATTCAGCTCAGGGGAGTTGGATGAAGGCCCAGGCCCCATGGGGAGACGGGCAGGCTGACAGCTGAGCTGTGCCTGTGCCTGAAGCTCCCTGAGCCTCCGTCTTTTTTGTTTTTGAGACGGAGTCTCGCTCTGTTGCCAGGCTGCAGTGCAGGGGCGCGATCTCAGCTCACTGCAACCTGTGCCTCCGGGGTTCAAGCAATTCTCCTGCCTCAGCCTCCTGAGTAGCTGGGACTATAGGCGCCCACCACACCCAGCTAATTTTTGTATTTTTAGTAGAGACGGGTTTTTACCATGTTGGCCAGGATGGTCTCCATCTCCTGACTTCGTGATCCACCCACCTCGGCCTCCCAAAGTGCTGGGGTTACAGGCGTGAGTCACCGCGCCTGACCGCCCCCATCTTTTCATCTGCGAAATGGCGCTAAGCACCGTACCCACTTCATGGGCTGCCGTGAGGATTAACTGGGGCCAAGTTTGAGGGCAGTGAACGTTGGCCATCACCAGATCCAAATTGCACCAGGCTGTTTCCAAGGTGCAGGGCAGGGGAATTGCCAGGTAGGAGGCAGGGCAGCTTCCTACTGTTTAAACTGGGCTTTCAATGAGGAAAATGTCACACAAAGGAGAGCAGGCACCCCAAGTTGCTGGGACCACCAGCCGGAGGCTCTGACAGTGGGGCAGCTTCATGATGTCCCCTGGAGCGGGTGGCGTGGGTGTGGCGCAGCTGTGTGGGTGGCCTGGAAGCGTTTGCTGACACAGCCAGGGTGACAGCAACCAAGCCCATGGACAGGCTGGGTCTGTCCCCACTGCACTGCGGTTTCTGGCCCAGCTCTAGGCACAACATGGGCCCTCATTAAATATGCACCACAGGAATGCGGACTTTCCAAGCCAGCCCCACCCGGAGGCAGGAGCCCCACTTCCGTACTCAGGGGCCCAAATACCCTCTGCCACCCAGCAAGGTGATTTCTTTTTTTTTTTTTTTGAGACTGTGTCTTGCTCTGTCAGCCAGGCTGGAGTGCAGTGGCACGATCTTGGCTCACTGCAACCTTCGCCTCCTGGGTTCAAGCAATTCTCCCCGCTCTGCCTCCCGAGTAGCTGGGATTACAGGCTCTCACCACCATGCCCGGCTAATTTTGTATATTTAGTAGAGACAGAGTTTCACCTTGTTGACCAGGATGGTCTCGAACAACTGACCTCAGATGATCCACCCACTTCGGCCTCCCAAAGTGCTGGGATTACAGGAGTGAGCCACCGCGCCCGGCCAATGGTGATTTCTGTACACTTAATCTCCCAAGCCCCGAGAAGCGCAGCGACATCAGCAGTGCTGCAGTCCCTCTGGGACTTGCTGAGGGCCAGGCCCCCAAGTCACTTCCCCGGGAAGAGCTGGGACAGTCCCTAAGTCACACAGGCCTGGAGTTGGGGGCGGGCTGCTGGAAGATGGGCAGGACCTGTAGACTCGGTGAGGGCTCACACAGGTGCAGAGGCAGCATGGAGGCTCATCTCACCTCCGTGGGGCTGAAGCTCACCTCCTGCAGGCCAGCAAAAGGAACTTGAGGCTGTGGTGCTAACACTTGCCACGGCTTCATGGACCTGCACCCCGGGTCCCCTGCTTGTCATTTTGGAGACCCGCAGTGACTGCCTTTTTTTTTCCTGGTTTTTTTGTTTGTTTGTTTTTTGTTTTTTTAGATGGCGTTTTACTCTGTCACTCAGGCTGGAGTGCAGTAGCTCCATCTCGGTTCACTGCAACCTTCGCCTCCCGGGTTCAAGTGATTCTCCTTAGTCTCGTGAGTAGCTGGGATTACAGGCCCACGCCACCACACCCAGCTAATTTTTGTATTTTTAGTAGAGACGGGGTTTCACCATGTTGGTCAGGCTGGTCTTGAACTCCTGACCTCAGGTGATCCACCTGCCTTGGCCTCCCAAAGTGCTGGGATCACAGGTGTGAGCCACCGAGCCCAGCCTGTGACTGCCTTTTATCCAGGGGTTTTCCCTGGAGGGTGTGGGCACCATACCGGAGGGGACAGTTTTAGTGTCGGTCAGGGCAGGAGTTCAGCAGGTCCTTCAGATGCAGCTAGACCTTCTCAGCCTGTGGCATTTGGGGCTCTGGGAGGCTGGCCCTCTGCTCTGTCGCTGGCCCTGCCTGTGTCTGCCCAATCGCCCTCAAACCTCTCAAGGGGTCCTACTGGGGGGATTTTTACTGCTTTATGTAGCCTGAGGCGAGAGGAGCCTTGAGTTCCCGCAGGAAGTGGATGCCACAGCAGGCCCCGCTCTTGCTTCTGGGGAGGAAGTCAGACAGGAAACACCTTCCCCAGCTGGGCTTGCCTCACAGGCACTTTCAGAGCTGGCTTTCCTGAACTTCCCCAAAATTAAGGTGAAGTGCCAGGCGCGGTGGCTTATGCCTATAATCCTAGCACTTTGGAAGGCCGAGGTGGGTAGATCACTTGAGGTCAGGAGTTCAAGACCAGCCTGCCTGACATGGAAAAACCCTG
>NW_016107468.1:511946-521007 GCF_001604975.1 Cebus imitator | reverse complement strand
GTGGTGGGGGTGGAGGGCAGGTAAGGAGGGACCGCGAGGCGGCTGAGGGGAAGCATGGGCCACCGTCTGGGCTTGGTTCTTAGCCAGTTCCCAGGGTGAGAAGCCCCTCGGGTGCAGCCAGAGCAGGTCCACCTGCCCTTTGTCATTGATGGGCCACTGGACCCCTGGGTGATTTCCACAACCGGCGGCAAGCTGTGCCCAGTCTGCCCTGTGAGTCAGGAGAGTGGGCAGCTGTGGGTGAACTGCAGAGAGCCACAGCTCCCTTCCCACGGTGGATCCAGGCAGGAGCTGAACTCCAGGCAGGAAAGTGATGCTTTTGAGAGTAAAGGACCCACAGCCCTGTTTGCGGACATCCCCCTGGTCTCGCAGGTCTAAAGACAGGGACAACGGCCTCCAGGTCACTTCCATTCCGAAAATCCACCCCCCTTCCTCTTCCCCATCATAGGGAAACTGAGGCACTTTTGAGACCATCAGATCCTCACCAGGCACCCAAGTCAGAAACTGGGGCTTCCGTTTAGGAAGATGAGCAGTGACCTTCCAGAAGACGGAAGAGATCACTGGGCAGTAAGTGACCTTCTGGTGTGTGACAATTATCTGCCCCAATGGTTAAGCTTGCCAGGTGCCTTGAATTTACTGAGGCCAGAGCTTAGGGTGTGATGTGGAAAACAGAAGGGCCTGGGCACTCCATCTCCCTCTCAGGTGAAACTTTTGGTATCTGGAGGAAAAAACCCAGGGGGAGGCCAGGAGGAGGCTCAGAAAAGGCAGCCTACTTCAAAATGAACTGGCGACGGGCTCTCTCTGAGCGCCCGGTTCTAGGGTACCACAGACCCGGGTCCAAGCCTCTGAATAAGACTGGGACAACAACGTCCTCATCGATACAGTTCCAGAACAATCTCGCAGACCTCACTTTACATGTCAGATGACTTCAATTAAAAAATTAAGGCAGCCAGGCATGGTGACTCACATCTGTAATCCCAACACTTTGGGAGGCCGAGGCGGGAGGATCACCTGAGGTTGGGAGTTTGAGACCAGCCTGACCAACATGGAGAAACTCCTGATTCCTTGGCAGGGATCTATGAAAAATCCAAAAGTGAGCTGGGTGTGGTGGTACACAGCTGTAATTACAGCTACTTGGGAGGCTGAGGCAGCAGAATCGCTTGAACCCAGGACGCAGAGGTTGCAGTGAGCTGACACAGGGCCATTGCACTCCAGCCTGGGCAAGAGTGAAACTCCATCTCAAAAAACAAAAAATTAAGTCATCATATATTGTGCTAACTCTGATGTGCACGGACGGCCAGGGGGCGGGAGGGGTGGGACAGGCGAAAGCAAAGCCTTCTCACAAGCGGATGACACTGCTCTAGCACTTGAGAGCAGGCCTGTCACTGGCCCTTCCTGTAGGATCTCCCTGCAGGGACAAAGCTTTGGTTTCCTCCCCGCTAAGGACAAGGGACTTGGAACGGGAGTTGGCACTTGGCACTCAGTGGGCAGGGTTTAATTCATACAGTCCTGGGAGGAAGATGTTTCCTTGCTTTTACTGTTCTTCTGATAGAAACGTCCTCAAGGTAACGGCTGTCCAGAAGTAGATCTGGGTTTGTTCTCAGTCACTCCACAGCCTTACCTGGGAAGTAATTCTGTTTGACCTTAATTATGAAATCAGGTTTTGTTTTTTTTTTTTTGAGACACAGTCTCACTCTATCAACTCGGGTTGGAATGTGGAGTGCAGTGGCACGATCTCGGCCCCCTGCAGCCTCTGTCTCCTGGGTTCAAGCACTTCTCTCACCTTGGCCTTCCAAGAAGCTAGGATTGCCAAGTATGCACCACCATGGTCGGCTAACTTTTGTATTTTTAGTACAGATGGGATTTCACCATGTTGGCCAGGCTGGTCTTGAACTCCCGACCCCAAATGATCCACTTGCCTCGGCCTCCCAAAGTGCTGGGATTACAGGTGTGAGCCACAGTGCCTGACCAAAGAATCAGTTGTTTCAGAAACAGGAGCTTATTAGATGTACTGAAGAGACCTACTTGAACTATATTGCTTTTCCAAACCAGACTACTGGGCTAATGAAGATTTTACTGGGCAAGTTTAACTTCCCCTCCACCCTCTGAAGAATCACACTCTTTTTTTTTTTTTTTTGAGACGGAGTTTCGCTCTTGTTACCCAGGCTGGAGTGCAATGGCGCGATCTCGGCTCACCGCAACCTCCGCCTCCTAGGTTCAGGCAATTCTCCTGCCTCAGCCTCCTGAGTAGCTGGGACTACAGGCACGCGCCACCGTGCCCAGCTAATTTTTTGTATTTTTAGTAGAGACGGGGTTTCACCATGTTGACCAGGATGGTCTTGATCTCTTGACCTTGTGATCCACCCGCCTCGGCCTCCCAAAGTGCTGGGATTACAGGCTTGAGCCACCGCGCCCGGCCAAGAATCACACTCTTTATCCACCTTTTAGAAATGGACTGCCTGAGGCTGAGCACAGTGGCTCACGCCTGTAATCCCAGCACTTTGGGAGGCCGCGGCGGGCGGATCATGAGGTCAGAAGATTAAGACCATCCTGGCCAACATGATGAAACCCCGTCTCTACTAAAAACGCAAAAAATTAGCTGGGCGTAGTGGCACACGCCTATGGTCCCAGTTACTCAGGAGGCTGAGGCAAGAGAATCGCCTCAACCAAGGAGTCAGAGGTTGCAGTGAGCCAAGATCGCGCTGCTGCACTCCAGCCTGGGTGACAGAGTGAGACTCTGTCTCAAAAAAAAGAAAAGAAAGAAAAAATGCACAATCTGATGCCCCAGCAGTGACTTAGCGCCCGTCAGTCACCCCAGTACTTTGGGAGGCTGAGGCAGGCAGATCACTTGAAGTTGGGAGACCAGCCTGGCCAACATGGCAAAACCCCGTCTTTACTAAAAATTAGCAGGACATGGTGGTGCATGCCTGTAGTCCCAGCTACCCGGGAGGCTGAAGTAGGAGAATCACTTGAACCTGGGAGGCTGAGGCTGCAGTGAGCCGAGATGGTGCCATTGCAATCCAGCCTGGGCAACAAGAGCGGGGCACGTTTTAAAGAAACGTTACAAGAACTGTGAGATGCTATCAGAGAAGCAGTCTCCTCCCAGGTCAGCAGGCAGGCGAATCGTGAGACCAGCGTCCTTGTCTGGCACACGTGGTCCGGGCACGGCAAGAGGCAGGGACCATGCCGAGAAGAGGGGCCCCAGAGCCGGTGCGTGGGCTCAGGCGGGAGGGGCTGCTGTGCCAGCTCTCGATGGCCGGGAATTTTGGCCCCAAAATCGCATGTGAGCTGCTCTCCATCCACAGCTGGCACAGCCCAGATAGAAGGGGGGGGCCCTGGCCCAGATCAGAGACGGGCAGTGGTGGTCTCAGAAACACTGCAAGCGGTGCTGTCCCCAGGAGGCACGGCGGGCTCTGCCCAGCGCCAGCCTCGGCCTCAGTCTGTGTTCCATGTATGCCCAGCCACGCCCAAGCTTCCCCCCAAAACGGAACCATGAAGACAGCCGAGAGAGCAATGCCTTAGTGTGTGAAAGGCATGGATGGATTTTATTGATTACCCTATATCTACAATTTGAGGTAAAATAGAAGCAACACATAAAAATGCCTATTTCTGCTACCATGTCATATAATTCTCCATTGTGAATATTGTGATAAAGCTACTGAAAAACTATGCCGTCACATAGCCTAGCTTCTTGTAGAGCTGGTAGTTTACAACTTGCACCGTTTGTGAAATCTCAACACATGTAAGACTCTCCTAGGAAGGCGCAGCGCGTCAGAGGTTGCGTCAAGAGCCCCCTGACCCCTCCTCACTCCCTGCACCGGCACCTCGGCGTTACAAGAAGCACTAGGAAATAAGCCGGCCCGGCAAGCCCTGGACCCCAGGCCAGAACAGCCTTCCTACGAATCCGCGCCGCAGCAGGTCCCGCGATGGTGAGGCCGCCTTAGTGTCGTCGAGCAAGCCCCGATCCTCACCCCGGTCTTCAACTTCTGGTACACCATGCATTTTATTTGGACGAAAAGTAAAAGTGGAAGAGTTTCTCTCTGTATTTAATCTATAATTCACACGCTGAGATACTGACCTCTGACTGTTAGGTGATCCAGACGGTTTTGCTTTTAATTATGATAAAAAAAAAACATAGGAACCATGAGAGACAGCTTAGGAAAAGGTTTAGTCAAATATACAGATACGAATTGTTCACTCAGTCATTAAGGAGAGCCGTGAACAAAGGATCATTTAAATGATTTTTTTCAAATAGAAAAACTAAAGAACTGAACTATCACAGGAATTTTTCTTCACTGCAGAAGCTGAGATGTTCCAGTAGGGGGTATCTCCACTTGATTGGAAAATAAACACCGTAACTGAAGGCTCTGCTGAGTACATAAAAAAATCTGGTGGGATTCATCCCTGACATTTCCCTGTCGTTTTTCCAGCATTGCTGTAAAATCCTGATAATACATTCCCCAGTTACACCAGGCATTTCAGACCCACGGTCACTCTGCTCTTTAATTCAATTCACAGAACTGCTGAAAAAGTAGACATTTCTATCTAAAAGTAGAAAAAAAGGTTTGTATAGAAGGTATTTCTGTTATACAAGTATATTACACAGCTTGGGGTAGTAACAGGTCCGAAAAGCTCTTCTCAACCACTGATACTTTAAGCTAGAATAGGAAAGAAAACAAAGAAGCAAGCAAACAGGTTAATCTAATTACGGGAACTGAACAGTCACGAACATCACAACTTTAATCTGCCAATTCTGATAACAATGACTTGGGTTCAGGTGCATTCATAAAGCAATATGAAAGTGTAAGTCCATGAGCTGACAGTGTAAGGCAAACTCCAGTACAAGAAGTCTCTGGATTAAAAAAAAAAATTCCATTGTCAAAGCTTCCTGACTTCTGGTCCCAACCTACTCCTCCTATGATAACTTGGGTGAATTTAAGAAATCGGAAATAACAGGATCGGACTTGTAAGTCAACTCTGCAAGATGAACATTAGATCTGCAGCTCTGTCGGACTTCGAAACTACCATCGCTAAGGGGAAAAGGCAGCCGAATGATTCTGACTCAGCGGGTTCCAATGAGGAGGACAACGTTTACTCTACCGATTAGAAACAGAACATTCTTTTTAAGGCAAAAGTGCTTTTACATCTTTCACTGAGAGATACTGATCCAAGGAGAATCTCCCTGTTGAATCTTCTAGCTTAACCATCCAGGAAGGCTCCCACCTGGCTCCCACATCCCCTGGAGGCGGGGCCACCATCTTATGTTAAAGGAGGGAGATCACATTAGCTACACGTATGTAGGGGGTTCAGATGGACACTACACGGTGTCCCGGACACAGAAGCTGATTTACCCTAGGAGGGAAGAGGTCTACCACGTGGGGTCTGGTTCTTGCTTGATCTGAGAGCTTCCATCAGTCTCTTTTATTTCTATCAATGGAAACAAAATGGTACCGGTTAATTATTTTGCAAAGCTGCTAGATTATAAATCCATTCATACCAAGCTATTTACTAAGATATGTTTAATAAGGAGGAGAAGACACCAAACAGGAAAACAGCTTCAGAGAGACGTCTCTTGAGCAGTACATTCTAGATTCTGTTACTTATGTTTTCCAAGTAACATACATCTTCTGGTTTATATGTGTTTAAAGGACACCATTATCTAGGTTATGTAGCGGTCATTCATTCAACTGCCTTTCAGGTAGAATTCACCAAGTCATCTGGGGAAGTGAAGCAAAAGCGGCTATGCCTCATCTGTCAACAGCACAACCTGCAAATCCAATTCACCCAGAAGAGAGAGAGCAAAACCATCACCCAGTCCTAGTGAAATCGTTTAAACGTACAACACTTAGTCCTGATAAAAGTCTTGGCTGGGCAAGGTGGCTCATGCCTGTAATCCCAGCACTTTGGGGTCAAAGCCAGCAGATCACTTGAGGTCAGGAGTTTGAGACCAGCTGCCCAACATGGTAAAACACCGTTTCTACTAAAAATACAAAAATCAGCCAAGCATGGTGGTGCACGCCTGTAATCCCAGCAACTTGGGAGGCTGAGGCAGGAGAGCTGCTTGAGCCCAGGAGGTGGAGGTTGCAGTGAGCAGAGATCACATCATCTCACTCCAGCCTGGGTGACGAGCAAGACTCTGTCTTTAAATAAGTAATAAATAAGTTAAAAAGTCTGAAAGACTTCAGATTTGTATAGCAGGACGACCCCGCCCTCTTACCTTCTGTGGCTGGAACTTCCAACTGGCTTGGTTCAGCTGATTCTAAAGAGAAACACAAAGACTGATTTCCACATTGTTCAAGAGCTGCTTTATACTATCTAAAGATTCCAGGAGGAGGGAGAGAAGCTCTCCAGACTCTGTACAAACACAGGTGCACAATGAAAGAATGCCCAGTGTTGAGATTAAGCACACAATTATCCGAGTGTACTTTCACATGTGTCCTTTCCAATTTCTGCTTCTCAAATGTGGTCCTAAATCCACATACACAACTGAAGTCTAAAACAACAATCTTAACATAGCCCTACCGTGAAAACAACCAGTTCCTTCGTTATGCTTCACCCCTCATTATTCTGTTTACTCCCTTTAATAAAAGCTTTTTATTACTTGTCTGTTTCTGTGTTTTTTGTTGTTGTTGTTTGCTTTTTGAGATTCTGTTGCCCAGGCTGGAGGGCAGTGGCATGATCTCAGCTCGCTGCAACCTCCGCCTCCTAGGTTCAGGCAGTTCTTCTGCCCCACCCTCCTGAGTAGCTGGGTTACAGGCACATGCCACCACATCCAGCTGATTTTTGTATTCTTAGTAGAGATGGGATTTCACCATGTTGGGCAGACTGGTCTCGAACTCCTGATCTCAACTGATCTGCCTGCCTTGGCCTCCCAAAGTGCTGGGATGACAGGTGTGAGCCACCACGCCCAGCTTCATTACTTTCAATGACTCACACAGCACAGGGCCATTTTTTTTTTTTTTTTTTTTTTTGAGATGTAGTCTCGCTTTGTTGCCCATGCTGGGGTGCAGTGGCCCAATCTCGGCTCACTGCAGCCTCCACCTCCTGGGTTCAAGCGATTTTCCTGCCTCAGCCTCCCGAGTAGCTGGGATTACGGGTGTGCGCCACCACGCCTGGCTAATGTTTGGATTTTTAGTAGAAACAGGGTTTCACCATGTTGGCCAGGATAGTCTCAATCTCCTGACCTCTGGTGATCCGCCCGCCTGGGCCTCCCAGAGTGCTGGGATTACAGGTATAATCCCAGGTGTACACTGTGCCTGACCTTTTTAAGAAATTTTTAAGAGCACAATGTGTACATTTCTGCTCAACATTTAGCTCACTGACTTATGGCAGTCATTAGAAACTGATGGCGCAGAGTCAAGTTAAAATGACAGCTCTTTTACTCTGCCAGTTCAGTCTATCCATTAATCCTGGGGTTCCTGATGTTGGGCCTGACCTGGGATAGTGGGTGTACATGGTCTGCAGCCCCCAGTTCTCAATCAGGACCCACAGCTTGCATTTATGTTTTGATCACCTTTCAAACTCAGGAGTGAAAACCACAAAGCAGCCTATGTGTGCTGTGTAACTGTGTGTGCCATGTAACTGTGTGCCGTGTAACTGTGTGTGCCGTGTAACTGTGCGTGCCGTGTAACTCTGTGCGTGCCGTGTAACTGTGTGTGCCGTGTAACTGTGTGTGCAGGCAACTGAGCACTGAGGCTACGCACAGGCATGCATGTGCGGCAGCAGGCAGACAGGAGTAGCTTGGGGCCCTCCCCTGCCTCGCTCACCTTGTATCACGGGGGCTTCTGACTCACTCTGATCAACCAGCTCTGAAAATGAAGCAGATTGGTTTAAATAATGTAAGGACATGTTCCCTCGGAAGCACTTGAACATACGCTTGCTGTTTCCCTCCAGATGAGAAGGAAACAAACCTCAGATTTCTGCACAATCACTAATTCATAGTAATTACCATACAACCTCTTCCACACTGCTGCACAAGAACAGGAACAAAACAGAACATTTTGTTTATTTTTTGAGACAGAGTTTCACTCTTATCGCCCAGGCTGGAGTGCACTGGTGCAATCTCAGCTCCCTGCAACCTCCACCTCCAGGATTCAAGCAGTTCTCCTGCCTCAGCCTCCCGAGTAGCTGGGATTACAGGTGTGCACCACCACGCTCAGCTAATTTTTATATTTTTAGAGAGACGGGGTTTCACCATGTTGGACAGGCTGGTCTCAAACTCCTGTCCTCAAGTGATCCATCTGCCTCAGCCTCCCAAACTGCTGGGATTACAGGCGAGAGCCACCATGCCTGGCCAAAATCAAACATTTTAAACATCAACTTAGAGGGCAAATAGGCTTAAAATACAACATTCTTTGGAAACAAAAATGATTCAGTAGATGGATGAACTCAGGTTAATTTTTAAAAGATGCAAAGAAAAAAATTACCAGGAGATTTCTTTCCCTGGTGTGATTAAGCTGAATGTCACGGACATGATTCACACACAATGAAGCGAGGTCTACCAGTCCTTAATGACTGACATCCCCAGATAAACACACTTGCCCAGACAGAAGGTGGACTAAAAACAGAGCCTATCCAGTGAACTCAGGGTCTGTGCTACAAGCAAATGAGTCAACTGTATGTTAAAGTGAGACTCAAAGCTTGGTGGCAGAAGACACATCACTAAGTCCATGATACCAGAAAGTGAATGGAGGCCGAAGGACACGGTCAGCAGTGTGGGCAGAGAACAGCAGGGGCAGGCGGAAAACCGCAGAGTTTCCCCACTCCAGGGCTCATCAGGGTCTCGCATGGCTGCGCTGAACACGGGCCTGAAAAGCTCTACGCCTGCCACTCAAGTGCTTCCTCTTCCAAAGAGTAAACTATAGAATTGATGGATCAATGTAGGTGGATTTTAAAGAGTTAAAACAATGAACTTCCACCAGAAAAAACCTGAAATGCTCAGGTATTAGAAAAATATGAGTCTCACTTTGATACTTTTTTTTTTTTTTGAGACCAGTCTTGCTCTGTTGCCCAGGCTGAAGTGCAGTGGCACGATCTCAGCTCACCACAACCTCCGCCTCCCAGG
>NW_016107468.1:499035-511479 GCF_001604975.1 Cebus imitator | reverse complement strand
TTTTTAGTAGAGACGGGGTTTCACCATGTTGGCCAGGATGGTCTCGATCTCTTGACCTCGTGATCCGCCTGCCTTGGCCTCCCAAAGTGCTGGGATTACAGGTGTGAGCCACCACGCCCGGCCTACTTTTATACATTTTTAATAATGAAGTTAAGAAAACAAAACGTACTCACAAAATTAAGTTTTGTGGAAAATACTATTGAAAATGACACCAACGTGAAGGCACTAAAAGGACACTGACACGTGTTCACTCACTCAGCAATATCTGAGAGCCCAGTGTGTGCCAGTCACTGTGCTTAAATGTTAATAGAAGCAGGCACATTACATGACTTACTTCGTCAGGAAATTCAAGCCCAGTAATTATAATAGCCGTAAAAGCAGCAATAAATAGAGATTGTATTTGCTGAGCCCATGCCACAGGCGAAGCAGATACTATAGGCTAAATGCTGTTCTAGGTTAGGGCCTCAAATGTTTTTTCTTACAGAGCCAATCCGTAAGTATGTTAGATTTTGCAGGTCATACACTTGCTGCTGTTACCTCTCAATTCTGCCATTAACAAATGCACAGGATAGTGGTTTCAATAAAACTTTATGTGCACACATCAGCAGGGGCTTGCTGACACCTGTTCTAGCTGCTTTCCATCTATTGGAAACCTCCTCTCCCCAAATTGGTGCTCTTATTACCATTTTATGATTAAGTACATTGAGGAAACGTTAAGGAGTCTGAATCATTTTATAACCAGGAAATGCCTGGTGTTTTTACTGAGGGCGAAGACAACTATTTGGCATGGTTACTGACGTAGTGAGGTAACATGAGATACTGTAAGCATGTACATACACTCACACACACACGCATCAGACCCCAGGAAAAACAAAAAGAAAAATGCTTCACAAAATACTCACGGTTATTAATCACAAGTCCTGGAAATGGTCTAAAGAGAGAAACAAATTGTAAAGTAGAACAATTTATTTCCACTCCACAGGAATCTACAGGTATAATTGTTTATTCAGCTCATACCCAGCCCATGTCACTTATGTACTACCACGAGAAATATTACCCACAACCTTGTAAACTTATGCAAGAGATAGATGTGTATGAATAATGAGAACATGGTTAGAAAATGTTTCACAATAAAATGGAGAAAAAACAAAAAACAGAAACGCAGAGCAGGGAACAGAGTGACTCAAACGCAAAGACGGAAGAGGCTTTTTGCTTAACTCCTGGGAATGACATGGACAGTGGCCATGGGCGAAGTGGAACAAAAATATGGGATTTTTAGGGAAGGAAGGATGGAAGATGAGTGAATGAGAAGAAGTCTCAAGAGGATGTATTATGAGATTTCTGAGTGCCAGTCCTAAGACATCTGAACTAGAGACAGTGGCAACTGGATGAACGGATTGGGCACGTGGAATCGTAGTAAGTTTCTGGGGCTGGAAGAGAACAGGGAAGAGAACCTGGGATTGGTGCTCAGGTGGGCATCTCTTATTGTGACAAGGACACGGGAAGGAATGTGGCTTTCACCATGCTTTTGGGGGTGGGTACAATCATCATGCCTGTTCATATGGACAGGAGCTGACACTCTCAATGGGGACAATGACCACCCTCATTTACAGACAACTAACAGAGTGACCTGGCTAACAAATGGCTGATGTGAGCTCGAATCTGCCTGACCCAAAGCCCGTGACAAGGTGCCCTACGACAGAGGTTGGCAAGGCTTTTCTGGTTTTGAGACAGAGTCTTGCTCCGTCACCCAGGCTAGAGTGCAGTGGCACAATCTTGGTTCACTGCAACCTTCGCCTCCCAAGTTCAAGAGATTCTCCTGCCTCAGCCTCCCGAGTAGCTGGGATTGCAGGCACCTGCCATCATGACCGGCTAATTATTGTATTTTTGTAGAGACAGGGTTTCACCATGTTGGCCAGGCTGGTCTTGAACTCCTGACCTCAGGTGATCCACCTGCCTCAGTCTCCCAAAGTGCTGGGATTACAGGCCAAGGTTTTTCTATAAAGTGCTAGAGAGTAAATATTTTAGACTCCGGAGGCCATGCTGTGTCAGTCCCAGCTACTTACTCTCTGTGACAGGAAAGCAGCATGAATAACGTGAATGTCGCCGAGTTTCAATCAGACTAAAAATAGGAGGCAGGCTGAACTTGGCAAACAGTTCTAGTTTGCCAACGCTTAGGTAGAAGAGCATCTACCATTCTAATAACAAAACAATTTCTCTTGCTTTGTTCATTGCACTGCATAGGAAGCCTGATTCAATGTCTACCTGTGACTGCATTTTAGATGACTCAGCCGCATGAGCTCCGGATTTGTTCCCGTGACTAAGCAGGAAACTCTCACTTACCTAATGACCGTGAATTTGATAAACTCGGCAGAATCTAAGATCCTTCTCATGGAGCTGATTTCCAGGTAGCTGGGGGCTTTGAAGGACACCCCAGGGGGCATACCATCAACCACCACACAGCCAGGGTTAATTGTGATTTTCCTGTAGGGAACTTTCACAGGAAAACCCATACCAATAGCTTCACCTATAGTGATAGTAAGACAAACAGCGTAACAGCAGACGTTAATCTATTACTTTAAAAAGTCTGTAAAAAGCACAAGATCAACATTTATTTTAAAGACTGTCTCTGTTGTTAACTAAGATCTTTGTACATTTCAAACAAATTTAAATATAAACCTGAATTTTTTGTTTGTTTGTTTGTTTGTTTTGGAAACAGAGTCTCACTCTGTCGCCCAGGCTGGAGTGCAGTGGCTTGATCTCAGGTTCAAGCAATTCTCCTGCCTCAGCCTCCTGAGTGGCTGGGATTACAGGCGTGCACTATCATACCCAGCTAATTTTTTGTACTTTTTGGTAGAGACGGCGTTTCACCATGTTGGCCAGGCTGGTCTTGAACTCCTGGCTTCAACTGATTCACCCGCCTCAGCCTCCCAAAGTTCTGGGATTACAAGCATGAGCCACACTGCCAGATGGTGAAGCTTAAATTCATTAACTTTCATACTGACCATCAATAGTATAACACTAATGGTATCTTATTAAATAAATTTAACACAAACGAAACATTCATTCATTCATTCATTCATTTTGAGATGCAGTGTCGCTCTTGTTGCCCAGACTGGAGTGCAAAGGCGCGATCTCGGCTCACTGCAACCTCTGCCTTCCGGGTTCAAGTGATTCTCCTGCCTCAGCCTCCCAAGTAGCTGGGATTACAGGAACCCTCCATCATGCCCGGCTAATTTTTGTTATTTTTAGAAGAGATGGGGTTTCTCCATGTTGGTCAGGATGGTCTCAAACTCCTGACCTTGTAATCCACCCGCCTCGGCCTCCCAAAGTGCTGGGATTACAGGTGTGAGCCACCGTACCCAGCCTAACACTTACTTTTACATTTTAATTCCTTTTAAATAGGAAGATTACAACCACCTAACCATTATATGCTGAAATGATCTTATTAAAACAAATCTCTTTGCTTATTGCAATTGTACTTTGCAAATGCAAAACTTACCAAATTTCCGACTGAAGAGGTCATTCACTTGTTCTCTTAGCTGTCTAGCTTTTTCAACTTTCGAGAGTCTTTCATTATCATCATCTAAAACAGTTCAGAGAAAACCTAAAACTTAAATACTGCTTTTTTTTTTCCTTTTTGGTAAAGAGATAGTATCTTGCTATGTTGCCCAGGCCAGCCTCTAACTCTTTGGGCTCAAGTGAACCTCCTGCCTTAGCCTCCCAAGTAGGTGGGACTACAGGTACAAGCCACTGCTCAGATGCACTTTTCATCCCAATTTTTAGGAGCTCTGTGTAATGTTTTTAAGCATTTTCCATCTTTTAATGATTTAAGTATTTGAGCATTTTGAACTAATTAAATTTGGAATTGTTTAAAATCATTCCTAACTAAAAATGCTACACATTTATTCTTGTTTTTATAAAGAGCTTTATCTGCTGTTTTAAATAGACTTTCCTTCCTTCCAGACAGAGTGTCACGCCATGTCCCCCATGCTAGAGTGCAGCAGCACCATCTGGGCTCACTGCGACCTCCGCCTCCCGGGTTCACGCATGTCTGCTGCCTCAGCCTCCCGAGTAGCTGGGATTACAGGTGCGTACCACCACACCTGGCTAATTTTTTTGTTTTTTAATTTTTTGAGATGGAGTCTTGCTCTGTCACCAAGGCTGGAGTACAGTGGTGTGATCTTGGCTCATTGTAACCTCCGCCTCCTGAGTTTAAGCAATTCTCCTGCCTCAGTCTCCCAAGTAGCTGGGATTTTAGGTGTGCGTCACCACGCCCAGCTAATTTTTCTATTTTTAGTAGAGACAGGCTTTCACCATCTTGGCCAGGCTGGTCTTGAACTCCTGATCTTGTGATCCACCTGCCTTGGCCTCCCAAAGTGCTGGGATTACAGGGGTGAGCCACCGCGCCCAGCCATTTTTTTTGTATTTTTAGAAGAGACAGGGTTTCACCATGTTGGCCAGGCTGGTTTTGAACTCCTGACCTCAAGTGATCCTCCCGCCTCAGCCTCCCAAAGTGCTAGGATTACAGGCGTGAGCCACCGTGCCCGGCCTTATATAGACTGTTTTAAGGAACAGACAGACCTTTGGGTGGTTAACGGGTTCTAGCTCATGCCAAGTGCCAGAACTTGCTGGCGCTGTTTGGAGATCAACAGTTTTGCGAAGGCAGCTGGCGCAGGGGTCTCGGAGGGCACCGGGCAATGTGCAACAGGTCCCAGTCCCTGAATGAGCTGAGCAAACTGCCCTGGCCGGTAAAGTCCAAGAGACCCCAGAGAGACCCCCAGAAACTATGACAGAAGCAGAGAAATCATACCTGGAATTGTCACCTGAATGATGTTAAGGTCTTCAACACCCGATGCGGTAGTATTAACATTGGGTGATGAATTTATTTTTCCTGAAAATACGAATTTAAAATCAGAATTTACAGAAAACAAGGTCAACATCTCTCATACAGGCTGAGACTGTTTTATCTCAGTCCTGCTCATGGTTCTTTCTTTCCGTGGTACATCATTTCAAGAAGACATTCTCCTCCCTGAAAGGCCGCTTTTCGCTATTTTTCTCTTCCTGGTGGTGCTTAGGAGAACATCACACACACAGAGGCAATCAATTACTGAAGAACTAAAAACTAAAATAGCCCAAACTACACCTGTGAATGGGTTTTCCTTCCCTCTTTTCTCCCTGAGATGGAGTCTTGCTCTGTTGCCCAGGCTGGAATACAGTAGTGAGATCTCTGCTCACTGCAACCTCCACCTCCTGGGTACAAGTGATTTTCCTGCCTCAGCCTCCTAAGCAGCTGGGATTGTAGGCACCCGCCACCACGCCCAGCTAATCTTTTATAATTTTAGTAGAGACAGGGTTGGCCAGGCTGGTCTCAAACTCCTGACCTCATGTAATCCACCGCGCCCAGCCTCAATGGCTATGCTTTAAACAGCTTTTGTAAACCACGGCTACACAACACAAGCCTAAGAGCATTCTACAGCTGCGAAAATGCAGAAAAGACACTCACTGGGAGGACTCTTAGAGGAGGTGCTCTCCTTAATTGCCGTCTCAAACATTTCGGGCCTACAGACAAAAGAGAAAAAAAACCAGTGAAACTCTGACATTAAAATGTAAACGAGTTGAAGATTTACAAACCGGTAACTGTCAAGTCTAAATTCAATTCTTAGTAATGAGGAACAGAAATCCCATAGCCAAAAAGACAAACTACAACTGTAACTTTAACAACCATCGCTGCCTCTCTTTGGCTCCCCTTCCCCCATGGTGGTTTCATGGACATCTTCTTCCCCAGGTTAGAATGTATCCTGAAAAGAATCAGCGCTAGACTTGAGGATGGAAACAGAAATCACCCCACGTGTGCAGCAAGGAAACAGAAGATGGGCTGCGAAAACAGGAGCCCTTGAGCCTCTCACTGTGAGCAGAAGTAGAGGGCACAGAGGCTGCCAAACCTCTGCAGACCTGACGGAAAGTATAGCAGGTGGCCACTATGCTCGGCAAGGCCGGCTTTGCTTGAAAGCATCCCTGGGTGACTCAAAATTAAGCCTAACACCAAGTCCATGAAACCTAAAATTCATTTCAACTGATTCATGTGCATTAGTATATACTTTAAAATTTTAATTCTTTTTTTTTTTTTTTGAGACAGATTCTCACTCTGTCACCCAGGCTGCAGTGCAGAGGCACGATCTTGGCTCACTGCAACCTCTGCCTCCTGGGTTCAAGTGATTCTCCTGACACAGCCTCCCAAGTAGCTGGGATTACAGGCGCCTGCTACCGTGCCTGGCTAATTTTTTTTTATTTTTTATTTTTGTATTTTTAGTAGAGATGGGGTTTCACCATGTCAGCCAGGCTGATCTTGAACTCCTGACTTCAAGTTATCTGCCTGCCTTGGCCTCCCAAAGTGCTGGAATTTATGGCTGCAACAGGCCCATTAGTATTTATTTTAATTATGTTAGCCTAATCCATACATGTTCAAGCAAGCAGGAGAAATTAAAAATATTCTATTAAGTTGGAGAAATAAAAGGACTTTAGAAAACAGAACAGTGGCTCAGATTCTAGCAGCATCAAGCCGTAACAACATGGCTGTGTACATCTGGCAACCAAAAGTCATTATCTCTGTGGTAGGCTGGAGTCCTCCTGCCCTTCTACCAGCAGCAGACGGAAAATTTCCTTTCCTTTTCTTTTTTTTTTTTTTTTTGAGATGGAGTTTTGCTCTTGCTGCCCAGGCTGGGGTGCAGTGACGCCATCTCAGCTCATTGCAACCTCTGCCTTCCAGGTTCAAGCCTCCACCTCCCAGATTCAAGTGATCCTCCTGCCTCAGCCTCCCGAGTAGCTGTGATTACAGGCACGCGCCACCACTCCGGCAAATTTTTGTGTTTTTAGTAAAGACGGGTTTTGTCATGTTGGCCAGAATGGTCTCAAACTCCTGACCGCAGGTGATCTGCCTGCCTCTGCCTCCCAAAGTGCTGGGATTATAGGTGTGAGCCACTGCGCCTGGCCAGAAAATTGTAAACATATACAAGAGTGCCGCTTAAAAAAGAGCTTTTCTGACTAATTCAGCCCTGCCACAAACACGGACCCATCTCCCAGTGTCAAACACGACCCACTCACGCTAACCCCACTCCATCCGATTCGCTTACTTTTTAATGATGAACTTAATTTTGGCTTTATTTCTGAGTATCTTCTCCAGCCTTGGAATGCCAAAAGTAGAGGGTCTTCGGAACGGGACACCCTCAGGTAAGCCTTCCACGTAAAAGTCTTCTGGGAAAGACTCAAACAACGCGAATGGCACCTTCACAGCTTGCTTAAGGCCAAGAGCTTCCCCTGCAAAATAGCCGCGTACACAGAACAAAACATGGGAGTAACGACGCCATTCAAGCCCGAAAAACCCACACACCACCAAGCACAGGGACACCCCAACGTCCAGGACCTCATTCAGCTCCCTTCTACTCCATGAAGGCACCCCCGCACTTCAGTAAGGATGTTTCAAAACAGACTTACCGCACTTCTCATTGAAGAGATTTTCAACTTTCTGTTTTAGGTCCGTGATTTTGGCATTCCAGGCCTCTGCATATAGAATATAAGATAGCTAAATTGCAATATGTATCACAGTACTTATCAGCATACATTCACAGGCAGGAATGTTACATCTTCTTTGTGCATCTTTAGGAAGAAATAAGGCGGGTACGGTGGCTCACGCTGGTAATCCCAGCACTCTGGGAGGTGGGCGGATTGCCTGAGGTTAGGAGTTCGAGACCATCCTGACCGACATGGTAAAACCTCATTTCTACTAAAAATACAAAAAAAATTAGCCAGGTGTAGTGGCATGTGCCTGTAATCCCAGCTACTCAGGAGGCTGAGGTAGGGGAATTACTTGAACCAGGAAGGTGAAAGTTGCAGTGAGCCGAGATTACGCCACTGCACTCCAGCCTGGGTGCCAAGAGTGAGATTCCATCTCAAAAAAAAAAAAAGAAAAAAAAAAAGAAAAAAAAAATGCATAATCCTTCACAGCTGTAATCCCAGCATTTTGGGAGGCCGAGGCGGGCGGATCACGAGGTCAAGAGATGGAGACCATCCTGGCCACGGTGGTGAAACCCCATCTCTACCAAAAAATATAAAAATTAGCTGGGCATGGTGGTGGGCGCCTGCAGTTCCAGCCACTGGGGAGGCTGAGGCAGGAGAATTGCTTGAACCCGGGAGGGAGAGGTTGCAGTGAGCCGAGATTGTGCCACTGCACTGCAGGCAGGTCTCAAAAAAAAAAGAATAAGAATAATCTTTTACCACTATATGACTTGACAATTACTCCTACCCTGATACATACGCAAACTCTTTTCGTACATTACTTTTATGTCAGCTACAAGTAAGTGAACAAATGCTAAAATAAAGCAAAAACCAAATGAAAATCCCCAAAAAGTCCCCGCAAATTATAGTGTCTACTACATGGGAGGTATGGTTCTTAGTATGTTAAATGACAGTATTTATGACCTCATAATAACCTCATGAGAAAGAAAGAAGTAATGTTATCCCCATTTTGCATGAAGGGAAACTGAGGCAGGGAGCATTCACCTGCCCAAGTGGCATCAGATCTGAACAAAGATCTGAACTCAGGCAGTCTGGTTCTACAGTGCACTCCTTTAACCTTTGATGTATGCCAACTCACGAATGAGAACCATTCACCTGGTAAAATAAAACGTGATTAACTCCTATTTAAAACGATTGAACGAAGAAAAATAAAACGCAAACTTACCAAAGGAAAACTCTCTCCCTCGCGGCTTGAAGGGTACGTTAGAACCGTTAGTCTGGGTAGGGGTTCGAACAGCTGAGGTTTGAGGATTGTTGTTATTAGGGCCTAAAGGAGTGAAAATAGTGATGATCAACGCACACTGAATGACACAGGTGTCTCTAGGCTACCATCTTCAAGTCTAGCCTGTGCCAGAAAACAAAGCTCGGTTCAAATGGAAATGAGCCTTCCCGTCGTTCCCGCGGGTGCCACAGAAACCCATTTTTCTACTTCCGCCCCTGCAGCCTGGTACTTCCGCCCCTCAGCCTGGTACTTCCGCCCCTCAGCCTGCTACTTCCGCCCCTGCAGCCCGGTACTGCCGCCCCTGCAGCCCGGTACTGCCACCCCTGCAGCCTGGTACTTCCGCAGAAATAATGCTCAAGGCCGGGTGAGGTGGCTCATGCCTATAATTCCAGCACTTTGGGAGGCTGAGGCGGATGGATCACCTGAGGTCAGGAGTTCGAGACCAGCCTGGCCAATATGGCAAAACCCCATCTCTACTAAAAATACAAAAATTAGCCAGGCACGGTGGTGCACGCCTGTAGTCTCAGCTACTTGGGAGGCTAAGGCAGGAGAATCACTAGAACCCGGGAGGTGGAGGTTGCAGTGAGCTGAGATTGTGCCACTGCATTCCAGCCTGGGTGATAGAGTGAGACTGTGTCTCAAAAGAAAAAAACAAATAATGCTCAAATTTGTCAGCTCTTTTCCACTACAGGAAAATGAGTGCTAGCTCTATTTACCCATATAAACTCCAGACCTTGCCTTTCTTATTTAGGGACATCTAATAAACAATCAAAGTAACCTATTTTTCAACACATGAATGAAAGAGTCGAGATAATATAAAAATAAAGTTGTTTCATCTGAATTCTTTAAGTTATAAAACACTCTTAGGATACATCTCGAAACTCCAGATTCCTTCATTTGCAGACACGTTTGTATGGGCTCTGGGCTTTCACCTCAATTACCTTTGAAGTGAGTTATTCACTCTGGATGTCTATCTTTGCATAACGACTTTTGCTTGATAAACAAATTTTGAGAAATACTATCAATAGCTAAGAGTGCATACTGGAGGCCGGGCATGGTGGCTCACGCCTGTAATCCCAGCAGTTTGGGAGGCTGAGGCAGGCGGATCACAAGGTCAGGAGTTCAAGACCAGCCTGGCCAGTGTGGTGAAACCCCGTCTCTACTAAAAATACAAAAATTAGCTGGGCGTGGTGACACCTGCCTGTGATTTCAGCTCCTCGGGAAGATGAAGCAGGAGAACTGCTTGAACCAGGACCCGGGAGGCAGAGGTTGCAGTGAGCTGGGGTTGCACCCCTGCACTCCAGCCTGGGCTAGAAAATGATACTCCGTCTCAAAAAAAAAAAAAAAAAAAAAAAAAAAAAAAGTGGATACTGGTCACCATACCAAGAGTGCCCTGTGAGCTAACCAATTCATTCTTCACAGGCACTATTACTGTCTCTGCTTCAGTTGTGGAATGCAGAACCACAGGGGCTGCATAACCTGGTGAGCGGTGGTGCTGGGCACCAACCTTCCGAGTCTGTCTCCTCAGTGCCCTCACCCCGACACGCGGTGGACGGGAGCTTCACGAATCATTTCACAGATCTGAGCAAGAGATGGCAGGCAAGCAGCACGCCATCGCCTATACAGCGTTCCGACCCAACTTTCCAGTCATTAATGATGTCAGAACTCCTGAATAAGGACTGCCGCTTCCTCAGAAGCTGGTAACAAAAGCAAGGGGTGCTGGACCAGCTGGCTCTAGCACCTGGGTTACCTGGCGGGTGCATCCACACAGAGGAAATCAGAACATTCCAGAACCACAGTTTTCTACCAGGCCAACATCCCTACTTATTATACTGTAAGCTCATGAAGCAACCTTTTACAAACAAGCGGGCAAGACGACACAAGAGCAGATGACACACTGAGCTGGCGGAATGCTCTTGTTCTTACACTAAATGAATCACTGGCATTCTGGGTTTACTTAAGTGAAGTCACACTCTACACCCACGAGCCTGACTACATTAAAAAGTTAACACCAGGCCGGGCGTGGTGGCTCACACCTGTAATCCCAGCACTTTGAGAAGCTGAGGAGGGTGAATCACGAGGTCAGGAGTTGGAGACCACTCTGGCTAACATAGTGAAACCCTATCTCTACTAAAATTACAAAAAATTAGCCAGGCGTGGTGGCGCACACCTATAGTCCCAGCTACTCAGGAGGCTGAGGCAGGAGAATCATGTGAACCCAGGAGGCAGAGGTTGCAGTGAGCCGAGATCGCACCATTGCACTCCAGCCTGGCTGACAGTGCGAGACTCTGATTCAAAAAAAAATAATGATCGTAATATAATTATTTCCTTCTGCATTTATGAAGAGATGGAAGAAGTATCCATACTTGACAGCTGGTTGGGGGTTGTCTTTGGTACTACATGCAGTATTTTAACACTGTGAGACTGAAAAGATGAGAACCAGCTGGGCACGATGGCTCACTTGAGGTCAGTAGTTCGAGACCAGCCTGGACAACATGGTGAAACCCCGTCTCTACTAAAGATATAAAAATTAGCCTGGCGAGATGGCAGGCACCTGTAGTCCCAGCTACTTGGGAGGCTGAGGCAGGAGAATCGCTTGAACCAAGGAGGTGGAGGCTGTGGTGAGCCGAGGTCGCACCACTGCACTCAGCCTGGGCACAAGAGCAAGACTTCATCTCAGAAAAAAAAAAAAAAGAGAAAATACTTTCATTCAAGGCACTGCTAAACTTTCTTTCCTTAAAAGAACAGAAACAAAATGAAGAGGAATAAAAAGACATTCCACGTCACTCTGCACCCTTACTTGTTACGATAAAGAAACAGCATTTTAGGGCTTTTCTTGGGAGGAGTTTATGAAGTGATCCATGTTATCTGTTTTCTGTTACTGGTTTAAAAATTTTCAATTAGAGGCTGGGCGTGGTGGCTTAAGCCTGTAATCCCAGCACTTTGGGAGGCCGAGGCGGGTGGATCACAAGGTCAAGAGATCAAGACCATCCTGGTCAACAAGGTGAAACCCTATCTCTACTAAAAATACAAAAATTAGCTGGGCATGGTGGTGCACGCTGTAGTCCTAGCTACTCGGGAGGCTGAGGCAGGAGAATTGCTTGAACCCAGGAGGCAGAGGTTGCAGTGAGCCGAGATCGCGCCATTGCACTCCAGCCTGGGTAACAAGAGCGAAACTCCGTCTTAAAAAAAAAAAAATTTTTTTTTCAATTAGAAACATTCAGAAATGTAGCTTTATCACAGACAGTTGTTCACATGTAAAACTAGTTTTATTAACTTCATCTGTATAAACATATAGCTAGTGAACTGACCTAACTAGTAGACTGGAGAATCTACAGAATCACTGGCCCTTACCTTCCACAGTGACCTCAATTTCAGGAACCTTGGAATTACTCCCAGGACTTCGTGGTCTTTTTGGGGACTGCAAAGCTGTAAAAGAAGCCAGAACTACTTTAGTATATTTTAGGGGAAAAAAAATAACAGAAGGAGATGCTTTATAAGAGCAGAGTATTAAAATTCATACAGTTTGGCTCTTTTCAAAGAAACCTGCAGAATTAAACTTGTAGTGCAATCCTCCACAGGGGCTCAACAAAGCTGTGAAAACATGAATGAAGGAGGATTGCAAATGTGACATTTCCAGTGAAATG
>NW_016107468.1:482871-499008 GCF_001604975.1 Cebus imitator | reverse complement strand
TTTTTTTTTTTAAAAAAAAAAAAAACGAAAAGAAAGAAAAAGAGGCCCATTAAATAAAATGCCTTAAGAAGCAAAGTAACCAACTCTTAAGTCCCACAAAGATACTGGCCAACGATTCCATATGATTTAAGGAATCGGATAAAGAATGTCTTAATGCACTCAAATAGAATAGAGTACACATCATCTCTTACCTTTAGTGTTTATTTTACTAGCCATTCCAGGAGGCAAGTAGGAAATAACTAGTTCAGGTCTAGAAAGAAAACCAAGAAATGTCACAGGAGCCAGTACAATGGTGTCTCACAGCTCGTACAACAGTCGTGATGTGACCGGGCTTTTTTATTCTAAAGGCGTTCACAGAATCATCATGCAACACAACAATAATTCCTATTGTTGTGGACAAAAAACCCTGATTTTTCCTTCCCATGACTGGTAAGTGATTTTATGAAGGGTAAATAAATAACTTCTTTCCTGAAAAAAAATAACACTAGTGTATTTTCTTGGCCACTAAAATTCTGCAGAAACGTAGATAAGAAACTCAGTCATTAGGTTGGGTTCAGTGATGGCGCATGCCTGTAATCCCTGCACTTTGGGAGGCTGAGGCGGGTGGATCACCTGAGGTCAGGAGTTTGAGACCAGCCTGGCCAATACGGTGAAACTCTGTTATTCTAAAAATACAAAAATTAGCCTGGTGTGGTGGCGCAAGTCTGTAATCCAAGCTCCTCGAGAGGCTGAGGCACGAGAATTGCTTGAACCTGGGAGGCAGACGTTGCAGTGAGTGGAGATCATGTCACTGTGTTCCAACCAGGGTGACAGAGCAAGACTCTGTCTCCAAAAAAAAAAAAGAAAAGAAAGAAACTCAATCATTGATATTTAGTTGCTCACAAGATTGGCCAGAAATGACAGAGCAGATAAAAACCAGCAAGTTGGCCAGGCACAGTGGCTCACGCCTGTAATCCCAGCACTTTGGGAGGCTGAAGCGAGCAGATCACGAGATCAGGAGTTCAAGAGCAGCCCGACCAACATGGTGAAACCACGTCTCTATTAAAAGTATAAAAATCAGCTGGGCATGGTGGCGGTTGCTTGTAATCCCAGCTACTTAGGAGGCTGAGGCAGAAGAATCACTTGAACCCAGGGGGCAGAGGTTGCAGTGAGCCAAGATCACCCCACTGCACTCCAGCCTGGGCGACAGAGTGAGACTCCATCTCAAAAAAAAAAACAAAAAAAAAACACCTCAAGTTAAACTTCAAGTACTCAGGCATACTGTGAATCACCACAGTGCCTTGGAGTGACACCTCAGAGGCCATCGTCACTATTTTCCTTGCACTGATGAGGATGACGGCGGACAGGCTGGGGGACTGCAGGGGCAATGGACAGCACCAGGACTGCAGCTCAGAGCCAGGCTTTTCCATCAAGGACTCACACCCACGCCTGTCACCTCTAGCTAGAAAACCTAATGAACAGAAACGTCATTTTTATTGTTTTAATTCCCGAAATGACTACAGTGGCAAAGATCACTTACTTTTTCACAACGAACTTGATTTTGTTACTCCCACGGACAATTCTTTCAAGTCGTGGAATTCCGAACCAGGTAGGGCTTCGAAAGGGAATCCCCTCTGGCAAGCCTTCTACGTACAGGAACTCGGGGTTTGATTCAAACACAGGATATGGTACTTTCACTGCCTCGGTGAGTCCAAGAGCTTGAGCTGAAAGTGCAAGAGAACGTAACTTGTGGAGGATCACGGATGACGCGGACATTCTTTTATTTGTGTCTGCATTCCCAAGTACATCATGGACAAATTCCCTACGATGGAGCAATAGCCGCTTCATATGGGAGGCATTTTGCTTAGGATACTGGGCAAATCTGAAGAACGAGCCTAAAAAGTAAGGATTTTAGGAGGAACATCTGAACACTTTAAATCAAAAGGAGAGTTATTAGTCAAAATGACCTCTGTGCTCGGGGCAGAAATGATGGAAGGCCATTCCACACAGCAGCGACCCCTGCCAGCCTTTGTGTTATTGAGAGGAAGGGTGTCTGGTCAAAAAACACAGTGTCTACCACACAGCTAAGCAGCACTCAGTCCGAGCGGTCAGAGGCAGGGCAGTGAGGACTCCTGATCTGGGACAAGAAACGTCAACAGCACAGATTGAGGTAATGGACAGGAACGCCCAGAAACTCTGCTACCACTGCCCGCTCCTTACTTCCTTCCCCATGACAGATACACCCAATCAACTGAAACGCTCTTGCTGAGCCTCCTCAGACTCCTGCTCAAGACAGCACTCCAGGAAACCGCTGTCAACAAATCTAAGCTGAAACAAATGGTGAAACCTACTTGTCACATGGGTGTTAGCCAGATTAGAAGTTCAGACAGTGGAACTGCGAGTTACCCTAACGTCTCCCTTCCTCTCCCATTCTGACAACGGAGAAGGTGGAATTCAAGAGAAAGGAAGTCATCGGCTTGTTTTCAGGAGCAGGTGTAGTGGTGGAAAACTGAGTTTCTGGGACCTTCCTTCTTTAGGTCCTGAACTTCTATACTTCATTCAGACATGGCCCTTCATTGATATGTTATTAAAGACGTAAATGCTGGATGTTACTTACCAAATTTCAGATTAAAAATCTCTTCCACCTGCTTCCGTAACTTGGTAATTCTGACATTCCAGTCTTCTTTGACTGGAAAACAAAAATAAGCCCAATTAACCATGTTATTGATTGGTGCTGTTGCAAATCAGAATGGATTTCCCAGAATGTACCCTTGCTTGTAGTGATTCTCTTAATTCAGTTTTGTTAAAAACAAAAATTGCGGGTCTTAAGGAAATGAATAATTTCCAGTACTTGCTAAATATCAGAAAAACTGCAGAGAGACAATTTACTTATTCATTTGTTGAGACGGATCTCCCTATGATGCCCAGGCTGGAGTGCAATGGTGTGATCTCAGCTCACTGCAACCTCCACTTCCCGGGTTCAAGCAATTCTCCTGCCTCGGCCTCCCAAGTAGCTGGAATTACAGGTGTGCGCCACCACGCCAGGCTAATTTTTGTATTTTTAGTAGAGACAAGGTTTCACCATGTTGGCCAAGCTGGCTATGAATGCCTGGCCTCAAGTGATCCACCTGCCTTGGCCTCCCAAAGGGGTGGGATTACAGGTATGAGCCACCACACCTGGCCTAGAAAGACAGCATTTAAATTTAAGTTTGCATTGTAAATAAAATGAAATTTGCCCACATGAAAGAGTGCTCAGAATCAGCGCTTCTCACACATTTCTCCTTGGAGAGGTCCCTCGGGGAACTGTCATGGCGGGGAGGCCAGCTGCGTAAGGTTGGAGCGCTCCCACACTAGCTCCAACAAGAGCGATTTCACTTCTATTTGCTCTCTCTACAGGCAGTCCTTGTTCTGTCGAACAGAGGTGTGCCTAGAAATCCATGTAAAGCAACACTTCACCAATCAAAGCAAGTTTTCCCATCAGAAATCAATGATAAAGGCACGAATTCATGTGGGGGTTGGAGTGGAGGCAGGTGTGTGTGGGTCTAGCAGACGGAAACACAGCTGCCAAGCCTGACCGGGCTTTAGCTGCTGCAGGAGGCGTGGGGAACTCTGCCTTCTACACTGTGATGCTGGACAGAGAGCTGTCATCTTCCACCAAGTCCACGGAGTTCAGGACACTGTGAGAGGGGATGGAACTCACTTTCTCATCCCATGGGAAAAGACACCAATTGTCTCTGACTGCTGCTCTTGACCACGTAACATGCCAGTCATCACTGTGAGCAAAGACTGTCACCATCACACTGGGCGTCCTCTTCCCACCTGTTGCTGGCCAGGTCTGAGCATCTTCTGAGCATCAGAGACGCTAATGAAGAGCGTGCTGCCGTCCATCACCGCAGAACTCCTCGAGCCAGGGGTGGCTCGGCTGAGGCTGGAGAACTGATCACGCAGGGAGGGCTGAGCTCTAGACAGGCGAGCAATCAACTTCGGAGCAGGCAGCAACCTTTGGGTTCCTCCCGGATGCTATGACCTTGGATCTGACCTTCAGGGAGGCATTTCCAGAAGCAGTGGAAGCCAAATAGGTAGCTCAGCAGGAAGGAGAAAGGGCCAGATGCGTGGTGGCAAAAGCTGAGCAGCAGAAGGCGGCAGCCATCATCTCTGCCAAGGGTGACTCAAAAGCAGCAGAGTTCATTGCCAGCTGCAGGTGACAGCCTGATCAAGCCTACAAGCTGGAACCACGGAGGACACTGCGTACCGGCCCTCCGACTCACAGAACTCACCCGCCTGCCCACGGGGCCATCCAAGCTCTTCCAGCTGCCCCAGTGCAGGAGCACCCTGCCTCGCACCTCCTCCAGCCAACTGGGCACAGCACCAATGACCTCTACCACTGCCTTCCTTCTGTCCCCACCCCAGAAATCGCCGTGCAATTTCACAGATGGCTTAAAGCAAAAGACATAAAGGGAAAAATCACTTCAAAAAAAAGTAAGCCATGGTAAAAAGGGGATGGCACTCAACATCACTCAGTGACAGTGGGGTTTATTTTCCTACCCAAAAGAAAAAACACTCATGTGGACGGCGTTCAGGGCTGGGGTGGAGGGGGTGCGGACGAGGGCAGAGACAGACTTGGAGGATGACTGGAGTGTTCCTGGATGAGGCAAGATGGGAAAGAGAGAGAGGAAAAGGGTCGGGGTGGAGGGTTCGCCTCAGTGTGGAGTTCATTTCTGTGACAAACGCAGCGGAAAATGTCGGAGGAGGACTGAAAATATCGCTAAAGGTTGGTGGTTTCCGAAGATCTTGTAACATTTCCTTTACTTTAAAAGAAAACTTAGCATCTCAACGGTTTAACGTGAGTTGCTTTTTCCCTGTGGATTTCAGAGTTCATTCAGGCACAGAAAATAACTCCGGTATGAACCACATTTCAATACCACCAATAAAGACATCGGACTCTCCTCCTCTGAGGTCAAGTGCGTCTTTTCACTTACCACTCAGCCTCCTCTTCTGCCCTGCCCCCACCTCCTCCTCTGGCACTGGCTCCTACCAGGCAGGAGGTCACACTCCACCTCACAGAGCCAGGTGCCGCCTCCCCCTCCATCACGTCCCTGGCTCCACCCCCTTCTCAGGTGTGACAGCTCCCTTTCACCAAGCTGAGGACAATGCGCACCCATGGTGCCTTTAAGCAGACAATTCTGATGGCCCCCAAATTCTTTTGTCACGTGGTCTGTGACTTGAATTGTCCTGTCTAAAGACTAATGCACGGTCCACGGGCACGCCACGTAAGGTTATGGCAGAATGAGGAGCCACCAAGCAGCTTTCATTCCTTCCAGGATCTTTTAGGAATGGGATAAAGTCAAGTGCTGTTAGTGACAGCAAAAGTGGAGATTCTCCTTGTGGCGACCGCTGCTGCGCTCTGGTGACGATCGCAGGTCCCGCACTGCTCCAGACCCAATCCTTGCAGTGACTTCGAGGGCGCCTGCACCTTCTTTATATCGTACAGGCTTTTGCAGTCACTGTCACAGCCGCCCCTGACAAAAGCGCTGAGTGCACGCCTCACAGCCTTGAACTTGAGCTTTGTCTTGAGAAATGAATTTCTACAGGTTTCATCATGTTCAGATTCATCCAAACTGAAGACCTGCCTCCTGGAAGGTTTTTCTTTCTCCACTACTTCCCTGAGCAAAAAAAGGTGTCACTTCCAATCTTCGATTCTTCACCAATACTTTGTTTCCCTGACCAAATCAAAAGCATTTTGAGGTTAACCTATGAGTGAAGCACTGACTTTCACCTTCTCCAGTGCAGGACTCCCGGACCACGGTCACATTACTACCCTTCTACAGAATTTCTCAACCACGTTCCACACCCTAATCCACACAAAATCCATGTGGCACACTGACTGACCTTCACGAATGGCCACAGGCCCTGTGAGAACTGAAGGAGCAGTATTTTAGGACACACCCATTAACCCAACTTGAAACATTTGTTCACCTTAGTACTCATGAGCTTGATTAACTGCACCAATCTTTAAACACCTAATACACACACGAATCTCATACTTGATTCCAAACACTCGCTTCCGGACAACAGAACACCACCCCACAGGGTATGGCCATTTATTGGTTCTTGGCAACAGAAGTTCCTAAGGTGGCTCATGATCTACAAATTGTGGTCACTTACTCTGACATTAACAATGGGAAACAAAGAGAAACAGGCTGGGTGTGGTGGCTCACACCTGTAATCCCAACACTTTGGGAGGCCAAGGCAGGTGAATCACCTGAGGTCGGGAGTTCGAAACCAGCCTGTCCAATGTGGTGAAACCCCATGTTGGACAGGCTGGTTTCAGGTTGAAAGAAGTAACCATGGCAGCATTAAAACGGAGAAAAATCACAAAGGCGCACAAGAGGGAGGAGAAAGCCCTTTGTCTTCGGGAGAGGAAAGTGATTCATACAGAGAAACTGCCGGCCTTTCTCAAACCTGCCAGAAAGCCAGCTCCTTCCCTTCTTCTCCTGGGAGGAAGAGGAGGGGGAAACCGAAAAATACAAAAATTAGCCGGGCGTGGTGGTGCATGCCTACAGCTCCAGCTTCTCAGGTGGCTGAGGCAGAAGAATTGCTTGAAACTGGGAGGCAGAGGCCCCACTGAGCTGAGATCACACCACTGCACTCCAGCCTGGGCTACAGAGTTAGACGTCATCTCAAAAAAAAAAAAAAAAAGGAAGAAATAATAAAGGCACACTTAGAGCCCTAATAAGGAAAATAACATCATTCATTGAACAGAGACTTCTTACATCTTTCCTATTAGGCTGACAATTGTGTGCAGGCCAGAGTTACAGTCTTTGCCATTTTAGGAACAGGGTGCCTAGGAATAAACATTAAGGTCTAAATGCAGATAGTAGGTACCATCCCCGAGCAGTAGAAATGTTTTAAATGTGGCTACTTGGAATTGAAATATGCTGTGAGTATGAAAGACATGCAAATTGTCAAATAAAGAATATATGCTTATGAAATAAGGACTGTGAAATACTTCATTGTCTATTTCCTTTTTTTTTTTTTTGTTGAGACAGAGTCTTCCTCTGTCACCAGGCTGGAGTGCAGAGGTGTGATCTCGGCTCACTGCAACCTCCACCTCCCGGATTCAAGCTATTCTCCTGTTTCAGCCACCTGTGTAGCTGGGACTACAGGCCCGTACCACCACTCCCAGCTCATTTTTTTTTTTTTTTTTTTTTTTTTAGAGACGGGCTTTCACCACGTTGGCCAGGATGGTCTCAATCTCTTCACCTTGTGATCTGCCCGCCTCCGCCTCCCAAAGTGCTGGGATCACAGGCGTGAGCCGCCGCGCCGGGCTGTGTGTTTCTTTATAATGATTACAGTCTGAATGAGAACATGTAAAATCACATACACGGCTTGCATTTGGGTGCACACTGTCTTTCTCGTGGGTAACAGTGGTCTAAGTTCAAAGCCTGAGCTATGCGCACACTACAGGTGTTCACACTGATAAATCAAGAAGTGCCTGGATTGAGCTTCTGCAAACGACTTTTTGGGGAGGCAGGGAAAGGAGAACTTCCATATTTTAAAAGATGACATTAATTTTTAAAAGCCTAAAAAGTATTGATCTGTGTTTTTAAAGAAGGATTCCACAACTACTTTACCTGGTGTGTTTGTTCTCGGCTGAGTAACTTCAGTGGTACTGTGAGTCAGAAGTTCTGGTCTGAAAAACAGAGCTGGTATCAGTAACAAAGCATTTGGAAGCAGCTCATGGGCCTTTCTCACACTGGGGTGCACTGCCAATTATTTTTAAATATGGTTCATTCTGACTTCATTTTGTAGTGAAAAAAATCACTTGCTGACTTGAGTTTATTTTGAAAATGGCAATTTTCAGACATTCAGGTGAGACCTTCAAAGTCATCTTATATTTAAGATAAACATGCAAAAGTCACTTTGCCCCCAAAGCTGCTCAGTTCTGCTTCCAAATCTTAGCTGAACTGTCCCACGGCACAGCCAGAAGCAGCTTGCTGCATCGCCTTAAACCTTTCCTCTCCCTTGTAACTCGGTCCCAATGAACACACAGAGGCACAACCCCCATCAGTAAGCAAGGTTTCCCTTCAGCATCCCTTCCGTGAGTGGAGAGAGGCCTTCTGTTCCTACCCCTGCACCCAAACTACCACTGTGTTACCCTTCAAAATCAAGCCACAATAACTTTTCTAAAGGGCAGATCCAAGTGATTTTCAGAGGGATGTACTTCGAGACAAATTCATGACTGCCTCTGCTTTTCTAAGATCTGAGGTCTTCCTCCACTTGACCACCACAATCTACCCATGCGATCCCGCCATGCCCACATGGCACTCCTCACTCCACACACAATGGGTGAGATCCGTGGATATGTGGAGAGGTTTGCCGACTCCCGCCCCTACTCATAAATTTCGTTGACTTGAAACGCCTTCCCTCTCTGCTGGATGTACAAGTGAATGAACTAGGTACGCCATCCTCACCTTCTCCTCTAAAAATCCTCAATAATGCTTCGTTGCATTTTTCCTTTTTTTTTTTTGAGATGGAGTCTTGCTCTGTCACCCAGGCTGTTGTGCAGTGGTGCCATCTCGCTCACTGCAACCTCCACCTCCCAGGTTCAAGCGATTCTCTAACCTCAGCCTCCCAAGTAAGTGGGACTACAGGCACACACCACTGCATCCAGCTAATTTTTGTATTTTTAGTACAGATGGAGTTTCACCATGTTGGCCAGACTGGTCTTGAACTCCTGAGCTCAAGTGATCCTCCTGCCTCGGCCTCCCAAAGTACTGGGATTACAGGTGTGAGCCGCCATGCCCAGCCTTCATTGCATTCCTCTTTGTATGAATCCTCCCAAGGAAGGCATTCTTGTTAGACACAATTTTGCACATCTGATGCTTACACTAACAAGTATTTGTTGAATAAGTGAATCTAAACATGAATGCCTTCATCGTAAATATAAAATAGTCATGATGAGGTAAACAAAAGACCCATCTTCATCAAATTAATCTGTTCTCAGGGAAGACACTGAAACTGTTACTTCAGATGATTGTCTTACCTTTTAATAACAAATTTAATGCGATTGCCCACTTGAATGATTTTTTCCAGCCTTGGGATTCCATACCATGACGGACTTCGGAAAGGAATGTTTTCTGGTAGTCCTTCCACGTACAGATCATTCGGGTGTGCCTCAAATTTTTGGTACGGAACAGCCTTGGCTTCGGTGCTCCCCAAGGCTTCCGCTAGACAGAATCAAAGCAATTCGGGAGACGACATTTGTATTGAAATCAGATTTTAGTACAATCCAAAGCAAGGCACAGGTCAATTTTCTTTTTAATTGAAAAAACTCTAGAAACATATTTATTAACTATTGAATAGACTTCATACAGCAAAGACAAGTAGAAATGACCCATCATCAACAGCCAGATTTTGGCAGATTTCAGTGTCCTGGTCCTAAGACCATCTTAATAGCTCTGAGAGCGTAAACGATTCAACTTTGTTTTTCAGTATCCTTCAGAAGAAAAGAGAGAAAGAACATCACAACAGACAATAGGGAACATCACCTAAACACTATCTGGAAGCGGCCTTTGATTACTACCTGTTCAGGACCGTGACAACCCTCCTCCAATGGCCGCTACAAACTGGCACATTTCAGGACATTCATGTGTACTGCAATCAGGAAGCCAATGTTCTGTACCCCTTCAACCTCGTGAGCATGCCATTTTAAGGAAATAACTTTCCACAAGGAATTCATGGAATGAGGGCCGGGCATGGTGGCTCACACCTATAATCCCAGCACTTTGGGAGGCTGAGACAGGCAGATCAAGTGAGGTCAGGAGTTCAAGCCCAGCCTGGCCAGCATGGCAAAACCCCATCTCTACTAAAAATATAAAAATTAGCCAGGTGTAGTGGCATGCACCTGTAATCCCAGCAACCTGAGAGGCTGAGGCAGGAGAACTGCTTGAACCCGGGAGGAGGAGGTTGCAGTGAGCTGAGATTGCGCCACTGCACTCCAGCCTAGGCAACAGAGTGCAATTCCCTCTCAAAAAGAAAAAAGAGAGAGAATGAGAGAGAGAGAGAGAGAAAACTGAAGGTGAGTCCTATTCACTGTATTTACTTTCCTAAAATAAAACAACATTTAAAAAAACATTACACACTATACACTGTAGTTAGAAGGGATAATAAAAAAAAAAAAAAAAAAAAAAGACTTACCAAATTTTTTGCAGAAAAGCTGATCCACCATCTTTCTTAATTTAGTGATTCTGGCATACCATTCTTCCTTTACTGTCAAAATAACAGTAATACAAGTTTTCTCAATTTAATGGGTTTAATAACTTTCATTATTTAATATTATTATTATAAAATGGTAGGTATTAGTTTTTCTTTTAATGTGACTAAAATTATTTCCAAGATTCGTGGCTGGGTGCAGTGGCTTACACCTGTAATCCCAGCACTTTGGCAGACCAAGGTAGGGGGAATCACTTGAGATCAGGAGTTCAAAAGCAGCCTGGCCAACATGGTGAAACCCCATCTCTACTAAAAATACAACAACTAGCCAGGTGTGGTGGCAAATGCCTGTAATCCCAGCCACTTGGGAGGCTGAGGCAGAAGAATTGCTTGAACCCAGGAGGTAGAGGTTGCAGTGAGCTGAGACTGTGCCACTGTACTCTAGCCTAGGCAACAAATCGAGACCCCATCTCAAAAAGAAAAAAGGCAGAATAATAAAATTATCCCTAAGATTCTAGAATGTGTTTATTCCTAAAACAATGTGGACGCTGTACAAAAAGAACAAAATGAACCATCCGATAAACTAGAAAAAAAGCCAGAACAGCTAGAGGGCAACATGTGCTACAGGAAGATCAGGAATATGATCTTGCTGGCAATCCTTCCATTTTAGTAAATGTAAACAGTGTGATTCCATTCTGTCTTGTCCCTGATCCACTCCACGCCAGAGCAAAAGCAAGCAAGGAAATCAATTCTATTTCTATTTCTTTTAAAACACATCTAGGCCAGGCGAGGTGGCTCATGCCTGTAATCCTAAAATTCTGGGAGGCTGAGGTGGGCAGATCACCTGAGGTCAGGAGTTTGAGACCAGCCTGGCCAATCTGGTGACACCCCTTCTCTACTAAAAATACAAAAATTAGCCAGGCATGGTGGCGAGTGCCTATATTCCCAACTACTTGGGAGGGTGAGGCAGGAGAATCGTTTGAACCCAGGAGGCAGAGGTTGCAGTGCACCAAGAATGTGCCACTGCACTCCAGCCTGGGCAACAGAGGGAGATTCTGCCTCAAAAAGACAAACAAACAAACAAAAAAACGCACATCTAACAGGCCAGGTGCGGTGGCTCACACCTATAATCACAAAACTCTGGGAGGCTGAGGCAGGCAGATCACCTGAGGTCAGGAGTTCGAATCAGCCTGACCGACATGGAGAAATCCCATCTCTACTAAAAATATAAAATTAGCCAGGCATGGTGGTGTATACCTGTAATCCCAGCTACTTGGGAGGTGGAGGCAGGAGAATCGCTCAAACCCGGGAACTGCAGGTTGCAGTGAGCTGAGATCCCACCACTGCACTACAGCCTGGGCGACAGAGTAAGACTCCATCTCAAAAACCAAAACAAAACTAAATACATCTAACAATCAAAGGGTGATATAAATGGCTCCACGATCTAAAAGGAAACCTTCTTATGTCCTGTGTATCATGGAAATTCAATGAATGCCTATTCCATTGACTCAAGTGGACTTCATAATAAACTGTTCAATTCATCATGTAGATAAACCTTGCATCAAAAGTAGAAAAAATATTGTTCTTTTAGTTCTGTCTCCCCAATAACGCAATATTTGCATGTATTTACAATGGATTAATAAAAAGAAGATGAGCATATTCTTCTAGAGAATATTAGACAGAATTTTGACAGCATGAATTCTCCTGTAATGGCACATAATTAAACAGAGACATACTATTTCATGTGGAAGGTAACACAGGGAAGAAATCAATGTTAAGTGTGAAATAACTATGGCACCTAATCTTCTGATCTGCCTCAAGACCGAAAACCTACCTCCTGAAGCTGGTTTATCAAGCTGTAAATCTTCACGTGTTGAATTCAGAAGCTCATGTCTGAAAGGTGAGAATGAATACTCAATGTTCACTAGGAAATATTCAGCAGATAACCACTAGCACATATTTAACACTAAGTCAGTAAGGCAGGGTTTCAAAACCAGAAAAGATAATCTGGATGCTTGAGCACAACTAAATGCTTTTTTTTTTTTTTTGGAGATGGAGTTTTGCTCTTCTTCCCAGGCTGGAATGCAGTGGTGCAATCTCAACTCACTGCAACCTCCACCTTCCAGGTTCAAGCAATCCTCCTGCCTCAGCCTCCCGAGTATCTGGGATTCCAAGTGCCTGCCATCATGCCTGGCAAATTTTTGTATTTTTAGTACCGATGGAGTTTCACCATGTTGGCCAGGCTGGTCTTGAACTCCTGACCTCAGGTGATCCACACGCCTCAGCATCCCAAGTGCTGGGATTACAGGCATGAGCCACCGCACCCGGCCCACAACTAAATCTTAATTTGAGGTTTCTACAGAGTAATAAAACAAAATGATAACTGCAACTTGTCTTATAAGGTGCTTGAGGGAGTATGTATCCTCACAGGTAAAGAGGCAACTTTGTGGCGGGGCGCGGTGGCTCACGCCTGTAATCCCAGCACTTTGGGAGGCTGAGGCAGGTGGATCACGAGGTCAAGAGATCAAGACCATCCTGGCCAACATGGTGAAATCCCGTCTCTACTAAAAATACAAAAAATTAGCTGGACGTCGTGGCACATGCCTGCAATCCCAGCTACTTGGGAGGCTGAGACAGGAAAATTGCTTGAACCCAGGAGGTGGAGGTTTCGGTGAGCATAGAACGCGTCATTGCACTCCAGCCTGGGCAACAAGAGCGAAACTCCATCTCAAAAAATAAGAGGCAGCTTTACAACCCACAGCTGTTTGAAGCATATTACAAAACTCTTCAATGGGATCCTTTAACGTCATATTGTATTCAAGACTACCTTCCTCCATACAGCTATAAAAATAATCATATATTCTCATATATGCTTTAAAAATCTCAGGCCTATGAGGCCAAGGTGGGAGGATCACCTGAGGTTAGGAGTTCAAGACCAGCCTGGCCAACATGGTGAAACCCTGTCTCTACTAAAAATATAAAAATTAGCCAGGCATGGTGGCACATGCCTGTAATCCCAGCTACTTGGGAGGCTGAGGCAGGAAAATCGCCTGAACCTGGGAGCCAAGAGTGTGCCACTGCACTCCAGCCTGGATTTCTGTGGGAGACGCCAACTCAAAAAAAAAAAAAAAAAAATCGTGATCAGCCTAGCCAACACAGTGAAACCCCGTCTCTGCTAAAAATACAAAAATTGGCTAGATGCGTTGGCTCATGCCTGTAATCCCAACTTTGGGAGACTGAGTCAGGCAGATCATGAGGTCAGGAGATCGAGACCATCCTGGCTAACACAGGGAAGACCCATCTCTACTAAAAATACAAAAACTTAGCTGGGCGTGTTGGCTCACACCTGCAGTCCCAGCTAATCAGGAGGCTGAGGAGAAGGACTGTTTGAACCTGGAAGTCGGAGGTTGCAGATCGCACCTGGGAGACAGATCGTGACTCCATCTTAAAAAAAAATTATCCAGGCATGGTGGCGCACGCCTATAATCCCAGCTACTTAGGAGGCTGAGGCAGGAAAATCGCTTGAACCTGGGAGGTGGTGTTTGTGGTGAGCTGAGATCACACCCCTGCACTCCAGCCTGGGCAACTGGACTCCGTCTCAAAAAAAAAAAAAAAAAAAAAAAATCTCAGACCTAAAAACAAGGCATGGATACTATGTTCTTTAGCAAAAGTAGCAGAAAATTGTGAAAGAAAATATCAGTTGCATGCCAATCCAGCGTGAGCGTGCTCATGCTTCAAATGCCAACACTGGCTGACTGATGCAATGCGGGACCCAGATAAATTAAAAAGTGGAAAATACCAATGCATAAAGTCACTCAAACCTCATTACATATAACCCTGGTAGTTAAGGAATATGTGTCAACAATAAAAAAGACCTACTGCTCACAACAGAGACAAGAGTCCAAAAGGAATCCAAGAGTCTTACTTCTTAATCACAAAACGAATCCTTTCCTTTGCAAGTAATATCCTCTCAAGGCGAGGAATGCCGTAAGTAGATGGCCTTCTAAAAGGGATTCCTTCAGGAAGTCCTTCTACATAAAGGTCTTCAACATGAGACTGGAAAAGAGGGTATGGGATCGTCACCGGGCCTTTGGCTTTTATGGCTTGAGCTTTAAGGACAAAAAGAGAAAGAGAGATCATTTAGGCAACATTTGTAGAAAAGTATAATAAATAACTGAATCTCTACTGCTCTTTAACTTTTATAATTTGATCTTTACTTGTTACTGTAGTTGAATCAGAAGAAAAATAGCATGAGGGAAATAAAAAGAACACCAAAAATGCTCATATTCTGATTATCAAAGTCTGCAGTGAAATATCCCATTACTTTATGGCAATGCGGCTACAGCCAGACTTTCTACAGAAATTTTTTTTTGGTGGGGGGATGGTGTGGAGTCTTGCTCTGTAGCCCAGGCTGGAGTGCACTGTCGAAATCCTGGCTCACTGCAACCTCCGCTTCCCAGGTTCAAGCAATTCTCCTGCCTCAGCCTCCTGAGCGGCTAGCTGGGATTACAGGCGCATGCCACCACACCCAGCTAATTTTTTGTATTTTTAGTAAAGATGGGGTTTCACCATGTTGGCTAGGCTGGTCTCAAACTCCTGACCTCAAGTGATCCCCCTGCCTTGGCCTCCCAAAGTTCTGGGACTACAGGCATGAACTACCTCGCCTGGCCAACTTTCTACAGAAATCTGAACCATATTACAAAGCCAGAAAAACACACCAGGTGTGTTTAATACATATAGTACTAAATGGAAGAAGCAGTATTTTAAAAATGTAAACATTACTGTAGCCTTATTGGGCTTATGAAAATAATTTCTTTTAAATAACAGAGGTAAGCTGGTTACAGTGGCTCACACCTGTCATCCCAGCACTTTGGGAGGCTGAGGCAGGAGGATCACCTGAGGTCAGGAGTTCCAGACCAGCCTGGCCAACATGGTGAAACCCCATCTCTACTAAAAATACAAAAATTAGCTGGTGTGGTGGCCGGTGCGTATAATCCCAGCTACTCAGGAGGCTGAGGTAGGAGATTCCCTTGAACCAGGAGACAGAGGTTGCAGGGAGCCGAGATAGTGCCATTGCACTCCAGCCTGGGCAACAGAGCAAGACTCCGTCTCAAAAATAAATAAATAAATAAAAACAAAATAAATAACAGAAGCAGAAGATTCTCCTGAACTACAAAATTTCTGCTAAGATTTATTTACCCAAGAGTAAAATAATACAGCAGCTGTAAACCGTCAAAGAGTGTGGGGAGTATTAAAATCAAACATAAAGGGCCAGGCGCGGTGGCTCACACCTGTCATCCCAGCACTTTGGGAGGCTGAGATGGGCGGATCACCTGAGGTCAGGAGTTTGAGACGAGTGTGACCAACATGGAGAAACCCCATCTCTACTATAAATACAACATTAGCTGGGCGTGGTGGCGCACGCCTGTAATCCCAGTTACTCGGGAGGCTGAGGCAGGAGAATCACTTGAATTCAGGAAGCGGAGGTTTCAGTGAGCGGAGATCACACCATTGCACTCCAACCTGGGCAACAAGAACCAAACTCTGACTCAAAATTAATTAATTAATGACTGGCCGGGTGTGGTGGCTCATGCCTGTAATCCAAACCCTTTGGAGGCCAAGGCGGGTGGATCACCTGAGGTTAGGAGTTCAAGACCAGCCTGACCAACATGGTGAAACCCCATCTTTCAAAAAAAAAAAAATTTTAAATAAATAAATAAATAACTCATAACGAGTGGTCTCCCATCAGAACAGCTCCATTTTTCTTTTGCTATTATTGTGTGCAATAGTCTTATTTCCTAAACATTAATATTTGTACTAAAGGCCGGGCGCGGTGGCTCAAGCCTGTAATCCCAGCACTTTGGGAGGCCGAGGCAGGTGGATCACGAGGTCAAGAGATCGAGACCATCCTGGTCAACATGGTGAAACCCCGTCTCTACTAAA
>NW_016107468.1:480205-481400 GCF_001604975.1 Cebus imitator | reverse complement strand
CACTCAGACAGGAGAAGAGGTGTGGCCAGTCTGTCCCCAGAGCCTATGAGCTTACCACTAGGTGACAGTGCTTCCAGGTAGCACATGTGGTGAGGTTTTAGCTTCAAAATGAACCAATAAAAAACACGGGGCTGGATGCGGTGGCTCACGCCTGTAATTCCAGCACTCTGGGAGGCCAAGGCGGGTGGATCACCTGAGACCAGGAGTTTGAGACCAGCCTGGCCAACATGGTGAGACCCCGTCTCTACTAAAAATACAAAAGTTAGCCGGGCGTGGTGTCGGGAGCCTGTAATCCCAGCTAGCCAGGAGGCCCAGGTAGGAGAATCACTTGAACCTGGAAGGCAGAGGTTGCAATGAGCCAAGGTCACACCACTCCAGAATCGGCAGTAAGAGCGAAATTCCGTCTCAGAACAAACAAACAAAAAAAAACCACAGGCAAAAAAGGCGTAAGCTACTAAAAAGTGGAAGAAACACTAAGAAACCTTAAGCAAATCACTAAAAATATGATGGAAAAATTATCGAATTCATTAGCAAATTTACTCTAATTCTAGATTTTCATTGAGGGGTAGGTTATATTACTCATGATGAATAAAAAAAAAGTTCATTTTAAGTTTATTAACACAAATACCATCAATATGGTTTGTGTTTAAATTTTCACCGAAAGCAATTCAGTGAAAACTGTGTATCATACAATTTTACAGCTCGCTAGTTGATGGCAAAGTAAATAGTCATCCAAATAAAAATAAAAATTGCAAAACATGATGTTTTTCACTGGTTGTTACTATTTTTCAGTAAGCATTTGATATATGCCAACAGATGATAATAACCAATTGCTAATGTCTTTCATCACTACATAAAGGTGGCTATAGGGTAGAATAGTATAAGGGCAAAGAAGGAATTGGAATCTAGCGTCAGCTCAGGTATGCATCAAGATAAACGCAGAGGCCGGGCGCGGTGGCTCATGTCTGTAATCCCAGCACTTTGGGAGGCTGAGGCAGGAAGATCACTTGAGGTCAGGAGTTTGAGACTAGCCTCATCATCATGGTGAAACCCCCTCTATACTAAAAATAGAAACATTAGCTGGGTATGGGCAGGTGCCTGTAGTCCCAGCTCCTTGGGAGAATGAGGCAGGAGAATTGCTTGAACCCAAGAGGCAGAGGTTGCAGTGAGTTGAGATCAGATCACTGCACTACAG
>NW_016107468.1:476004-479700 GCF_001604975.1 Cebus imitator | reverse complement strand
AAAAAAAAAAAAAAAAAAAAAAAAAAAACTTCAATTAAATCCCCCAAATCCAGAGCTTTGCAATAAATATATAAGTAAATTCCCAAATATCCATGCTGAAAGTTTAAGAGAAATGTTAGCTGATAATTACAGAAATACAACTTTTCCTTAGCTTTATAGTCACCTAGAAACAAAGACTGTTTCTAATTTTTAGACAGACTCTGCTAAGAACCTTACAAGGAGAGGCTTGTAAATAAGTATGGCAAGGTTCATCGGCAGCGCTGGGCTTGCCCACATCACCCCTGTGATGAACAGTAACGCCATTGTGTAAATGCTCACCAACAAAGTATTACAGGAATTTTCCTGTTTAGACATACCATATTTCCTTTCAAACAATTCTTCAACTTGTTTACGCAGATCAGTGATGCGAGCATTCCATTTCTCTGAAAATTGAGCAAAAGTGAATTCTCAATAAGAAGTCCCTACTGTTGGGGGTGGCCCCAGGGTTTTGAGATGACCAAACATGTAATGACTAATTTTCTACATTTCGACATCCCAACTGTCCATCTCATTTTACTGCTTTCCAAAGAACTTTCCCCTTTTTTGGTAGTTTTTGGAATTACCAGATTGGTACAAAAGTAACCGTGGCTTTTGCCATGACTTTTAATAGTTTCATGGGAGACTATAAGAGAAGTTTTAACATTTAGCACCTCTTTTTAGCCTTTTGATTTCTGAAAAGCGGGAGGGCAGAAAAGATCAATCAAATTAAACACGACAAAAGGAAAGCCATGATAAAGAGGGGTCTTTTGGCAAACTTCCTAAAACATGTCTTAGTTGTGTGGAAATAAGACTTTACAGATACAGAATTGCAACTTAGAATGCTAAAAACAGGCTGGGTGCAGTGGCTCACGCCTGTAATCCCAGCACTTTGGGAGGCCAAAGCGGGCGGGGCATCTGAGGTCAGGAGTTCGAGACCAACCTGGCCAACATGGTGAAACCTCATCTCTTCTAAAAATACAAAAATTAACCAGGCATAGTGATGGGAGCCTGTCATCCCGGCTACTCGGGAGGCTAAGGCAGGAGAATCACTTGAACCCAGGAGGCAGAGGCTGCAGTGAGCCAAGATCGTGCCACTGCACTCTAGCCTGGGCAAAAGAATAAAACTGTCTCAAAAAATCATAATAATAAAAAATAACATAAACATATAAAAATAGTACAAAAATTCAATTCATATCCAGTCATTGTGACTACGACAGTAGAATATTAAAATATGATTTCTAAAATGTATACAAGCTTAATGTTCTATTTATTCAAAAGATGGATCATAACATAATTTGCCACTAATATCTCATTCAGTCCCTTCCTAGGACACATCATCCATTGGGAGCTCACAGATGAGCAGCCTGAGTGACACGGAGCAAAGGGTGAAACAGTTCTACAATAAAGGTTCCAAAGCTAAGAGAAATAACTAAATGACTAAGTCTTTAGCACTAATCTTGGGCCAAATAATTAATATCGGACGGGACAATGTCCTACGCTTTGGTAAATCCAGACTATGCTTAAACAATGCCTGTTATGTGACTTTCAAAATGCTCCTGGCTTTCCAAAGATGAGATTATAATGCAGTTAACGCAGGCTAACTAGCGCATTTCCCCCTGCAGAGCGTGTTGCAACTTTTATCCGTCACACCGAGAGCCCAGAAGATGAAGGAAAAGGTCACGTATTTCACTGGGAACTTACCAAAGTTGAACTCCCTGACTTTCCGCTTCCCTGCATTGGCGGGTTCTGGGACTGGTGGCTGCGGCAGCTCGTTGGTCTTTGGTCTCTTAGAAGGTGGAGAATAATCATCATCTTGAAAAAGAAATTGGTCATTACTGAAGGAACTGTCTTAAGAGTTACAGCCACCTCCTGGTCAATTCCCTACATTCAAAAGGTGAGTGGGGCTTTAGAGCTGTCTTGAGTATCAATAGTTGTATCTGTACTGTGAGCCTTAGCAGACTTTTTCCTGGTCACATCTGAAATTTTATTTGTTTGGGATGTGTTCAAGTAATACTGCTTTTTCCTGTCTTTCTTCATTATTTTTTAGTTTGCTTCATTTGAATTGTCATTATAAACTTCCCCTTCTCAAATAACTTCCAAATAGCTGTCAAGAACTATATTCTAAGACTTTGAGGAAAAATCTTGTAATGAAGATAGCCACCTAAAGTTATACAAATAAGAAAAGGGGGATTAATAAAAGCTTAGATGGAAAAGATATTTAAGCTTATACAAAATGTAAGCATACATAAGCAAGGGAAATTGGATAACTGTATGTTCAAATATTTTTTTTTCTTTTTGAGACAGAGAATTGTTCTGTTGTCCATGCTGGAGTGCAGTAGCGCAATCGTGGCTCACTGCAACCTCCACCTCCTGGGTTCAAGCAATTCTCATGCTTCAGCCTCCCAAGTAGCTGGGATTACAGGTGCCCACCACCATGCTCAGCTAATTTTTGTATTTTTTGGTAGAGATGAAGTTTCATCATGTTGGCCAGACTGGTCTCGAACTCCTGGCCTCAAGTGATCCACCCACCTTGGCCTCCCAGAATGCTGGGATTACAGGTGTGAGCCACCACGCCTGGCCTGTTCAAATACTTTTAACAAGTGCAAAATGAATGGGTTTAAAGAAATAGGGCTGCATTATTATGAAACAGATACTGTTGATTCAGTCACCAGAGAGCCTGTGTATAAAGGAGCAGTCCGCTATTCAAGCGTAGCACACACTCTAGTCAAGACAGCTGTCCTGAGAGTTCCATGCTCATTTCCTTGTGGACACACCAGTAACTCACTCTGCTGTGACGCTTCAATACGCCTGATGTTACCGTTAGAGACCTCTGGGTCAAACCAGCTGCCACTGTCATCTTCCAGTCCCCCAGAATGTCAGGTAACATGCTATTAATACTGCTCGAGCATCATCCATTAAATACTGAAACATCATTTTAAGAAATGTTTTTTTAAAAACAAATGTGGCATGGCAAAGAAACTAATTACTGCGTTAAAGACAGTACCACAGGAAAGAAAGACCACCCGAGAACAGTCAGCTGTCTTTTTAGATGGGTATATTGTTATGCTTATTTTACAGCTAAAGAAACGGGCTTGGGAATGTTATTTGATTGAACTGTGTTGCCTCTTTGGACAGTGCAGCTGAGATCAGACTGCGCGTGCGTGTGACTCTACTGGCCTACCAGGGTGCTTCTCATAAAGGTAAGACATGCGAATTTGGCCTAATGTACAATCTTGCCCCGGGCAGCACTGGGTCATGCCTACAGATAACTTCTATGTTCCTCAAGGGAAACCTTAAGGGAAGGTGAAAATGCTTCTAGAAGGCGACTGGACACCAGCGCCCCTGCTTACTGCCGTTGAGCTCTTCCTCTAGGGCCAACAGTGACCTGAAATTATTGGCTGACTGTTCCAGTCAACTGGGGGAAATGGTACCAAGGTCACCAACATCACACAATTCACTTGAGGACCTATTTACGTGCTTAGAAAGACAAAACTGCTTTTGTAAAGGAAGCAAAAAACCATATTTCAGAAAACCATAATCACCGTAACAACTAATGACTATAAAATGTTGATGTGTTGAATGGTACTTTAGAAAAACATGTTCAAATCTAGGGAAAAGATTTCTGATAGAAAACTATCCATCCATCCATCTATCCATCCATCTATCCATCCATCCATC
>NW_016107468.1:472099-475719 GCF_001604975.1 Cebus imitator | reverse complement strand
CCTCCCAAAGTGCTGAGATTATAGGCATGAGCCACTGTACCAGGCCAGAAAACAACTTAAAAATGACAAACTCTCCGAGAAATAAAACTTGACTGTCATCTGGGTTTGTATTACTATAAGGATTAAAAATAGACAAGAGACCCTATAAATAGATTAAGGTTCCAACCTAGGTAGAAACAATCTGGAAACAGAAGTGTATAAGTTTAAACCTCAATTCTCAAAACGTACTTTTAAAAAACCCTGTTTTCCAACTCTTAGACAGGTTTTAGAAACCCTAAGAGTATTTTTATGCTGGCTTCCAAAGGTTAAAACAAAATACACTCATTTCACCTGTGAATACTGTCAAAGCATTATAAAGTCTTAATATTACTATCTCTTTACAAACATTAAGCAGTAACTTCTAAAGTAAAAGTATTTCCCTGATAGGTTAATGTCTCCTAAGTATCCTGATAGATCCTCATTTAAACTGACCCTTCACTGAACGCCATAAAATGAAAGTCACTAGAGTAGCATGACGTGGAAGGGAAACAGCTTGGGATGGAACCGAGATCGGGAGCTCTCTGTCCCGTGAATCCCAGTCCAAATCCAAACTCCTCACAGCTGAGGCCAAGGGGAGGGGAAGGCAGGTTTTCTTTACTGTCAAGACCTCACTTTTTCAGTCACACAAACATTTTAGAACACAAAAGATTTAATCATATAATTATGTTTTATGAAGGCAATCTAGCCAAACATAAGCAAATAAAGTGAAAGAGAAAAAGGCAAATCTACTAGAGTGCTTTTTTAAGGTGACAAAGATTGCAAAATTTTGAAAATACAAGTGAGATCACATTTTCCTCTTCACTGACAAATAATAAAGTTCAATCTGTTAAATGTGAACAAATACAGAGCTGAATGTAGTTTTGTGTGTGTGCGTGTGTGTGTGTTTGTGTGGTTTTTGTTTTTGTTTTTTTTTTTGAGATGGAGTCTCACTCTGTTGCCAGGCTGGAGTGCAGTGGCACGATCTTGGCTTACTGCAACCTCTGCCTCCCGGGTACAAGGAATTCTCCTGCCTCAGCCTCCCGAGTAGCTGGGACTACAGGCGTGTGCCACCACGCCCAGCTAATTTTTTATTTTTTAGTAGAGACAGGGTTTCACCATGTTGGCCAGGATGGTCTCGATGTCTTGACCTTGTGATCCACCCGCCTCGGCCTCCCAAAGTGCTGGGATTACAGGCGTGAGCCACCGTGCCCGGCCGAATGTAGTTATTTTATTGCATTTTTTTGAGGCGGAGTCTCACTCTGTCGCCCAGGCTGGAGTGTAATGGCGCAATCTTGGCCCACTGCAACCTCCGCCTCCCGGGTTCAAGTGATTCTCCTGCCTCAGCCTCCCGAGTAGCTGGGACTACAGGCGCACACCACCACGCCTGGCTAATTTTTGTACTTTTTACTAATAGAGATGGGAGTTTCACCATGTTGGTGAGGATGGTCTCAATCTCCTGACCTTGTGATCCTCCCGCCTCGGCCTCCCACAGTGCTGGGATCACAGTCGCGAGCCACCGCGGCCGGCCAGTTATTTTATTTTGAGACCAGGTCTTACTCCGTTGCCCACGCTGAAACACGGTAGCGCCACTCACGGCAGCCTCGACTTCCCAGGCCCAAGTGATCTTCTCACCTCAGACTCCCCAACAGCTGGGACTACAGGTGGGCACCACCACATCCGGCTAATTTTTAAATTTTTGTAGAGATGGGGTATCCTTATGTTGCCCACACTGGTAGTGAACTGCTGGCTTCAAGAAAGCCTCCTGCCTCGGCCTCCCAAAGTGCTGTGATTACAGGTGTGAGCCACCGCACCAAGCTGAACATAGTTATTTTTGATAAAATATCACACCACATCTTCTATTTATTTATTTATTTTATTTATTTATTTTGAGACGGAGTCTTGCTCTGTCACCAGGCTGGAGTGCAGTGGCGCAATCTCGGCTCACTGCAGCCTCCACCTCCTGGGTTCAAGCGATTCTTCCGCCTCAGCCTCCCGTGTAGCTGGGACCACAGGCACGTGCCACCACGCCCGGCTACTTTTTTTGTATTTTTAATAAAGACGGGGTTTCACCGTGTTGGCCAGGATAGTCTCGATCTCTTGACCTCGTGATCCACCCGCCTCGGTCTCCCAAAGTGCTGGGATTACAGGCGTGAGACACCACGCCTGGCACATCTTCTATTTTTAAAATCCTGTTTCATAAACTGATTAATCTTTGGGTGTTTTAAGTCATATGGAACGTGGCATTCAGGCATCAGAATAGCTATAAACTTCACCACATCCTCCATTTTTCTCCAATTAACTCTGTTGCAATTAATTGGTTTTGAGAAAGTATGAAAAAATGGGTTTCCTGACCTAAAATCCTTTCCACAAAGGATCAAAATTACTTTTTTCTCTGAAGTATAAAACACCAACTAAAGCTCTAGGGCATGCCCTCACACACTGGGCACTGCTGCTCCCATTATTCTGTGGTTTCCACATTGTAAACAACCATGTTTGTGTAACAAGACACGTTTCAGCGTGCTTCAAATTCAAGCCCAAATGCAAGTGTTTCTATAATCAAAATGTAAAGCTTTTAAAATACATTTTAAGAAAACAACATTTTTTTTTTAGAGTCTCACTCTGTCGCCCAGGCTGGAGTGCAGTGGCATACACCTCCCAGGTTCAAGTGATTCTCCTGGCTCAGCCTTCCAAGTAGCTGGGATTACAGGTGCCTGCCATCTCGCCCGGCTAATTTTTGTATTTTTAGTAGAAAGGTGGTTCACCATATTGGCCAGGCTCGTCTCCAACTCCTGACCTCAGGTGATCTGCCTGCCTGGGCCTTCCAAAGCGCTGGGATTACAGGGATTAGCCACCATGCCTGGCCCCTTTTAAGATATTTTCATATGAAAAAATGCTAATTACGAATTTACAATAGTTATGCTACCCACACTAACAAAAGCACTGTCAAAAAAAGAAAAAAAAGTCTAAAAAACAAACAAAAGCACTCCGCCAATACCTTCAAATCAGCAACACCGTCCCTAGCTCAACATTTGTATTTAAAACACCAGTTTCCTTTTTGCAACATATTAACGAATATGCTACATCTAATACAGGCTTCAGAGCTAAAGCTGTCTATCACTGCATTCTAGCCAGTGAATCAGTAAACAGACTACGTAACAATATCTTCTGATCCTCTTATTTTCAACATGATCAGATTGGTATTGTGTTTCCATACAATCTGACAGGTATTCAAAGTTAAAAAAAACAATCAAAGCCACGTACTCCTTCAAAACTGGAACCATTAATTACCCTACACATTTCAAATAAATGGATTCATTCACCCATGGACACAATTTATAGCTCCTCTAAAACTCTTAACCTAAACAATTGAATATTCATTAAAGGACGATTTGGCAACAATTAAAAAAAAAAAAGATGTGCAAGTGTGAACCTACTCAATCATGTCAATTCCAAAAGTGCTGCAGGGACACTAAGAAAAACACAAGAATTGGCCGGGCGCGGTGGCTCAAGCCTGTAATCCCAGCACTTTGGGAGGCCGAGGCGGGTGGATCACGAGGTCAAGAGATCGAGACCATCCTGGTCAACATGGTGAAACCCCGTCT
>NW_016107468.1:469450-470509 GCF_001604975.1 Cebus imitator | reverse complement strand
ATCCACCCGCCTCGGCCTCCCAAAGTGCTGGGATTACAGGCGTGAGCCACCGCGCCCGGCCAGAAACCTCTTTTACACCGTTCTTAGCACTCCGTGACTGCCAGACCTGAAACAATCTCTGCACACATCAGAGATAACATACCAGACAGAAATTTCACCCTAACCCAGAAATGCAGTCATGGTGTTTACGAAAACAGAGGCTTGCGGTCCTATTATCCCAAGGCCAATCTCCCCAAACCTAAGTCACGTTGTTTTAAACGTTTACCACTGACTGTAAGTACACATTAAAATGGCAAAATGGAAGCACAGAGCTTAGGGCACACCAGCGGTGGGTAAATAATGACCCTGTATCCATGAATATGTCCGCATCAGAGTCAAATTAGCCTCTTCAGAACAACACCTAATTGCAAATGAAGATACCGAGGTGAAAACACTGTGGACAATCGGACAGGCTTATTTGATGAGAAAGTTCCTTTTTTTCTCTTCTATCAATGATTTGGGAAATGTGAAAAGAGGTAAAATGAGGAAATTTAGTCGTCTCCAGGCAAGCAGGAATATCTCAATTTCTTTCTGTCCATCTTCTTACCAAGCACAAGTATTTTCCTAAACAAAACTACGATGATTCTCCAGATACGCTTCTGCTTTTAAAGTTGCCTTGTTCTCAACGCAGGATTTTTTTTTTCACTGAACATTTTATATTTGAGATCTTTTCTCAGATTAAGAAAACATTATCAGGATTTCAATGGCTATATACTTTTCTGTTATGAAGACATTCCAAAATTTGATTTTCTAACTATTTTCTAACTTCCTACCATCTGAAAGTAATCTTTTTTTTTTTTTTGAGACGGAGTTTTTGCTCTTGTTACCCAGGCTGGAGTGCAATGGCGCAATCTCGGCTCACCGCAACCTCCGCCTCCTGAGTTCAGGCAATTCTCCTGCCTCAGCCTCCTGAGTAGGTGGGATTACAGGCACGCACCACCATGCCCAGCTAATTTTTTGTATTTTTAGTAGAGACGGGGTCTCACCGTGTTGACCAGGATGGTCTCGATCTCTTGACCT
>NW_016107468.1:460286-469380 GCF_001604975.1 Cebus imitator | reverse complement strand
GCCTCGGCCTCCCAAAGTGCTGGGATTACAGGCTTGAGCCACCACGCCCGGCCTGGAAGTAATCTTTCCAGAAATAACACATTATTATTATTATTATTTTTTTTGACACAGAGTCTCATACAGTTGCCGGGCTAAAGTGCAGTCGTGCAATCTTGGCTCACTGCAACCTCCACCTCCCAGGTTCATGTGATTCTCCTGCCTCAGCCTCCTGAGTAGCTGGGATTACAGGTGCCCACTTCCATGCCTGAATAATTTTTTCTATTTTCAGTAGAGACGGGATTTCACTACATTGGCCAAGCTGGTCTCAAACGCCTGACCTCAGGTGATCCGCCTGCCTCAGCCTCCCGAAGTGCTGGGATTTACAGGCGTGAGCAACCATGCCCGGCCACAATATACATTATTAACCGGAAGTATGCACATAATTTCTCACTTGACCTTCCCTGTTCATACTGAGACAATTTTTATCTTCCTTAAAAAATTAGGAATTTAATGGTTGCTATAATTTCTATAGAGTATATGTATCTTTTACATATACATATATAAAATGTGTATGTGTGTATGCACATAAAAACACAGAAAATGCTACCTTTTAAAAGAATTACTTTACTTAGACCTGGTATTTTACTGGTCTTCTGAAATGAAAGAAGTCTACATAGCAAAATTCTGCTACTTAATCCCAAATGTGAATGTTAAAGCAGGCTTATGGCACAATGTCTTAGCTGAAAAGAAATGAGATTTATTACTCCATCCAAAACAGTTCAAGTTCAAAGGACTGACCTATGCTTCGGGTTCATTAGCCATTTATTTCTTGATGTCTGTTAAGCTCTCTTTAAACGTCTTATACTATAAAAGCAAATATTTACATTCTAAACCATTTTAATATAGCCTCTATCTGCGTTAAGATCTGACAAATCAATATGGTTATTAGTCCTACCTAAAAGTTTTATTTTTATAATTTGAATAACCTCCTATTAATATCTCCATAGAAAGGACACAGGTGAATATTTATAATATTGATATGTTCTTCCATTTTTTCCTGTGAATGAGGTTTCTAACTAAAGAGAAATTAAATTTCAACTATTTAATGCTAGACTGTAAACAATTCAAAATGTTTTAGATTAGAAAAATTATATGAATGAAAAAAGAAATCTGTATATTAACATGTGAAGTATGAGAAGATTTATTTTATTAGGTGGAAGCTACTAAGCAACATATTTTAGAAGCAACGAAGACACAGACAGGTTGAGTAGTTTGAAGCAGTCAAACACTATAAATAACCAATAATCGGTAGGCAACAGGTCATTAAGAGAAAGAGACAGACAGCAGACCAAGAACGGTTACGCAGCAGCTAGAAGAAAGCTAACAAAGTAACAAGATGTGTGGTTATGGGAGGGGAAGCCTATGGAATATGTGATATTTTAAAATCTGCATTATAATGGATGCTGAAGGCATCTGTGCATTTTTGCAAAAATCAAGATATACACATGAAATTATTTCTCGAAGTAGACATAATAAGCTGACATATATCCCTCAGTACTGGGACTTGGGAGCAGAGTGAGGGTGAAGAAAGCTTTCCACTGTGCAAATTTACTCTACTGTTTTGACATTTTCCCGTAAGAAAGAAGTACTTTGAAGGGAAAAAACTTACAGAAGTATTGTGAGACATTAATTTTTATTTATTTTTAATTTTTTTTGAGATGGAGTTTTGCACTTGTTGCCCAGGCTGGAATGCAGTGGCGTATCTGAGCTCACTGCCACCTCCGCCTCCAGGGTTCAAGCGATTCTCCTGCCTCAGCCTCCAGAGTAGCTGGGATTACAGGCATGCACTACCGCACTCAGCTAATTTTGTATTTTTAGTAGAGATGGGGTTTCACCATGTTTGTCAGGTTGGTTTTGAACTCCTGACCTCAGGTAATCCACCCGCCTCGGCCTCCCAAAGTGCTGGGATTACAGGTGTGAGCCACGGTGCCCGGCCATGAGACATTAATTTGAAAGGAAAAACACAATACTCAATTATTATTATTTTTTGAGATGGAGTCTTGCTCTTGTCGCCCAGGCTGGAGTGCAATGGTATGATCTCAGCTCACTGCAACCTCCGCCTCCTGGGTTCAAGCGATTCTCCTGCCTCAGCTTCCCGAGGAGCTGAGATTACAGGACCCGCCACCACGCCCGGCTCATTTTTGTAACTTTTTTAGCAGAGACGAGGTTTTGCCATGTTGGCCAGCCTGGTCTCAAACTCCTGACCTCAGGATCCACCCGCCTCGGCCTCCCAAAGTGCTGGGATTACGGGCATGAGCCACCACACCCAGCCTTAATAATTATTAGTATGAAATGATCGGCAATAATTCCATTAGCTGAATTTTTAAATAATTCAGGATAAACTGGCTCAGCTGAGTTCATGCTTATCTTTGGAGAAAAAAAACTACGTTTGAAGCAATTTTAGCTATAGAGAGTACTGTAGAATATATTTGTAGCTATTGCTTCAAAACAGTTTTGAAAGACAAATTGTGTATCAGCCTCTAAGTAGTATTTGCAAGTAGCAGGGAGACTCCCTTTAAAACTTACTAACCTATCAACACTTTTTCCTCCACTTTACTTAATTAGAAAATAGGGATTCCAGCTCCAGATAAATCTTCTTCTATCACAACCCAATAGATCATAGAATCTGTTTTTGTGTGTATCAAGTCTGGTCATAATTTTCTTATTTTCTTTTCAATTCCCACTGATAGCAAGGATAGCCCGGGCCCCCTGGGGGCCAATGCTAATCCTCACAGCTTCATTCTGCCATCTAAAACTCCCAAAGCACTGGGGTGCACTGCTGGGGAGTGGGCTGCTTTGGTCACACAAACACATGTATTCATACCCCAAGTATCCTTTCAAAATGAATGAAATGCATATTTAGCAATGTGAATGTGACAAATATTTTTATGACCAGAAGGAAACTTTGGAATCAAGGCTTTTAGATAACTAACCTTCAATAGTCACCTCAACTTCAGGGTCCTCACTTGTTTCTGAAGGGACATGTTGAGTAGAATCTTGAAAAAAATAAAATTCTAAAATGACATTCATTATTAAGCATTTTTCCATATGTTCCAACATTTTACTGATTTGATACTCCAAAAGCAGCCTACTATAAAAATTCACTGGCATTTTAATTCATTTCATATTTATGAAATTAAAAGTTGACCCTTTTCATTATCAGTAGGGATAAATGAAAACAAAAACTAGAAAAACTCTGGAAAAAATTTAGATAATAACATGTTACCTGCAGAAATTGACTCAAAAAATCCCATGGCCTTGGAGGAATGAGGATATGACAAATTCACAATGAATTTACTGCCACAGCTACAAGATGCTCAGATAGAAACAAATGCTTTCTACTGTGGTTAGGATTTCTCCCCTCCTTTCAGAAATGTGAGCAGTGGCTTCTACTGTTCAATAAAACCACAACCCAGGCTTTGCAATGGAGACCTTCACATCAACAGACGGAGTGTCAGTCACAAGTGCATACAGGACTACATCCTCTCACTTTGTATGCAACGTATTTCAAAAATTTACAAAGTTCATTCAGGTTTGTCCCTACTCAAGACAAATGTACGTCAGAATGTTAGTGCTAGAAGCTTAGCTAAAGAGTATTCTCATTAGTTCTCTTTCATTGTGCAAAGGTTGAGAGATTAATTGATTTGCCAAAGATTATGTTTACTTGTTAGTGAAGGAATAAAGGCCAGAACTCAGACTCGATTCGACTTTGTTAACACTGGAATATGACAGTTAAAAGGTCCTAAAAATGAAGTCTTCGGGGTGCAGTACCTGCCGACGGGGCTGCAAGGCTGTGAGTCATCGGTACTGCCCGATGAACCCTCGGACTGCACGTGTGCTGTTACTTAGGTTTTGTTGTTCTAAATCCTGCTTATTCAATGCTGAAAACTCTGTCTCAGAGAAAATACCCACCTCCACACCGAAAGCATACAACATTCACCCACGCAATCTATAAAAAGGGCTGACAGGGAAATGTAGCCAGTTATTTAAAATGAGCATATCAGTATTTCTGCAAGAAATGTATTCCAGGGAGAAAACTTAATTGTATCACTGAATTTGGAGAAACCAGTCTGTATTCGGGGACCTTAAGATTGCCTTTCCCTCAAAGAAGGTAAAATGTCAAACAAGTGATTTTTTTAAATTAAAATAAAAATGTAAATACAATGGAACATAACCAGTTACAGAACAGACTCCTCTTTTCATTCTAGAAAAATAAGGTATCACATGACCAACTGATGAGAGAAATCATTCTAAAACAAGATCCAGTTACCTTACCAGTCATTTTCCTTGGGAGAAATCTACAAAAATTTGTGCGGAACCATTCAACCACTTAGAAGTCGGAAGCCACCCTGCACGGTAACAGTCTAACTCAGGATTCTAAAAGAAAAGAGCTGTACCTCAGTCAGGTGTTCTGTCCTAAAACCAAAGCTGCAGGGCTGCTAAACTGACAAGGTAGTTTATGGAGTGGTTACAGGTATAAAATAAAGGGAGAAAATCTCTCCTTTATAAATTTTATGTAGACCATATTCTTACCTGACTAAAACCTTAGAAGTATTAAAAAGTACACTTGAAAATAAAATACGAATGGAGCTAGGCATTTTCATTCTGAAACACTGAAGCTATTCTTCCTTAAAAGATCTTCAATATGGCACAAGAAAACCAGGGCCAAAAAAAAGTAGCATTTTGCATCATGAAGAGTTTTACTTACCACTGAGTTTTCATTCCCATAGGCTTTATTAATCAGTATGGTCAAAGGGCATATTACATCTTAGAACTTAAAAAAAAATAACCTGTTGGCCAGGAAGGAATACCAAAGGAATCACCTTTGATTTCCAAAGGAGGTGTTTTAAGGACACCAGAATCTATAAAATAAACATCCAACAAATACTGTAAAATATGCAATCTTTTTCTCCTAACCTTCTGCTGGTACTTCCATTTCTGTGCCTTCGTTACCCTCTGAAGAATGATGGCTTCCTAGAAAGAAAATAAACAACATATAATAAACCAATAAAAATTGGCATGGAAAGATGAAACAGAATCTAGGTAACAATGCAAATAACATAGGACATAATAAACATCTGCAAAATGATTGTCTAACTCTTTAGCAGTTCATTCAAACAATGTTTTCTAATTCAGGAAAGAACACAACACTTCTATTTGGAAGCTAAAAAAATTATTTTAAAATACAAATACAAAGCAGACCTAAGTAGTTTTAGGGATTTAATATTAGTTACTGTAACTACATGATAATATTGTTGGATACTGGAATCTGAGGAAGCACAATTGCGCTTCAAGTACCATGCTCAGCTGTCAATGACACACACACACACACACAGATCAGAGTGAATGCTTGCCATGCTCAGACACTTAACTCTCTATAAATAAGTTCAGGGTTTGCTGTGAAATGTTTCCTGCTTTCCATTTTCACTATGGTGAAAGCCATAGAAACTCAATCCCCATAATTTCATCAAAGTTGTACTTAAAGGAAACTCATAAGTTAAAATTTAAGATACTACCTTTAGTCTCAAAAGCATTTTAAGTCAGGTAATATAATCTGCCTGCTTCCAAAAACTGGAACATAAAGCAATGATCAGTTAGGCAGTCACAAGGTAAACAGGCTCATCCTACCAGGGCAGAAGTTTTACCCACAAATAGGAAAGAAAGACTCTAAGACATCAGAGAGCCACTTAGGGTTAAGAATCCAAGCTGCCCCCTCATTTGCATCCTCTGTCCTTAGAGATCTGAGCTAATAACATGGAAAAAATAGAAAAAACACTGCCTTTAAGTATAAATAAAAACGTATTACCTATCGATAAGAATACATCGCTTAGGGGAAAAGGAAGCAGATGCTCATTTATTTTGTCTTATCTGTTGATAACTAAATTCAGAAACTATACTAAAAGTAAGATCTAAGTTATAAATATATTTTATCTTGTATTTTAAAGAGCAAGGCTTACAGTCTGAAAAACTGTCCTTCGGTGGCTGATGTCCTTGAATTCAAAGTACCACACTGAGGTAACATCTTTTTGGTTCTCCGTAGCTAGCTTTATTGTGTCACAATTATCTGGGGATTCATTTCCACTTCATATTGTGGAAACTCGCCTGAACCCAAAGCTCTAGGTCAATCTGTAAACCTATACCTGTGAGTCAATCTTTAATTCATTTTTAAAATATGCTTTCTCTATACACTTCCTTTCTCTTTTTTTAATCTTAATCCTTGAATTTATGGAGCACTAAATTCTTTGACTATAAAATCAAAGAATAAAGAGATGTCAGGTCAGAGGAATGAGAGCGAAATGGCAAGGCCAGTAGTTAAAAAGCAGAATTGCAGTAAAGAATCACAGTTAAGATGGTGGTTCATGTAAGCAATAATTCTGTATGGCTTTTAAAATCTGAAATAAACAATCACATTTACATTATATGCTAAACCTAAAGAAAATACATCTTATGCGCTCAAAGCCAGAATAGACAGAAATAACAGCCACTACTAATAGCCTAGGAGTATCAAGTTTGGGAACACTATAAAAAATTCCAAACGAGGTAATCAATTTGAAACTTATAGATTAACAAGCACTATTTCAGAATCCTTCTAAATACTATCAAGTATCAACATGACCTTATCAATATTCGAATTACTATACTATTGTATAATAGTAACCTGACCTCTGACCATTCTGAGATAAGGTATAAATGTGTACTTTACCTTCAATAGGAAAGTGTGTCATGTACCCATTTCGAGATTCATTACTAGATTCACAAAAGGGAAAATTGATTTTGAAAAATTGTTGCTTGTGAAGTTCATTTATATGTTAAAAAAAGGCCAATACATTTTTTTTTCCTTTTCCATTTAGAAAAGTAATGCTATACTTAATAAATATTAAAACACAGTCTGTGCAAAATAAGGCAACATTCAATACGAACAGTATGTGGGAAAATGGAAGTGAAAAGATTCTACCTTGCAAAGGCTTCGATAGGGGGTGTTTTTCATCAACATCATCGGTTTCAGAAGGGCCTGCTTTGGGATACAAAGATAATACTTCAAAAGTAATCCCCCCCAAAAAATGTGGGGTGACTTTAGTGAACAAATTTGGGTGAGATACATGGGATGGCCTTTTTATAAATAAAAAAGAAAAAATTAAAAAAAAAAAAGACTGACAAAATGAGCAATGTCAATTTATGGTCTTAGTGAATGGAAAAATATAATCAGGTAAATTCATATATAAACAGTCAAAAGAAATTTTGAAGATGACTGGACATATGGATTGAATGGCAATGGTATGTCTAAAATGGAAGATGTGGGTTTTTTAAAACAGTACAATGTTCGTAACAGCAAACTATAATTTTTACTTCATACAGATTACAAATGCAGGTTTATCTTACAGGTGTATCTGTTTCTTCTTTGGCAAATATTTGCTTACTCTTTTGTCATACTGAAGAAAAACGCAGAACCAAATGTTATATACCTTCCTTAGAATCTCTAAAATAATGTAAACTATATCCTTGAATCTCCACTGAAATATAAATGTGACAAACTAAAAGCTATTAATTCATCCTCCCTTTCCCCAGCACCACGGCACTTTTTCTAATAGGGTTCTTTCCAAAACACAGAAAGCACTCTGACTTAAATTCAACTTCACAAACTGCTATATTTTGACAACACATTTTCATGTTATCATCAAACTTTTTAATGATTAAAGTAATAATCGTTTTTAAATAGAAAACAAAACATTGTGTTTTCAATGGCTATTTAACATATAACACATTTTGGTATTAATATGACCACTGATCAGTTAACTATCTCTGGAGAGAACTGGGAAAACATCCTAAGTCATTTGAAAGGCTTCATTCACTAAAACATAAGAAATTTCACAAAGATGCACCAAACTACACATTACAGGCAAAGGACATATCAGAGAAAAAAAAAAAAAAACTGCATGAGAAATAAAGAAATAGTTTCTATTTGGAATCTCAAAGAAGAGCAGATCTTTGAATGAAGACTCCTAAATTCAAATGCTAGATCCATTGCTTCCTAGTCTTCTGACTCTGCATAAAACATACAGAATTCATGTCAAGGAAGATGTGCTATTTACAGGATTTAAAAATGCAACGTTATTAAGGCTACTAATTGACTTCTAAGTAATGCTTTAGCTGCTCTTCACAAGTTTATGTGGCATTCTCAGTATTCTAGTCTCAATATTTTTAATGAGATTCTCATTAAATCAATTACAAGCATGCTTCCTAGGATTCCCATTGTATACATTTTCTATTAATAATGTTTGGAGAATTTATTAAGACAACCTGTGAGCAAGTATACAGTCAATTTTTATAAATAATTCATGCTTTGTAAATAGACTTATTTCCTGGGTATACAGTTTTCTAGAGTTAATTAACTGTAGTTAAAATATTCTATTTAACATATAAATATTATAAAAGTATTCATCAGCTAGACATATCACTGGTTAAAATCTCCCACATGACTGTACTTATCTATAGGGACTTATACATTCATCAGAATTTGTATATACTTTTACTTTTGAGGACATATTGTTAGCCACATACAAACTAATGGTTGTTATATCAACTTAGTGACTGATTCCTTTAACTATGACACAGTCTTATTCTACCCCTGCTACTACTGTTTTGGCCTCCAATATTGCTAAGCTACATTTTTTTAGTTGGTATTTACTCAGCATACCTTCATGTGTCACTATACTTTCAAATTATTTTAATGTCACATATTTGAATTTTATTCACCCTAAAATAGGTAGCATACTTAACCTTCACCTCTCAAATGCTAGAGGTGCCTACCACTCATTGTGAAAACCAACACATTCCCGACACTCACAATTGAATACCACTATTTTACAGGAGCGAGGAGGAGCACAGAGAAATATAAAATGTTTTAGAAGAAAACATAGGCCGGGCGTGGTGGCCCACGCCTGTAATCCCAGCACTTTGGGAGGCCGAGGCGGGTGGATCACGAGGTCAAGAGATCAAGACCATCCTGGTCAATATGGTGAAACCCTGTCTCTACTAAAAATACAAAAAATTAGCT
>NW_016107468.1:457881-459958 GCF_001604975.1 Cebus imitator | reverse complement strand
TAAAAAACGAACTGTATTATAATCACACAGTGTAACTACCATGATTTTTTATTTTTCTGAGACAAAGTCTCGCTCTTGTCCCCCACGCTGGAGTGCAATAGCAGTGATCTCAGCTCACTGTCACCTTCACCTCCCAGGGTCAAGCGATTCTCCTGCCTCAGCCTCCCATGTAGCTGGGATTACAGGCACCTGCCACCACACCCGGCTAATTTTTGTATTTTTAGTAGAGATGGGGTTTCAACATGTTGGCCAGGCTGGTCTCAAACTCCTGACCTCAGGTGATCCGCCTGCCTCGGCCTCCCAAAGTGCTGGGATTCCAGGTGTGAGCGACTGTACCCGGCCCATGATGATATTATTAATGAACTATATTATAATCACACAGTGTAACTACCATGATGATATTATTAAATCTACTTGTGACAAAATAGGTATCTATTGAAAACCTAAATTGAGTGACAGACTAAAGTCAAAAACATATACCGTATTACCGCTGTGTAGGCTTAGCTCAGGAAACAGCATATATAAAACTATGTGCATGGACATCACTCACACACACACACACAGAGACACACACACACAAACCCTGGGAGAATATTTATGTAGTAAAGCACAACATCACCATCAGAAAGGAGAATTCTCAATTTTATTTTTTGTCTAAGTCAATAAATTTTTATTCAAGGAATTCCATGTTGTGTTTTCTTCCACTGTCCATCAAGGTCAGTTTAGATCCTCTAAAGAGCTGGAATGAAAAGATTTCTCTTCAAATTAGCCCTTTTTAATGAAACTGATATTTATTTTAATCCAGATGTCCTATCAGCTCATAATTTTTTATTTTTGCTTCTGTCATCTCCTTTTAAAATGCATATACTGATGAAGACTTCAAAATTTACTAGGAATCTTTGGGAATCTAATTTTTTCAGTCAATTTACTTTAGGGTCCTTTATACCGTAGTGGTAGATGGTCTGGTTCTCAATTTGACACCCTCTCTTAGCATGAATGAGTTCAAGTCTTATTCCTAAGTGATCACACTCAAGAACAGTACAGATGTGCGGAATATGCCAATACCTTTAACTCCAGACATCATGTTCTCAAACCTTCATGGCTATCAATACTCCCATCAATAAACTGTCTCAGGTATCATAATATCCCTTTTTATATGTATCAAAACTCATACTGAACAATGAGTTCTGGATTGCAAAAGAGGATTTATTTTTTGCACCTATCCGTAAGTCTTTGTCCACAAGTTAAACAAAAACATACGTAAGTGCAGTGAGAATTCTCAATTTTAAAGATCATGATTAACTTAAGAAGAACAGAAGGAGAAGTGGGAATTTGGGAGAGCCCAAAGAAGGGCTTCTGTGGAATATTACATGTTACTTCTTGGAGGGAGGAGAGAAGAGAAGAATACTAAGGTTCACTAAACCTGGGCAGACTCATACTATGCTTTTAGGTTTTAAATACTTCATTTTGGCCGGGTGCGGTGGCTCACGCCTGTAATCCCAGCACTTTGGGAGGCTGAGGCAGGTGGATCACGAGGTCAAGAGATTGAGACCATCCTGGTCAACATGGTGAAACCCCATCTCTACTAAAAATACAAAAAATCAGCTGGGCATGGTGACGCATGCCTGTAATCCCAGCGACTCAGGAGGCTGAGGCAGGAGAATTGCCTGAACCCAGCAATTGGTTGCGGTGAGCCGAGATCGCGCCATTGCACTCCAGCCCGGGCAACAAGAGCGAAACTCCGTCTCAAATAAATAAATAAATAAATACTTCATTTTAAAAAAGCATGTTAGCCCCTGTAATCCCAGCACTTTGGGAGGCCGAGGAGGGTGGAGCACCTGAGGTCAGGAGCTGGAGACCAGCCTGGCCAACAGGGTGAAATCCCGTCTCTACTAAAAATACAAAAACTAGCCATGTGTGTCAGCACATGCCTATAATCCTAGCTACTCGGGAGGCTGAGGCAAGATAATCACTCGAACCTGAGAGGTGGAGATTGCAGTGAGCCCAGGTCATGCCACTGCACTTCAGCCTGGGCAACAGAGTGAGACTCTGCCTCAAAAAAAAAAAAAAAAAAAAA
>NW_016107468.1:450476-457836 GCF_001604975.1 Cebus imitator | reverse complement strand
AGAGAGAGAGAGAGAGAGAGAGAGGAATGAAGGCTTATGTCCACACAAAAGCTCGTACACAAATGTTCATAGTACCCGTATTTGTAATGGCCCCAAACTGGAAGAACCCAAAGGGCTATCAACACACAAGCGATAAACAGTTTGACCCAGGCATACAATATGATACAAATCAACAATCAGATGAAATCTACAACTGATACATGCAACGCTGCGGATGAACTTGAAAACAATCATGTGAAATCAAAGAAGTCACACTGCTCCCTGCCTCAAGAAAATAATCTGCATTTTATGATTTCATTTATAAGACATTACAGAAAATGCAAACTATCCTAAAACAGAAAACAGATCCATGTTGCCTGAATACTGGACAGGGCAATGAAGGACAAGGACACACAAAACTTTTGGGGATGTGGGTATTTCATTATCTTGGTTGCTATGAAGATGGTGTATTAGTTATGTACGTGGCAAAGCTAACCAGATTTTATCCTTTAAGCGTTTAATGTATTATAATCATGCAGTGATTAAAAAAATTAAGCTGACTATATCTGCATTTGCCCAATAGGTTTATTTTGCAACACTAGAACCTGGAATTGAATGCGAAGTTGTGCCACAGCTTTTGATATTCCTTTTAAGAACACGAAAGGCTATTTTACATATCCCCTATGGATTGTCTGAGTTGATCTGATAGCCCCATTTTTTTTTTTTTCTTTTTTTGAGATGGAGTTTCGCTCTTGTTGCCCAGGCTAGAGTGCAATGGCAAGATCTCGGTTCACTGCAACCTCCAACTCCGGGGTTCAAGCAATTCTCCTGCCTCACCCTCCCAAGTGGCTGGGATTACAGGCATTCACCACCACACCTGGCTAATTTTGTATTTTTGTAGAGATGGAATTTCTACATGTTGGTCAGGCTGGTCTCGAACTCCTGATCTCAGGTGATTCGCCCGCCTCAGCCCCGTAAAGTCCTGGGATTACAGGTGTGAGCCACCACACTCAGCCTTATGGCCCCATTTTTAAAATGTTTTATCCCAGTGATTGAATTACAAATAGATATGTCAATCAAGAACTGATCAGTAAAATGCTATTTAAGAAATTAAAACAATTGATAAGCAAATTTTAATTTTAACCATGAATAATTTTTAGAAAGAAAAATTGCATTAACTCAAATTACCTTGAATGTTATATTGATAATAATCAGGATCTTCCGATTCTTCCTTTACCGTCACAGCTGCCATTTCCAGGGAAATGCCTATAAAAGCAAACGCAATGACAAGATTGCATGTCAGAGCTTTCAGCTAGATAGTACAGGAAAATTCTCTCTGCCCTCCCCATAAATACAGCAATGCATATTTATTTTAAATAAAGACTTAAGGTTTTGAAAATGTAAAAGTCTGTTAGGTAGCAGAAGGTAAAAATCACTTACAATCCCAGCCAACCCAAAGTTTTAACCATTTGTTAACACTCTGCAATTATTTGCTGTTCATTTTTCTCCAGCAAATTCTTATCTTTAGAATTGAAGAAAATTTAGTCAACACTCCCTTTTCACTCAATATTAAAAATACTTTTACAAACCACTGAAAAACACTTATAAACATCAGTTTTAATAACTTGATATTCCAGAGTAGAGATTGCATAATGCTTAACAATTTCAATAATGAGATACTTTTTTTTTCTCCTTTTATTTATACAAGGGTACAAGGCACACCTTTCTGCATCAACCTTTGCCCACAGTTAGGACAGAAGACTAGAAGCAGACCTTTGTGGACAGACACAAAAAAGTACGTATTGTGTAATTCCACTCATATGAAAGTCAAAATAGGCAAAAGCAATCGATGTTATTAAAAAGTTGACTTTGAGAGGGGGTCATGAGGGAGTGGCAGGAGGGCCCTTCCCAGGGTCTTGTTAATGGTCTATATCCTGACGTGGGTATTTTGTTAGGAAGGGTCTGTAATTTTTTTTTTTTTTTTTTTTTTGAGCCAGAGTCTCGCTCTGTCTCCCAGGCTAGAGTGCAATGGCATGAACTTTGCATGAACTCGGCCCACTGCAACCTTCACCTCCTAGGTTCAAGCAATTCTCCTGCCTCAGCCTCCCAAGTAGCTAGATTACAAGGACCCACCATCGTGCTCAGCTAACTGTTGTATTTTTGGTAGAGACGGGGTTTCACCATGTTGGCCATGCTGGTCTTGAACTTCTGACCTCAGATGATCCACCAGCCTCGGCCTCCCAAAGTGCTGGGATTATAGGTGTGAGCCACCACACCCGGCCTATAATTTTTAGTTATTGAACTATGTACTTACATTTTGCATACTTTATGTGACATTTCAACAGAAAGCTTTAAGAAAGAAAAAAAAGATTCATATACTCTTCAAAAACAACCCTTCCTGGGTCACCCAGCAGGCTTTGACAACAGGGGCTTCCGGAATGACTTGCCAGGTTCAGCAGGAGAGAATTCTGGTTTCCCACTCCCCCTGGGAGTTCAGCTGCCAGTCCATCCTAGCCACAAGCCAAAGCTGAACAGGCTGAAAACTTAACAACTCTTCTTGGAACTGAAAAAGAGGTGGGGATGCAGGGCAAGCTACTGCCCCCATGACTACAGTGCCGGGGGTCACTCCTCAAGCCAGGAGTGGTGGCACGTACCTGTAGTCCCAACTACTCCTGAGGCTGAGGCACAAAAATCACCTAAAACCAGGAGGTAGAGATTGCAATGAGCTGAGATGGTGCCACTACACTCCAGCCTGGGCAATACAGCAAGGCTCTGTCTCAAAAAAAAAAAAAAGAGAAAGAGAGAAAGAAAATTACAGCTAACAAAGAAAGCAGATCCACTGAGGATTCAGACCCTTCAGGAATAAAAATTTGGGTCACTACAATTGGTTAAAGAACCTTACATATATTGGCTGGGCGCAGTGGCTAATGTCTATAATTCCAGCACTTGGGAGGCTGAAGCGGATGGATCACCTGAGGTCAGCAGTTCAAGACTAGCCTGGCCAACATGGTTAAACCCATCTCCACTAAAAATACAAAAAACTAGCCAGGCATGATGGTGTATGCCTGTAATGCCAGCTACATGGGGGCTGAGGCACAAGAATTGCTTGAAACAGGGAGGTGGAGGTTGCAGTGAGCCAAGATCACGCCACTGTACTCCAGCCTGGGTGACAGAGAGAAACTGTCTCAAAAGGAAAAAAGATAATTTCCCAATGAAGTATAAGTGTCTGGTCTGAATGACAGTTTTCTCTGAAAACAGCATTCTGACTTTCTTTTTTCTGAGACACAATCTTGCTCTTATTGCCCAGGCTGGAGTGCAATGGCGCGATCTTGGCCCACTGCAACCTCCACCTCCCAGGTTCAAATGATTCTCCTGTCTCAGCCTCCTGAGCAGCTGGGATTACAGGCATGCGTCACCTCACCTAGCTAATTTTGTATTTTTAGTAGAGACAGGGCTTCTCCATGTTGGTCAGGCTGGTCTCGAACTCCCAACCTAGGTGATCTGCCCACCTCGGCCTCCCAAAATGCTGGAATTACAGGCATGAGCCACCGCACCCAGCCCTGACTTTCTTGTTTATACATCTGTCCCTTATGAATTTGTTCAATGTGTATTGATCCTGTGGAGCCCTGTTACTTCTGGGTCTACAAACAATAAACTTCAGAGCATATAAAATAAGACTACAAAATATGCTAACAAAAACAAAATACTGCCACTGTGTGATCCTTTCCACAAGCTTAGCAGTCAGTCCCCAAGACCCAATCAACATGTAAATGAACCAGCAGTCTATGACATGGAGAAGACTCTACCCAAGGTCACTTTCCTCAGGCCACTGAAAACCTTTAATTAGCTCAAACCCTTATGAGCTCACCACATGGAACACCCAGGGATCCTGCCCACACCCACAATACCCATCTCCGTCACCCTCTCAAAAACATCCTCAGTAAAGTTCTCTCCAATAAACTCACCTAAATAATTATCTAGCAGTATTTNAGAGGCAGAGGTTGCAGTGAGCTGAGATGGCACAACTGCACTCCAGTCTGGGTGACAGAGTGAGACCTTGTCTCAAAATAAATAAATAAGGCTGGGTATGGTGGCTCAAGCCTGTAATCCCAGCACTTTGGGAGGCCAAGGCAGATGGATCACCTGAGGTCAGGAGTTCAAGACCAGCCTGACCAACATGGTGAAACCCCATCTCTATAAAAAAATTTTAAAAATTAAAATAAAAAATAAAATTAAATAAATAAATAATAAATAAATAAATAAAATAAAAATAACAAGGTAAATCCAAAAAAAGTCTGGTAAGCTGCAGAAATGTAGGCTGAGGCAACTGTGCCTATTTTCTTCCTTGTCTGTTACAAATGTGTTTGTGTAAAGATTAAGCATCTGCATATATTAACTATTCTCTTCTGTGCAGTAGTATTTCACATTAGTTTGTTTGGAGCTTTCTTTTCCATTTGTCCATTAGACCAGATAACTCAAATAGGTTAGGACTGCATTTGAAGAGTAGGCAATACAGCTCGAGAATGGATTTCAAGTCAGTCTGCCAGAGATGGGTGTGACTGTTGGAAAATTGTGTCTCCCAATTTTGAGGAGAGGGTAAAAAGGGATTTCTTTGTAGAAAGTAAAGTTGCATCTCATTAGATGAACAGCTGTCTCGTTGTTGTACAGAACGTGAAGTGTGCAGGGAAGGGTGTGGATATATGCTGAGTAGCCCAAGAGGGTAGCCTGGGCCAGCCATGAAACTGATGTCTCTCCGTTGCAAACCCATCCTCGGCTTTCTGCTGAAGCTTGAGCTCTGCACAGCGGCTGGCTCCGTGTGAGTCTCTGCCACGAGGATACACTACAGGGAGACAACAGGCTGGAAGAGGAGAAGGGATCTCGCCCTTCCTTTTGGCTTCTTGTCTGCATTCTCATCCCAACAAGGTCACTCCTTGGTCCCCCGTTCAGCCTGGCAAAAGCAGGTCCTCTCATCACAACCGCACGCAGCTGGCAAGGTCTCCAACACCACCAGCACCAGCCAGACACTATCCCACCTCGGAAGTCAGATTGAAAGCTGACGGGGTGGCGGTCACAGCCAAGAACTGTTCCTTACAGGAAACCTTAGTATTCGCCTTTAGGTTACAAAGTTAACAACTTTATAACTAATTAAAAATCTTGTTTTCTTTTCCTGAAACAGAGTTTAGCTCTTGTTGCCCAGGCTGGAATGCAATGGCGCCATCTTGGCTCAATGCAATCTCTACCTCCTGGGTTCAAGCGGTTCTCCTCCCTCAGCCTCCCCTGTAGCTCGGATTACAGGTGCGCACCACCACGAATGGCTCATTTCTTGTATTTTTAGTTAGAGACGGGTTTCACCATGCTGGTCTTGAACTCCTGACCTCAGGTGATCCACTCACCCCGGCCTCCCAAAGTGCTGGGATTATAGGTGTGAGCCACCAAGCCCGGCCAACAATCTTTATATTAAATTTTCTCTGTTCCAATAACTGATATGGTTTCTGTCTCCTGACTGCACCCTGGCTATACATGTAAATAAAATAAAATCTTATTTGCAGGATAAATTTAAGAATATAAAGATGCAAAGCGTGAAAGAGAAAAAATAAACCTATATGATGCCGATGTGTACATAATGACAGTTGAAATGATTTGATTAAATACATGAGGTTTCTCAATTCAGCATGTTTCTTTTTGGAGGCAAACAAAATATTCAGGAGATGAATATATGAATTAAGGGGGAAAATTTGCAAAATGATGATTTTTTGGCACAATCTGCTAAAAACTACACAGAAATTTGAGATTTCCTATGGAGTGAGAAGAAAGAAGAAAGAAAAACCTTCTGTAAAACAAGCCAACAGTGTAAAAGACTCAAATACCTTTTCCAAAAAAGGATAATTCAACACTTTCTTGTAGCTCTCCCAGAATACACTTACATAAATAAAAGCTCTCATTCATACGCACATGCACACACGTAAACGCGGCCCTTCCCTCCTCCCCAAAGATTCATTCCAGATGCCCTCAGATGAGGCCAAGCCGGGCAGGTGGCTGCCCAGGAGGTACAGCAGAATGAGAAGGTTGACAGGGGTCAGGGAAGCCGCCAAGGGCCTGGGTAGACAGAGGCAGACAAGGGGACAGGCAGGTGGTGACAGCCCACTAAGAAGTATCCCATGTGAGTAAGGGGGCCAGGGCCAAGCAGTGGGAGGACTGACGGTGGCACTGGGACATGGGATAACACTGGGGAAATGATGAATAAGTAAATACGATGAGAACATCTGGGAGCCATGGTTCTAGACAGAATAGAATTATAAGCAGTGGGCCAGGAGCGATGGCTCATGCCTATAATCCCAGGACTTTAGGACGCCGAGGCAGGCAAATCACTTGAGGTCAGGAGTTCGAGACCAGCCTGGCCAACAAGGTGAAACCCCATCTCTACTAAAAATACAAAATTAGCCAGGTGTGGTGTGGCACATGCCTGTAATCCCAGCTACTCAGGAGGCTGAAATGGGAGAATCACTTGAGCCCAGGAGGCGGAGGTTACAGAGAGCCGAGATCAAGCCACTGCACTCCAGCCTGGGTGACAGAGCAACACTGTCTCAAAAGAAAAATAAATAAATAAGGAATTAAATATCAATTTTCTTTGAGAATTGAAAATGGTCTCCTTGGAGAGTGGAAAATGGGAGTGCAGAGGGAAGGGGGAGACGAAGAGGGCGTTGTACTGATTTTTGTAAAAAGCACTACGGAAAGCTGACCTCTTACACTATATGTCTGTGTAACTGGAAGAAAAAGACAATACGTTTTATCTATACGCATGCGTAGCTGGCAAAGAACTCTGCCTGCCACTTAGTGGGCAAATTACCTTTCTGGGTCTTAATGTGATAACATTAACAAATAGCGTCACAGTTGGAATACATTTAAAGCGACTGCCTGTTTCTTATCAAAACGAAACAATAATTGAGTCAAAATATAACCTTCTACATGAAGGAAAAGTCTTCCTTCATTTCACGATTGATTCTAGAAGTGCAAGTACGTACCAGAATCTTCTGTGGGTTCAGTTTTCACTTTGATGGGGCCACAACTGCAGGGAGAAGAAAGCCCTGATCAACCCATGCGCTGGTGACAGCCATTCCAACAGCATTCAAAGACTCAGGCTCTCAAAGTGTAAGATCCCTCCCTGACCAAGGCGGGTGCAAACCTGACTCAGCTTAAAACTGACCTATTGGCCGGGCGCGGTGGCTCAAGCCTGTAATCCCAGCACTTTGGGAGGCCGAGGTGGGCGGATCACGAGGTCAAGAGATCGAGACCATCCTGGTCAACATGGTGAAACCCCGTCTCTACTAAAAATACAAAAAATTAGCTGGGCATGGTGGTGCGTGCCTGTAATCCCAGCTAC
>NW_016107468.1:448522-450346 GCF_001604975.1 Cebus imitator | reverse complement strand
AAAAAAAAAAAAAAAAAAAAAAACTGACCTATTTATTTCTCACATAAATAAGAGTTATCAACCGAACTTAGTACTATAATGTATTTTTTTTTTTTTTAAGATGGAGTCTCGCTCTGTCACCCAGGCTGGAGTGCAGTGGCGTGATCTAGGCTCACTGCAACCTCCGCCTCCTGGGTTCAAGTGATTCTCCTGCCTCAGCCTCCTGAGTAGCTGAGATTACAGGTGTGTGCCACCACACCCACCTGATTTTTGTATTTTTAGTAGAGACGGGCTTTCACCATGTTGGTTAGGCTGGTCTCGAACTCCTGGTCTAAGGTGATCCACCTCCCTTGGCCTCCCAAAGTGCTGGGATTACAGGCGTGAGGCACTATACCCGGCCTTAGTACTTTAATTTCTATCTATCTTTTGGGGAAAAAGTACAATAAAATACTATCGAGTAGCATATTAAGAGTTATCAACTAAACTTAGGACTTTAGTTTCTATCTTTTGGAGAAAACAGTACAATAAAATACAACAGAGTAGCATATTAACTTCCAAATACCACTCTAAGGCTTTCCAATTCAGTGGGACTAATCCCCCTGGCTTCATGCAGGGGAATTCTGCTATTCAGAAATAACAAGTCAAAGAGGGCATGTTCACAAGACCCTCAAATGATATCCTTGCCTACTAAACTGAGATGTGTGACCTAAGGCCTTTTTAATATTCTAATAGCTCAATTATCTAACAACTAAAACTTTTTGAGACATGGGAGTTAAACAGCAGTAATAAAATAGGTTTTACCTTCCACCTGGAGATAGTATTGACCTGTCAGCATCTGTTACCATCACACGACCACCTATGCACACAAAAAAATTAGAGTTAGTTTTTTTCAACATTTCAAATACAATTTTTTTTTGAGAGAGTCTCACTCTGTTGCCAGCTGGAGTGCAGTGGTGCGATCTCGGCTCACTGCAACCTCCGCCTCCCGGGTTCAAGCAATTCTACTGCCTCAGCCTCCTGAGTAGCTGGGACTACAGGCATGCACTACCAGGCCCAGCTAACTTTTGTATTTTTAATAGAGACTGGGTTTCACTATGTTGGCCAAGATGGTCTCGATCTCCTGAACTTACGACTGCCTGCCTCGGGCTTCCAAAGTGTTAGGATTACAGGCGTGAGCCACCGCACCCGGCCTATATATAATATTTCTAAAGGCTTTAAATATAGAATGAGTGGGGGTAGAACTAGGCTTTGCAGCTCTGGGTTCACAGAAGAATAAACACTGATTTTTATCCCTTCATCCAACCACACCCTCCTTTAATGAAAAAGCTCTTATTTTCATCAGTGAGAGAAATACAGAAACATACCATTTGTCTAGTAAGGTTGAATATATAGAATATGACTCTGCTGATGTATAAATGATGATATAGTTTTTTTGTTGTTTTTTTTTAACAAACAAGGTTTCACTCTATTGCCCAGGCTGGTATGCAGTGGCATGATCATAGCTCAATGCAGCTTCAAACTCTTCGAGGATCAAGGGATCCTCCCACCTCAGCCCCCTGAGTGGCTGGTATTACGGGTGCATGCATCCTCACTCCCAGCTGGTTGTTTTCTATTTTTTATAGAGATTGGATCTTGCTATGTTGCCCAGGCTTGTCTTGAACTTCTGGCCTCAAGGGTGACTCCTACTCTGGTCTCCCAAGTAATGAGATTAGGCTAGGTGCAGTGGGTCACACCTGTAATCCCAGCACTTTGGGAGGCAGAGACGGGTAGATCGATTGAGCCCAGGAGGTTGAGACCAGCTTGGGCAACAGGGGGAAGCCCCATCTCTACAAAAATACAGAAAAT
>NW_016107468.1:444615-446081 GCF_001604975.1 Cebus imitator | reverse complement strand
GAGATTGCGGTGAGCCGAGATCACGCCATTGCACTCCAGCCTGGGTAACAAGAGCGAAACTCCGTCCCCCCCAAAAAAAAAAAACAAAACATTATTCCCAACAGCCAAAAGTAGAAACAACTGAAATACGTATCCACTGATGATTGGATAAGCAGGCAGTATGTTCATGTAATAGAATAGTTAGTGCTCAAAAACAAAAAGAAACTATTGATACACCCACCAAGCTTGATGGGCCTGGAGTGAGTGATGCTCAGTGAAAAAAGCCAATTTCAATAGGATACATACTATATATTCCATTTCTATAACATTCATGAAATAACAGAGGTAGGGATAGTGAAAACATCCCAAAATTAAACTGTGATAATGGGTGAAAAACCCTTAAAAATTTTTTAAGACTATAAATTTACTATTAGTGAATTATATACTTAAGACAGGTGAATTTGGCTGGGTGTGGTGGCTCATGCCTGTAATCCCAGCACTTTGGGAGACCGAGGCGGGCAGATCACTGGAAGTTCGAGACCACCCTGGCTAACATGGTGAAAACCAATCTCTACTAAAAATACAAAAAATTAGCCAGGCATGGTGGCACGCGCCTGTAATCCCAGCTACTTGGGAGGCTGAGGCACAAGAATCACGGGAACCCAGAAGGCAGAGGCTACAGTGAGCTGAGATCACGCCATTGCACTCCAACCTTGGCAACAGAGCAAGACTCCGTCTCAAAATATAATAATAAAATAAAATAAGACAGGTGAATTTTATGGTGTATCAATTATACCTCAGTAAAGCTGCTAAAAAATTAGTCTTTTCACCAGAATGAGAATAAAACAAAGGTTAACAGAAAACACAATGTGTGTTTTTATATATATATAAATTTTTCCTTTCATCCTTACATGGTTAAGAGTATTCCAGTGATACTGGTTATTTACTTTCAAAAGTCTCAAATAATCTTGGCTCCAAAGGATACCACTCTTTATCCTGTTTTCCCTTCAAATGAAACGGCTAGACTTTCCTAAAGGAAGCTGAAATCTTACGGTCCACCCATTACCTTAAAAAAAAAAAAAAAGCTGAAATCCTCATAATTCTTCAAGAGCCCATCGAAATGCCCTCTTCCTCATGAACTCTTTCCTGAACTATAAAGGGATCCAACCTCCAAAAACATCCACAGCACTTTCTGAGAACCGTTCTTGCGGTAGGTGTGATGCTCTCGCCAGGCTCATTTTATGAACTTTGCTCTCTTCCGTGAGACTCCCAGCGCTCAAAAGCTGTAATGCTGACACAGCTGTGTACCAAGGACCTTCCCAGCCAATGCTCTGCCCAATAATGCCTTGCCTAGTCAATGACAGTGGGTCAATTAAATCCTACTCATAATTCTGCTGAGGGCAGATACATGATCTTCTATAGCAAACAAGCAGCGGAGCTGAAGAAAAAAACGAGTCTCCACTTTTTCAGCTCAATGAACCTTTCCT
>NW_016107468.1:431908-442577 GCF_001604975.1 Cebus imitator | reverse complement strand
AAAAAAAAAAAAAAAGAAAGAAAGAAACAGCTCTACTAGCCACATTTCTTCCTGGGTTCATTCAAAATGGAAGAGGAACATATGGTTATTGCTAACCTAATCAATCAGTGAAAATGTGCGTTATATGATTTTCAAATCAATTACATAATCTACCCTTTAGAAAACTCAGTTATATAATGTATCTTTTAGAACAATTAAGTGTATTGCTTTTACCGTAGCAAAAGCAGAAATAGTCCTCAACTGTTTTTCTGAGTGTTTCAATTTCTACTGCATCTACACTCATCCGATTCGCCTGAGTTGTAGATTTCATTTTATGCATCTCTGCAGCCTTTTCTTCTTCTTCAACACCTGTAAAAACAATAGTAACAAAAAGGTTCACATCCAGTACCTTAATATTTATTTGCCTTTTAGTAGAAATAGTTTTCCTGTATTCCAATAGGGAAAACTGTTTTTTAACATGTATTCTAACAGGAAAAAAATATTTCTTAACTATTCTTTAACATTTATTAACCATTTTAACAAGCAGCTTGTTATAAAATAACAAGTCATTTGTGTGATTTGTTATACAAGCAAAAAAGAGGCCAAGCACAAGGGCTCAGGCCTGTAATCCCACCACACTGGGAGGCTAAAGCAGCAAGACTGCTTGAGCCCAGGAGTTCAAGACCAGCTTTGGCAACATAACAAGAACCCATTTCTGCAAAAATATGAAAACAGCCAGGTATAGTGGTGAGTGTCTGCAGTCCTTGCTGTCTGGAGGCTGAAGCGAGAATTGCTTGAGTCCAGAAGTTCAAGGCTGCAGTGAGCTATGATCAGGCGGAGACCAGAGCACTGCACTCCAGCCTGGGTGACAGAGTGAGACTCCTCAAAAAAAAAAAAAAAAAAAAAATTATTAGCAATGAAAACAAAGTATGAATACCAATGGGCAGTGACTACAGCCCGAAACTGAGGACAGCTCCCTTAACGCTTAGTTCTAACCAGTGGAGAACCTCGTAAGCCAGGCAGGACAGAGAAGTGGAGAACAGCCATGCTGCCGGCAGGGCTACGGTACTGGTGGGGCAGACGGCAGCTGATACACACACAATCAAAACAGCATTGTTAGTATAAAGAAACACACACACATCATCAATGTCTAAACATTCCTCAACAATATTAACAAAATTTTAAAAATAGGTTACTAACATAAAGCTTAGATGATTACAGCATGGGGGTGAGGGGCAGGGGGAGGAATACAGTGGCAGGGGTAATTTTTATTTTTATTTTATTTTATTTATTTATTTTTTTGAGACGGAGTTTCGCTCTTGTTACCCAGGCTGGAGTACAATGGCATGATCTCGGCTCACTGCAACCTCTGCCTCCTGGGTTCAGGCAATTCTCCTGCCTCAGCCTCCTGAGTAGCTGGGATTACAGGCACGCGCCACCATGCCCAGCTCATTTTTTGTATTTTTAGTAGAGACGGGGTTTCACCATGTTGACCAGGATGGTCTCGATCTCTTGACCTCGTGATCCACCCGCCTCGGCCTCCCAAAGTGCTAGGATTACAGGCGTGAGCCACCGCGCCCGGCTTGGTAATTTTTAAAAGAAATTAAAAATACAATTGGGAATTAAAATTAGTAAATTAACAAAACTTTTTATTCACTAGTAATTTGCCCATTGTATCACAAATTTAATCTGACAATGGAAGTTTAACTTTAGACCTTAATGGCACACAGGCATCTGCAAGAGATATTGTGGGTTCAATTCCAGACCACCACAATAATGCAAGTATAAAGTAAAGTCAGACAAATTTTATGGTTTCCCAATGCATATAAAAGTTATGCTGACTCTTGCTTTCACGAAAGATCTCTCTTTAGTATGACACTATTTGACAGCATTTATCCAGAGTAGAATATCTTTCGAAATTGGAGTCAAACCTCCAAAAAAATGCCATTGCTTTATGAACTAAGTTTATGTCCTATTCTAAATCCTTTGTCATTTCAAGAACGTTCATGGAGGTTGCAGTGAGCTGAGATTGCGCCACTGCACTCCAGCCTGGGCAACAAGAGCGAAACTCTGTCTCAAGAAAAAAAGTAAATAAAAGATGGCTGGGCACAGTGGCTCATGCCTGTAATCCCAGCACTTTGGGAGGCCAAGGCAGGCGAATCACCTTAGGTAAGGAGTTCAAGACCAGCCTAACCAACATGGAGAAACCCGGTCTCTACTAAAAATATAAAATTAGCCAGGTGTGGTGGTGCATGTCTCTAATCCCAGCTACTCAGGAGGCTGAGGCAGGAGAATGGCTTGAACCCAGGAGGCGGAGGTTGCAGTGAGCCGAGATTGAGCTGTTGCACTCCAGCCTGGGCAATAAGAGCAAAACTCTATCTCAAAAAAAGGAGAAAAAATACATACATCTCCTTATACACTTCCATCAAGGCTCTCTGAGTGATTAGGTGCATTGTCAATGAGCAGTCATATTTTGAAAGGAACCTTTTTTTCTGAGCAGTAGGTCTCAAAAGTGAGCTTAAAATATTCAGTGACCAATGCAATCAAGAGATGTGTTGTCATCCAGGCTTTATTGTTCCATCAATGGATTTAGTGGGCCTAGGACTTTCAGAATGGTAAATGAACACTGGCTTCAAAGTAACCAGCTACACTAGCCACTAGCAAGAGAGTCAGCCTGTCTTTTGAAGATTTGAAGCCAGGAATGAACTTCTCTCTAGCTAGCAAAGTCCTAGACAGTATCTTCCAACATAAGGCTGTTTTGTCTACATTGAAAATCTGCAAAAAAAAGAAAAGGAAATCTGCTTTGTGAGAGTGGCTATCTTCATGAATTATCTCAGCTAGGTCTTCTAAAGAACTTGCTGCAGTTTCTACATCAAGCACTTGCTGCTTCACCTTGCATTTTTATGTTATAGAGACTGGTCTTTTTTTCTTTCTTTCTATTTATTTATTTACTTATTTATTTTTTGAGACGGAGTTTCGCTCTTGTTACCCGGGCTGGAGTGCAATGGCGCGATCTCGGCTCACCGCAACCTCCGCCTCCCGGATTCAGGCAATTCTCCTGCCCCAGCCTCCTGAGTCGCTGGGATTACAGGCACGCGCCACCATGCCCAGCTCATTTTTGTATTTTTAGTAGAGACGGGGTTTCACCATGTTGACCAGGATGGTCTCGATCTCTTGATCTCGTGATCCACCTGCCTCGGCCTCCCACAGTGCTGGGATTACAAGCTTCAGCCACCGCGCCCGGCCTTATTTATTTATTTATTTGAGACAGAGTCTCACTCTGTAGCCCATGCTGGAGTGCAGTGGTGCAATCTTGGTTCACTGCAACCTCCGCCTCTCCTGGGCTCAAGAGATTCTAGTACCTCAGCCTCCCAAGTAGCTGGAACTATAGGCACGCACCACCATGCCTGGCTAATTTTTTTTTATTTTAGAAGAGATGGGGTTTCACCAGGTTGCCCAAGGTGGTCTTAAACTCCTCAGCTCAGGGGATCCACCCACCTCAGCCTACCGAAGTGCTAGGATTACAGGCATGAGCCACCGCACCCAGCCAACTGTGTCTTTCGTTAAACCTCATGAGCCAACCTCGGCTAGCTTCCAACTTTTCTTCTGCAGCTTCCTCACCCATCTCAGCCTTCACAGAATTGAACAGCCTTAGTGCCTTGCTCTGGATTAGGCTATGGTTTAAGAGAATGTAAAAAGTCTGAAATAGTCCTATGGCAAGAGTACCAAGATGTGACACAGAGAACCAAAGTGAGTACATGCTGCTGGAAAAGTGGCACCAACAGACTTGGCACAAGATTGCCACAAATCTTCAATGTGTAAAAACTGCAGTATCTGCAGGGCACAACAAAAATGAGGTATGCCCATAAACAGTATGTTCCTATATAGATGCCCCAGCTTTTCTGTTCCCTTTCCATAACACTGTATCACTCCGTTAACACAAAGCCTATAAATAGTATTAGGTTAAACACAGATGGGAGAAAGGTGTCATACTGTGAAAGGCCATGCATATTAACACCCTATCGTCAATTTCAACATGGTGTTCCAATGTCAAATCAGCTTACCACCACTCTAAATGAGGATCACAAAACTCACTCAAGCTCTGATAAGGTGATTCCATTGCGGAAGTGGAGAACTGCTGAACTTTGCATATGCTTAAACAAACTCATTTGCACAGTGAATGACTGGTTCTCAGCACACCATGTTTTTATAAAGAACTGGCCGGTAGCAGGTGGCTCACACCTGTAATCCCAGCACTTTGGGAGCCCAAGCTGGTGGATTACCTGAGGTCAGGAGTTCAAGACCAGCCTGGTCAACTTGACAAACCCTGTCTCTACTAAAAATACAAAAAATTAGCTGGGTGTGGTGGTGCCAGCTACTCACGAGGCTGAGGCAGGAGAATCGCTTGACCACGAGAGGCAGAGGTTGCAGTGAGCTCAGATCACACCACTAAACTCCACCCTGGGCGACAGAGTGAGACCCTGTCTCAAAAAAAAAAAAAAAAAAGGTGGGTGCGATGGCTCATGTCTGTAATCCCAGCGCTTTTGGAGGCCAAGGTGGGTGAATCAGGAGGTCAAGAGATCGAGACCATCCTGGCCAACATGGTGAAACCCCATCTCTACTAAAAATGTAAAAATTTACCGGGCGTGGTGGCGTGCACCTGTAGTCCCAGCTTCTCAGGAAGCTGAGGCAGGAGAATCACTTGAACCCAGGAGGCAGAGGCTAGTGAGCTGAGATCCCACCACTGTACTCCGGCCTGGGTAAAAGAGTGAGACTCTGTCTCACACACACGCGAAAAAACGCCCGGAGTGGGATCGGGCACTGTGGCTCACGCCTGTAATCCCAGCACTTCCGGAGGCCAAGGCGGGCGGGTCATGAGGTCAGGAGTTTGAGACAAACCTAGCCAACATAGTGAAACCCTATCTATCTCCACTAGAGATACAAAAATTAGCTGGGCATGGTGGTAGGTGCCTGTAATCCCAGCTACTTGGGAAGCTGAGGCAGGAGAGTTGTTTGAACCCGGGAGGCACACATCGAGAGTGAATATTCTGAATGCTCAAATTCTACTGAAATTCGCTTTCTAATAAGATGCATAGGCTGGGCGCAGTGGCTCAAGATCACGCCATTGCACTCCAGCCTGGGCAACAGGAGCAAAAGTCCACCTCAAAAAGAAAACAACTCCTCATCTGAGTAAAACTTTTAATCTATTCATAATTTGTCTACCTTCATTACCTTCTCTCTAATGTGTCTCATGAATCTAGAGTAAAGCCAGGCAGAAACACTGTACAATAAACACTGCCATTTTTAACTCTCCAGTACCTATCCAGATAGATTTCAGTGATTCCTTTTGAGCATTCTGAAATGTCTCCATAAACATTTCAGAAAATCTTTTTTAGTTCAAACCTCATTCTGCTTTAAAATATGGCCTGCCTTACCTACAAATATTCAGGCTTAAAATTAATGAAATGCAAAGGATAAAAATACAATGCTTACAATATTTTACAAAATCTTTTTGGAAATCCTTTCTGGTATTGACAAAAGCACGTCCTCTCTCGGTTCCGACGACAAACACGTCTGTTTCATACACTGCGATGCAAGCCACTTCGGCTTTGGACTTGGCCAGTTCTTTACACTACAATACAAAGGGCAAACATGACGTTACACACGGACATTTAAGAGCACCATTTCTGCTCCATGAATTTTTAAAAACCTAACAACATTTTTTAAAGGTTCTTCTCTTTCAAAATAGTTTTTGGCCTGATTCTGAACAAAAGACAACACAGAATTTATAAGGACAAAAAAGAAGAAATCCCGTGTCATCTCTTATAGGTCAGATTCCCCAAGAAGCGGACGCAGAGTTCGCCCAGGCTTGCTGTGGGCACTGTCAATAACAGCACTTGGGAGCGGGGAGGCAGGCAGGGCTGGACAGGGAAGCGCTGAACACTGACACAGCTGCACCCAGAGCTAGACGCTCGCATGGCCGTCCCCAGGGAAAGGGTAGGACCTTGGGCCAGGTGGCTCCAACAGTCATGGCACCTGGAGCAATTAGTACCATCAGTACTAAAGGAGGGGGGGTCTGAAACCCACGCTCCAGCATGCATGACCTAATCCCTACCTCCGGAAGTATTCCCCTGTGTACACACAACCAGAATCACATTTAGGTGGGTAGAGCATTTACTGACTTCTACTACATATAGTTCTACAAGATGAAATATTCTCTAAAAATGCTGTAGAGTATATAGTGTTCCATTTAATAAATATGCCTTGATTTAGTGTCAAAATTATTTAAAAGGTTGGTGATTCCAATTTTCCCTGCTAAAAATAATACCCCCATAATAATCTGAGAAAAAAAATATTTATGGGCATCATTATTTTTTTGAGACAGAGTCCCACTCTGTCGCCAAGGTTGGAGTGTGGCACCACAACCTTGGCTCACTGCAACCTCCGCCTCCAGGGTTCAAGCAATTCTCCTGCCCCAGCCTCCCGACTTGCTGGGTCTACAGGTAATTTTTGTGTGTATTTAGTAGAAACAGGGTTTCACAATGTTGGCCAGGCTGGTCTTGAACTCCTGACCTCAGGTAATCCACCAGCTTGGCCTCCCAAGGTGCTGGGATTATAGGCGTGAGCCACCACGACCGGCCTTAAGTGCATCTTAAATGACTCTCAAAATAGATCCAGAGACATGAGTATCAAAAAAAACACACACACACTGAGAGTAAATACTCTGAATGCTCAAAATCTACTGAAATTTGTTTTCTAATAAGATTCATAGGCTGGGCACAGTGGCTCATGCCTGTATTCCAGCACTTTGGGAGGTCAAGGCAGGTGGATCACTTGAGGTTGGGAGTTTGAGACCAGTGTGACCAACACGGTAAAACCCCATCTCTACTTAAAACAACAACAACAAATAATAATTAGCTGGGTGTAGTGGCAGACGCCTGGAATCCCAGCTACTTGGGAAGCTGAGGCAGGAGAACCACTCCCAGGAGGCGGAGGTTGCAGTGAGCCGAGATCACGCCACTGCATTCCAGCCTCAGTGACACAGTGATCGTCCATCTCAAAGAAAAAAAAAAGAGGCTGGGCAAGGTGGCTCACACCTGTAATCCCAGCACTTTGGGAGGCCGAGGTGGGCAGATCGCCTGAGGTTAGGAGTTCGAGACCAGCTTGACCAACATGGTGAAACTCTACTAAAAATACAAAAATTACCCAGGCATGGTGACAAGCACCTGTAGTCCCAGCAACTCGGGAGGCTGAGGCAAGAGAATCACTTGAACCTGGGAGAGAGAGGTAGCAGTGAGCCAAGATCATGCCACTGCACTTCAGCCTGGGCGACAGAGCGAGACTCTGTCTCAAAAAAAAAAAAAAAAAAAGAGAGAGAAAGAAAGAACAAGAAAAATATTTCCTGAGCCTCATGCTTTTTATATACTATCAAATACTATGTTCAACTACATACCCATAAAAACATGATAAATAAAATGTGTAACTGCCATCACAGTGATATAAAAATGTAGCCAGGCGAGGTGGCTCACACATGTAATCCCAACACGTCAGGAGGCCAAGGCGGGCAGATCACATGAGGTCAGGAGTTCAAGATCAGCCTGGCCAACAAGGTGAAACTTCGTCTCTGCTAAAAATACAAAACTTAGCCGAGCATTGTGGCGGGTGTCTGTAATCTCAGCTACTCAGGAGGCTGAGGCAGAAGAATCGCTTGAACCTGGGACGTGGAGGCTGCAGTGAGCCGAGATGGTGCCAATGTACTCCAGCATGGGCGACAGAGCAAGACTCTCTCAAAAAAAAAACAAAAAAAAAAAACTATAGCATTAATGCTTAATATTTCACTGTAATTATGCATACTGTAGCTTATTTTTGACAAAGAGCTAAAACTACACAATTTAGAAGCAAGTGGCAAATGCAATAGTTATGTATAAGCAGAATAAAAAATATATATAAAATAATCAATAAGCCCTTATAGCCCCCAGTCCTGGTAACCTTCTCTACAGAGACACAATAAACCTCTAGCACCATACTCCAGTATATAAGCTAATTCCGAATAATTGCTAATATTATAGATAAATTCAAAGTTAATGCTTGCAAAACAAATGATTGCCTAAAGTAATGGCAGAAAAAAATTTAAGACTCAATATAACAGTTAGGGCTGGGCGCAGTGGCTCACACCTGTAATCCCAGCACTTTGGGAGGCCGAGATGGGCAAATCACTTGAGGTCGGGAGTTCGAGACCACCATGACCAACATGGAGAAACCCCATCTCTACTGAAAATACAAAATTAGACAGGCATGGTGGTGCATGCCTTTAATCCTTGCTACTCGGGAGGCTGAGGCAGAAGAATCACTTGAGCCCGGGAGGCGGAGATTGCAGGGAGCCAATGGGAGCACCATTGCACTCCAGCCTGGGCAACAAGAGTGAAACTCCATCTCAAAAAACATAAAATAAAATAAATAAATTAATTAAAAAGTTAAACATTTAGGTAAGTTAAGATTCCGAAGCACGGTAATAAAATGTGACTTGGGCCAGGCATGGTGGCTCCCACCTGTAATTCCAGCACTTTAGAAGGCTGAGGCAGGTGAATCACCTGAGTTTGGGTGTTAGAGACCAGCCTGGCCAACAAGATGAAACCCCGTCTCTACTAAAAATACAAAAATTAGCCAGACGTGGTGACGTGCATCTGTAATCCCAGCTAGTCAGGAGGCTGAGACACGAGAATCACTTGGACTCGGGAGGTGGAGTTGGCAGTGAGCCAAGATCACGCCATTGTACTCCAGCCTGGGCAACAAGAGTGAAATTCCATCTCAAAAAATAATAATAATAAATATAAAGTCAAATCCAATGTGACTTGAAAGGCTTAAATCCATAACTGTTATTTAAGGAAAAAAACTACTCATTGGCCAGGCGTGGTGGCTCACACCTGTAATCCCAGCACTTTGGGAGGCCAAGGTGGGCAGATCACCTGAGGTCAGGAGTTCAAGACTAGCCTGTTCAACATGAAGAAACCCCATCTCTACTAAAATTACAAAATTAGCCAGGCTTAGTGGCACATGCCTGTAATCCCAGCTACTCGGGAGGCTGGGGCAGAGATTCACTTGAACCCAGGAGACGGAGGTTGTGGTGAGCCAAGATCGCACCATTGCACTTCAGCCTGGGTGACAAGAGCAAAACTCGATCTCAAAAAACAAAAACAAAAACTAAAAAACATAAAAGTCTATCTTCTACAAAAACAAATCAATCTTATCTGCAGCCCAGGCCTACCCAACTATGAAATGATAGAGCAGAAGGTCTCACCATGGACTCGAGAGCCGACATGAGGAATGTCACCACCATCCTGCTCTCCGAGGATTCCTCATCTTCAACGGGCAGGGTGGACATTGCAACTTGGGCCATGATCCCTGTGCAAGAGAAGTAAGAAGAAAGTCAGTGGTAGAAATCCGGTGTCCTAAACCCACATCCAGAGCTGCGAGGGTCCCTCACGGGCTGCCTAACTTACAGTTTTCTTGCACGAGAGAAGAAAATCGGCTCAGAAACTAAGTATTTGATTTGCTGGAAACTCTCATAAGATAGAGAATCCATTCCCTAACTTTCTATGTAGTGTTACTTCAAGAAAATTGGGTCAACATTCACACCCCCAATAAATCCAGGTGGCACCCAGTATCAGTGAAATTTCTCCCAATTAAGAGCAAGAAGAGGCAAGGCACTTTACAACCCAGTGACAGGCAACCACAACTCAACACAGGAAAGAGGTGCCAAACCCTCTTCTCCCTGAACATCCTCACACAGAAGAGAATGGGTACAGTGGACTTAGGCTGAGTGGAGAGAAGTTTCTCTTCTTACTGAGAAAACAGATCCTAGGGATCAAGTAACATGTAAGATACTTTATAATACAGCATTTTCTGGCCGGGCACATTGGCTCACACCTGTCATCACAGCGCTTTGGGAGGCCGAGGCAGGTGGATCACCTGAGGTCAGAAGTTCGAGATCAGCCTGGCCAACATGGTGAAACCCCTTCTCTACTAAAAATACACAACAGCCAGGCGCGGTAGCGTTCACCTGTAATCCCAGATGCTCAGGAAGGCTGAAGCAGGAGAATCACTTGAACCCAGGAAGTGGAGGTTGCTGTGAGCCGAGAATGCACCACTGCACTCCAGCCTGGGCGACAGAGCAAGGCTCTGTCTCAATAAATAAACATAATGCAAATCATAAAAATAAAAAATAAGCCGGGCGCTGTGGCTCACGCCTGTAATCCCAGCTCTTAGGGAGGCAGAGGCGGGAGGATAGCTTGAGCCCAGGAGTTCGAGACCTGCCTGGGCAATATAGCGAGACCCCGTTCTCCACAAAAAGGAAACAAACAAACAAAAAAAATAAATAAATAAAAAATAATAAAAAATTTAAAAATGACACTTGGCCAGGTGCAGTGGCTCACACTTGTAATTCCAGCATTTTGGGAGGCTGAGACAGGTTGATCACATGAGGCCAGGAGTTCAAGACCAGCCTGGGTAACATGGCAAAACCCGTGTCTACTAAAAATACAAAAATTAGCCAGGAATGGTGGTGTACCATCTGTAATTCCAGCCACTCAGAGGGTTGAGATATGAGAATCGCTTGAATCCAGGAGGTGGAGGTTGCAATGAGCTAAGATTGCACCACTGCACTCCAACCTGGGCAACAAAGCAAGACACT
>NW_016107468.1:418897-430907 GCF_001604975.1 Cebus imitator | reverse complement strand
GGAGTCTTGCTCTGTTGCCAGGCTGGAGTGCAGTGGCGCGATCTCAGCTCACTGCAACCTCCACCTCCCGGGTTCAAGCGATTCCCCTGCCTCAGCCTCCCGAGTAGATGGGACTACAGGTGCGCGCCCCCACGCCCGGCTAATTTTTTGCATTTTGGTAGAGACGGGGTATCGCCGTGTTGGCCAGGATGGTCTCGATCTCCTGACCTCATGATCCGCCCGCCTCGGCCTCCCAAAGTGCTGGGATTACAGGCGTGAGCCACCGCGCCTGGCGGAAAACCCCAGCTTTCCACACCTGAGTAACAAAAGGATGGGAAGCTACTCAGTTTGCAAACCGCCATCCCCGCTTTTTCGGTGCGCCAGACGGAAAATATGAACTATCTCTGATTGGTTGCTTTCTGCAACCAATCAGACGTTTGCACAGGACTGTAACTCGTAACTTCATTTCAGCCTGATTGGTTGCAAGAACCAACCAATCAGAGATAGTTCATATTTTCCGTCTGGCGCACCGAAAAAGCGTGGATGGCGGTTTGCAAACTGAGTAGCTTCCCATCCTTTTGTTACTCAGGTGTGGAAAGCTGGGGTTTTCCGCCAGGCGCGGTGGCTCACGCCTGTAATCCCAGCACTTTGGGAGGCCGAGGCGGGCGGATCATGAGGTCAGGAGATCGAGACCATCCTGGCCAACACGGCGATACCCCGTCTCTACCAAAATGCAAAAAATTAGCCGGGCGTGGGGGCGCGCACCTGTAGTGCTTCTTGCAACCAATCAGACTGAGTGCAGCCAAGTCTTTTTGTTTTATTTTTGTTTTGTGTTAAGACAGAGTCTCATTCTTATCACCCAGGCTGGAGTGCGGTGGCACGTTCTAGGCTCACTGCAACCTCAGCCTCCCGGGTTGAAGCGATTCTCCTGCTTCCGCCTCGCGAGTAGCTGGGATTACGGGTGCCCGCCACCATGCCCAGCTAATTTTTCTATTTTTATTAGAGATGAGGTTTCGTCACATTGGCCAGGCTGGTCTGGAACTCTTGACCTCAGGTTATACACGCACCTTGGCCTCCCAACGTGCTGGGATTACAAGGGTGGGCCACCACGTCCAGCCTTTTTTTTTTTTTAATACCGAGTCTTGCTCTTTCGCCAGGCTGGAGTGTAGTGGCGCGATCTCGGCTCACTGCAACCTCCACCTCCCTAGTTCAAGAGATTCCCCTGCCTCAGCCTCCCGAGTGGCTGGGACTACAAGCGCCCACCACCACACCCGGCTAATTTTTATATTTTCAGTAGAGACGGGGTTTCACCGTTTGTCCAAGATGGTCTGAAACTCGGAACCTCAGGTGATCCACCCACCTCGGCCTCCCACAGTGCCGGCTGTGCTTTCCACAACCAATCAGATGCTTGTATACGGTGTCACTTTTGTAACTTAAATCCGAGAGGGGCTCTTGAGCCCCTAGGCTCAGCCCACCCCCTCTCTGTGGAGTGTTACTTTCGGTTTTCAATAAACCTCGGCTTTTGTTACTTCTTCCAGTGCTTGCTTTGGGCATTTTGTCCAATTCTTTGTTCAAAATGCCAAGGACCTGGGCATCTTCCACCAGTTTAACAATCACGGTGTAAGAAATGGGGGGCAGACGCCATACCAACAGCCCACGGGGCGCCCCAGGTGATGAAGGTCCTATTTCATTATCAGAACTGTCAGGGCAGGCAGCGAGCCCTGCAGGATGGAAAGCCCCTGGGGGCGGCGACCCACTCGCCTTCTCTGGGCGTCCTGCTCTCTGGAAATAAGTGCATCCGGGTCACACCGGAAGTTCACTGCTCTTTGCGCGTCCAGAGGTTACTTCCTGGGACGGTCCTTGGTGGAGACTATGCGTGGAGCCTTCCCTGCACCCTGCACTTGGGGATGGCTCCCTCTCTTCTATCCTCTTCCCCCAGAAAGAAACTGCCATCAGGAGGTGGCATTAACAACACCAGAGGCGGCACCGGGCCAGGCAGGTGACGTCAGCTTAGGGAGCACCCGATGCGCTGGTCCCCGCGGGACAGAACGTCAGGAGAGCTGGGGTATATATGGGTTCAGCAGACCACGACCTCGCTGCGTGCGCTTGGGGGCTCTACTCAGTCGCCTCGTGTATAAATGGAAATGCTTGATCCCCTTTATGAATCACCTCAATTTAAAATAAGAAGGGTTGGACAAAGAGAAAGAAATGAACATTTATTGAATATGTGTCATGCTTTATTGGCCATCTTGTATAATGAGCACAGCAACCCTGGGCAGGAGAGCAGGCAACATGAAGGACACGTGGAGCCCAGGAAAAACTCCTTGATGGAGGTGGTGCTCCAGAAGCCACCTCAGCCGGGCCCATGGCGTCTTTTCCTGGTTGACTTTACTTTCTGATGTCACCAGCAATGAACTACAAATCACCAGGATATGACCTGTCCTGTCATGGCACCACATCAAAACTCTGAGGTCTCCCAATAAAAGAGGCCATGAAACAAAAAAAAACTGTAAACCAGGTAAAATGGGGACATTTTGCTCTGCGCTCCTAAGGAATGCATGATTTTTACTTTTTTTTTTTTTTGGCAGTTGGGGGACAGTCTTGTTCTGTTGCCCAGGCTGGCGTGCAGTGGCGAAATCTGGGTTCACTGCAACCTCTGCCTCTCGGATTCCAGCAATTCTCCTGTGTCACTTTCTCGAGTAGCTGGGGTGACAGACACCCACCACCACGCCCAGATAATTTTTGTATTTTCATAGAGACAGGTTTGGGTTTTCGCCATGTTGTCCAGGCTGGTCTTGAACTCCTGACCTCAGGTGATCCGCCCGCCTTGGCCTCCCAAAGTGCTGGGTTTACAGGCGTGAGCCATTGCACCCAGCCTAATTCTGTATTTTTAGATACAATATTATTTTTGCTTAAAACAGTTAAATTTTCCTTTAGATGTCACAACAAATTAATGCCATTCTTTGCTAATTTGTTCTTGTTTCTGCTGCCCTCTGGTGATAAACTGTTTTTGTTTGCTAAAAATTCATTTTTCTTGAAAGGTATTTTCACTGGAATAGAAACCTAAGTTGACGATTATGTTCTTTCAGCACACTAAGGTTATTTCATTATCTGTTAGCGTCATTATATTTTGGCTTCCATTGTTGCTATTGAGAAGTCATCTACAGTCTCTTTTTAGGTAATTCCCATTCCTACTCTTTATTTTTTTGAGACAGTCTCGCTTTCTCGCCAGGCTGGAGTGCAGCGGCGTGATCCTGACTCTCCGGTTTCAAGCGATTCTCCTGCCTCAGCCTCCGGAGTAGCTGGGACTACAGGCACGCACCACCATGCCCAGCTCATTTTTTGTATTTTTAGTAGAGACAGGGTTTCACCATGTTGGCCAGGATAGTCTCAATCTCTTGACCTCGTGATCCACCCACCGCGGCCTCCCAAAGTGCTGGGGTTACAGGCATGAGCCACCGCACCCAGCCTACTTCTGTTGTTTTTAAGATGTTTTCTTTGTCTATGGTTTTCTACAGTTTCACTATGCATTCTAGGTGTAGATCTTATTTTTATTAAACACATGTCTGTCACTCACTGGCCTTCTTGACTACGGAATTCTATCCTTCATTGTGGAAAAATTTCAGCTATTGTCTCTTTAGACTGCCCCGTTCTCTATCTCCTATCCTACTGGGACTCGGATAAATGCATGTTACTCTTCACTTATCCCTTCAGCCTCTTACCTTCTTTTTACTGTTTCCTCTCCATACCATTTCTTCTGACTTACCTTCCATTTCACTGATTCCTTCTTCATCTTTTTGTTGTTAAACACCTACCAGGTTTTTAATTTTGTTTATAATTTTCATTTCTAGGATCTCTAGTTACTGTTAAGTCCTATATTATAGTTTCCTACTCTCTACAGAATTTCAAACTTGTCATATTTAAGATAATGGGGGAGTTACTTTATAGTCTCTGAGAATTCCGAATCTCAAGTTTTTGCAGGATTATTTCTGTGTTCCTGGTGGTCCTTACCCTTATTCATTATACTTATTCCCTTCTATGCCTAATTATCTTGGTGAGCTGGTTACTTTACCTGAAAAAATTACTTACAATCTTAAGCCTAGGGTGAAGGCAGCTTCCTCCAGGTATCAGGAGACACCTGCCTGTAATCACTCTAATCCAAATTCAAGACTGGGTTCCTTGGCCCACCCAGAAGTTAACCCAGGCCACAAGTAAGAATGCAGACTATTCTGAGTATCTCACCCCACAAAGTTTTCAAAACTCAAATTCAAGTGGTGAAATGTTTTTGTTCAGGGCAAGAGCGATTCTCATTTCAGTTATCTGAGTTCCCACAACCCAGCCCTTCAGATTTTCTCTATCTTGTCAGCTTTCTGATGTGTTCACAAAAGTTGTGGTTCTATAATTTTGTAACATTCTTGGTTGTTTTCACTAAGAATAACTAACCTCACCAACTTCAGGAACTATACCTTCCATATTTATTCTCAAGGACAATTTATGAATTAGCCAGAACTACCTTAGATGGCGAGGCTGCCAATTCCCAATTCAAACAAGATCAAGTACAAAGGAGAATTTTTATTTCTTCATTTAATTAATTTAAAGGTTATACTGGCTCCACATATAGCTAGATCCAAAACCATAAAATAAATCATTAGAGTTCCCTCTGCTGAAGCAGAAGGATGTTCTCCCTAAGACAGACCTGGCAAGGCAGAGGACTATCACATCCTCCCATTACTTTGTTTTTTGTTGTTGTTTTTTGAGACAGAGTCTTGCTTATCACCCAGGCAGGACTGCAGTGGCACTATGTCAACTCACTATAACCTCTACCACCTGGGTTCAAGCAATTCTTCTGCCTCAGCCTCCCCAGTAGCTGGGATTACAGGCATGCCACCACACCCAGCTAGTTTTTTTTATTTTTTGTAGAGACGAGATTTTGTCACATTGGCCAGGCTGGTCTCGAACTCTTGACCTCAAGTGATCCGCCTACCTTGGGCTCCCAAGTGCTAGGATTACAGGAATAGGCCACTGCACCTGGCCTTCCCATTACATTTTGTATAAAAGATCTGGGCATGTGTGTCATGAGCCTGTCCCAAGACTAATTAATTACTGTGACTAGTCAAAACAAGATGACATGGGATATACTGTGATTAAACAGGCACACAGAAGAACAGCCATGTGAGCCTGCTGTGGCTTCTTTCGCAGTTTCTCGATCTTAATTATTCCATTCTGAATGTTTGACTTCACCTTTCCTTTCCCTGATTTGACTCTAATTCTCCTTCATGAGTTTCAAAGATGAACTCAATTGGCCTGTTGCTGTTTCATTTTTTATCTCTGATTCTAGTCGACTACTGTATATGTGATGCCTTCTTTATCTCTGAAAACAGACTCCGGCCATTCTTTAAAATCATCTTGAGTTTCCTGTTGGAGATCCATTTCAGGGATTAGGTTTATCTGTGTCCTTGCTGTTCTGATCCATTCTTCTTCAAAATAAGCCAATAGCTAATTCCATAAAATTTTCTTTTTGGCTGTCCTTCTGCTCTAATTTACCGACCGCTTGCTGTCAATACCAAACAGCACACAAACAAATTTGGTTTTGGGTTTATTTTTTGAGATAGTCTTGCCCTGTCGCCCAGGCTGGAGTGCAATGGCGCGATCTTGGCTCACTGCAATCTCCGCCTCCCAGGTTCAAGTGTTTCCCCTGCCTCAGCCTCCCGAGTGGCTGGGACTACAGGCGTGTGCCATCATGCCCGGCTAATTTTTGTGTCTTTAGTAGAGATGGGGTTTCACCATGGGGCCTGGCTGGTCTCGAACTCCTGACCTCAAGTGATCCTCCCACTTCAGTCTAACAAAGCGGGAGGATTAAAAGCATAAGCCACTGAACACAGACCAAAAAAATGATTTTATAGTGAGTGACAGGAAGAGCGCTCTTGAAGAGTTTTACACACCCCATCATTACTCTAACAAAAACGGAGGTTCTTAGTATTTTTTATTACGCTGTTCTCTGAAATACTTCTGAACTTTCAATACATTTCTGCTTCAAAACAAGGTTCCAGTCAGACTGGTGAGTGGGGAGGTGCTAGAACACGCTTTCTTTTATTTAAATTACATTTCTGCCCTATTTCTTTTTCATGTTGTGTGTGTGTGTGTTTGTGTGTGTTTTTTTTTTTTTTTCAGATAGAGCCTCACCCGTCCCCCAGGCTAGAGTGCAATGGTATCATCTCAGCTCACTGTAACTTCTGCCTCCCAAGTTCAAGCGATTCTCCTGCCTCAGACTCCTAATTGGGATTACAGGCGCCCACCACCCACCCAGCTAATTTTCATATTTCTAGTAAAAATGGGGTGAGAGCCACTGCACCCAGCCTACAGTTAACTCTTTAATAAGGAACTAGAATCCATCTCTAAATTCCAAATGCCTCTTTACAGCCAAGTGTGGTGGCTCACACTAGAGTTCGTACCACTGCACTCCAGCCTGGGTGACAGAGCGAATCTCCATCTCAAAACATTAAAAAAACATAGCTGGGCACGATGGCTCATGCCTGTAATCCCAGCACTTTGGGAGGCGAGGCCGGAGGATCACCTGAGGTCAGGAGTTCGAGACCAGACAGACCAACATAGTAAAACCCCGTCTCTACTAAAAATACAAAACTTAGCTGGGCATGGTGGCGGGCGCCCATAATCCCAGCTACTCAGGAGGCTGAGGCAGGAGAATCGCTTGAATCCGGGAGGTGGAAATTGCAGTGAGCCAAGATCACACCACTGTACTCCAGCCTGGGCGAGAGAGCAAGACTCCATCTCAAAAAAAAACAAAAGGCAGGCTCAGTAGCTCACACCTGTAATCCCAGCACTCTAGGAGACTGAGAGAGAAGGACGGCTTGAGCCCAGGAGGTGAAGGCTACAGTGAGCCATGATGGCACCACTGCATTCCAGCCTGGGTGACAGAGCAAGCCCCCGTGTCCATTAAAGAGAGAAACAGATAGAATACTTTTACCAGAGAAATTTTCCATCAAAACATGTTTTTTACCCCCTACTCCACAAAATGCACAAAAGCCATGAGTCTCCAGTACTGGTGAATGCGCTTCTGCTTGGGCCAGTATTTCAGGGAAGTTCTCTCTCCTTGGTTTTCTGGTGTCTTCCAGCTTTCCAGCTGTCTTCATTCTTTGAGATCTAGTCTCCAGTTATTTTCTTGTCTAAGAGGAAAAACTGCAGAACTCAACTTACCTTTGTTTTTGAGATGGAGTCTTGTTCTGTTGCCTAGGCTGGAGTGCAGTGGTAGTGGTGCCATCTTGGCTCACTGCAACCTCCCGGGTTCACGTGATCCTCCTGCTTCAGCCTCCCAAGTAGCTGGGATTACAGGTGCCCGCCACCACGCCCGGCTAACTTCCTTATTTTCAGTCGAGACGGGGGTCTCACCATGTTAGCCAGGCTGGTCTTGAATTCCTGACCTCAGGTGATCCGCCCACCTCAGCCTCCCAAAGTGCTGGCATTACAGGCATGAGCCAGCACACCTGGCCAACCAATTCATTTTTTTAACAGCCACCAAAGCCAGGTTTCAACAAAATTAAATGACTAATGGCATCATCATATTCTTAAATGTATTCACCAACAGAACCAACTTGAGTCAAAAGAATAAAATAACTTCATGTATCACTTAATGCTAATGGAAAAATTAAAATGGCATCTCAAACTTTTAAAAAGTAATTTCCTCAAAACAGTAAATGCTAAGAAAAAGTTAAATGTTAGGTATTTTGTCCTGAAATGGTGCTTAAAATAAATGCAAAAGTTCTAATACTAACAGTTAAAGCGGCTGACTATATTCTAAACCAGGATTCAGTTGCATTAAAATTAGATTATCATTTAATACTGTATTTTGGCAATCTTTTAGGCCACCTAAATCATTTCATCTCTGAAATTGTTGGGATTTTTTGTTTGTTTGTTTTTTGGAGATGGAGTCTCACTCTAAAACCCAGGCTGGAGTACAGGGGCGAAATCTCGGCTCACTGTAACCTCCATTACCCGCCCCACCCCCCGCCCGAGTTCAAGCAATTCCCCTGGCTCTGGCTCCACCTCCTAAGCAGCTGGGGTAACAGGTGCCTGCCACCGCAACTGGCTAGTTTTTTTTTGTATCTGTAGTAGAGATGGGGTTTTCCCATGTTGGCCAGGCTGGTCCTGAACCCCTGATCTCAAATGATCTGCCCACCTCAGCCTCCTCAAGTGTTGGGATTACAGGCGTGAGCCACCACACCCAGCCAAATTGTTGGTATTTAATATTTCCATGTTCTCCCTATAATTACTAAGTGCTAAAAGCCAAAACTAAAATTTGTTTTTCAGAAGAAAATTTATTTATCCCTAAAATGTCAGTATACATTTAATATGATCAGTTCGGATTGTAAACACAGACTTTGTAAACAATGTCTTAATGTTTTTATTTAATTTTTTTTCTTTTTTTTCCTGGACATGTGGTTTGCACTAAATGTCTTAATTTTTTCAACAGAGTACCATTTGTCCTAATTATGTCCACTGAGTAGCTTCTACAGAAAATGTGCTTTGTTGGGGATTTTTTTTTTTTTTTTTTTTTGAGATAAGGGTCTCAGTATGCTGCCCAAGATGGATGCAAACTCCTCCTCAGCTCGAAAGATCCTCCCACCTCAGCCTCCCAATTAGCTGGGACTACAGGCATCTATCACCACACCTGGCTACAGAAGATGTGCTTTTAACTTACTTTTTCAGTGAGAATGTGTTTAAGGTAGTTTGCTGGCCCTATTAGTTTGCCTTTCAAATGACAGCAAAGAAATTAACTTCATATCTTGGTATGTTTATTATAAATGGTTGACATCTGCTTGATACAATTTACAAAACAGATCTTTTATAACCTAAGAACAGCTGGTAACTTTTTTCTGAGAGGAGTCTTACTCTGTTGCCCAGAGTCCAGTGGAGTGCAGCAGCACAATCTCTGCTCACTGCAATCTCTGCCTCCCAGGTTCAAGTGATTCTCCTGCCTCAGTCTCCCCAGTAGCTGGCACTACAGACTCGTGCCACCATGCCCAGCTAGTTTTCTATTTTAAGTAGAGATGGGGTTTCACCATATTGGCCAGGATGGTCTCAAACACCTGACACAGTGGTCTGTCCACCTTAGCCTCCCAAAGTGCTGGGATTACAGGTGTGAGCCACCGTGCCTGGCCAACTTTTTTTTTTTTTTTTTGAGACAGAGTCTCAGTCTGTCGCCCAGGCTGAAGTGCAGTGCTGCAGTCTCAGCTCATTGAAACCTCATCCTCCCGGTTTCAACCAATTCTGCTATCTCAGCCTCCCAAGCAGCTGAGACTACAGGCACACGCCACCACTCCCAGCTAATTTTTGTATTTTTAGTAGAGATGGGGTTTCACCGCCATGCTGGTGTCAAACTCCTGACCTCAAGTGATCCACCCACCTCGGCCTACCAAAGTGCTGGGATTACAGGCAGGAGCCACGAAGCCAGGTGAACAGCTGATAACTTAAAAGACGATGTGAATTGCCCGAGATCACCGAATTACTAAGAATATAATCCAGATCTGTCCAACTGACTAGATGGCATCAATTCTCCATTCTCTTTCTTTCCTTTTTGTTTTCTTCGTTTGTTTTTTTGAGATGGAGTCTCATTCTGTCACCCAGGCTGCAGTGCAGTGACGTGATCTCGGCTCACGGCAACCTCTGCCCCCCAGGTTCAAGCGATTCTCCTGCCTCAGCCTCCTGAGTAGCTGGGATTACAGGTGCCTGCCACCACACCCAGCTAATTTTTGTATTTTTAGTAGAGATGGGGTTTTGCTATGTTGGCAGGATGGTCTCCAACTCCTCACCTCTAGAAATCTGCTAACCCTGGCCTCCCAAAGTGCTGGGATTACAGGTGTGAACCACCGTGCCCAGCCCCCCATTCTCTTTCAAACCACACCATACACTGTAAAATTTAATCAGGTTTTAAATATTTTTCAAATTCTGTTATCTACATTTTTTTTTCTTTTTTTAACCACAGTTGCACCTTATCTACAAATTTAAACTTCAGAAAAACATTAAGTTTTCAAGGGCTTAGACAACAACTATAATGGTATTTAAGTCCATGAACTCCTCTCAAAGAAATCGGATTCCTCAATACTAAAAAGAGCTATTTTCAGGCCAGGCACGGTGGCTCATGCCTGTAATCCCAGCGCTTTGGGAAGCCAAGGCAGGTGGATCACCTGAGGTGGGGAGTTTGAAACCAGCCTGGTCAACATGGAGAAACCCCATCTCTACTAAAAATACAAAATTAGCCAGGTGTGATGGCACATGCCTACAATCCCAGCTACTCAGGAGGCTGAGGCAGAGAATCGCTTGAACTCCGGAGGCAGAGCTTGTGGTGAGCCAAGATTGCATCATTGCACTCCAGATGGTGCAACGAAAGCGAAATTCAGTCTCAAAAAAAAACTAAGTTATTGTTGATGCTACTGTCTTTGGTATTCTAGTCCAAACTCCAGCTTTGACATATCCTCCAATAGAGAGAGAGCTTCCTGTTTACTGTACATAATGTCTTAGAAAAGGTAAGTTCACCAGTGACTACCCTAGACCTGGAATAGGCAGGACTTCCGTACTCCTTGATTATACCAAACAATACTTTAATTCTAAGAGTTTATCTACATGGGCTTAATAGGTATTTTCCCAAGGAAAATAAATTAGGTCAGCAATTCACAGGTTCTGGGCTTTTTTGTTTGTTTTTGAGACAGAGTCTCACTCTTGTTGTCCAGGCTGCAGTGCAGTGGCGCCATCTCAGCTCACTGCAACCTACACCTCCCAGCTTCAAGCCGTTCTCCTGCCTCAGTCTCCCAAGTAGCTGGGATTACAGGGGTACACCACCACACCCGGCTAATTTTTGTAATTTTAGTAGAGATGGGGTTTCATCATGTTGCCCAGGCTGGTCTCAAACTTCTGAGCTCCGGCAATCCACCCATCTCGGTCTCCCAAAGTGCTGGGATTACAGGTGTGAGCCACCATGCCTGGACATAGGTTCTGTTTCACAAATATTTAATAGCAGGATATAAACCATCACAATTTATATTAATGTGTATTAACATATACACTTTAGCAGACAAGAAATAAAGCCAAAGAACTCATTTAGTTCATTTGACTTTAATGTTTCACTTATATATATAAGCATTTACAATTTAAACTTCATATATATATAACTGGCAAGTCCTTCCAAATAAAGTAAGAAATCCCTAAGCTAAATGGTTAATCAGGATTGATTTTTAAATCAAGGGCTTGAATTTTTTTTTTTCTTTTGAGACAGGGTCTTGCTCTGTCGCCTAGGCTGGAGTGCAGTGGCAGAGTCACATCTTACTGTAGCCTCAACCTCCTGGGTTCAAGCAATCCTCCCACTTCAGCCTTCACAGTAGCTGAGACTGCAGGTATGCACCACTACACTTGGCTAACTTTTTTATTTTTTTATTAGATACAGGGTCTCACTATGTTGTCCAGGCTGTCAAATTCCTGTGCTCAAACAATCCTCCCATCTTGGCCTTGGTGTGAGACACTATGCCCAGCCAGCTGTGAAATTTTTCTAGCAGCTCATGCACACATTTTAAGAGAGCAAATTAATTTCTATCTGCTGAAATAAAGCTGGCAATTATATCAGCAAATAAATATCCCAAAAGAAAAAATAAATTTGAACGGTTAAGATATGAAATGATTTGCAACTGTGTTGTATTCATACTTAAAACTTTATAGTATGATGACCCCATTAAAAAAAAAAAAGGCCAGGCATGGTGGCTCATGTCTGTAATCCCAGCACTTTGGGAGGCCGAGGCGGGTGGATCATGAAGTCAGGAGTTCAAGACCAGCCTGGCCAACATGGTGAAACCCCATCTCTACTAAAAATACAAAAATTAGCTGGGTGTGGTGGCAGGCACCTATAATCCCAGCTACTCCGGAGGCTGAGGTGGGAGAATCGCTTGAACTTGGGAGGCGGAGGTTGCAGTGAGTCAAGATCACACCATTGCACTCCAGCCTGGGTAGAAGAGCAAGCCCCGTCTCA
>NW_016107468.1:414321-418865 GCF_001604975.1 Cebus imitator | reverse complement strand
AAACTCAGCTAATAGCTAAATTTCAGTTTTTTAACAAGCCAGGTGAAGGAAAGAATGTCAAAATAATAAAGAAAAGACCTAGCTGGGCGCAGTGGTTCATGCCTGTAATTCCAGAGCTTTGGGAGGCCAAGGTGGGCAGATCACCTGAGGTCAGGAGTTCAAGACCAGCCTGGAAATCATGGTGAAACCCCGTCTCTACTAAAAATACAAAAATAAGCTGGGTGTGGTGGCACCCGCCTATAATCCCAGCTACTCCGGAGGCTGAGGCAGGAGAATTGCTTGAACTTGGGAGGCGGAGGTTGCAGTGAGTCAAAATATCACACCATTGCACTCCAGCCTGGGCAAGAGAGTCAGACTCGGCCTCAAAAAAAAAAAAGAAGGATCTGCCCACTCAGTGGATCACAAGTTCAGTTCTAAGTTTCACAGTAGCAAAAAGCACATCCTTAAAAAGCAAACAAACAAGAAAAAGTCTTATTAGCTATTCACAAAGACCTATTTTCCCTGCACCACAGCTTAAGACACTATTTTTGCATATGTATTAATTATACTTTTAAACTGATAGTCCAGATTTTTAAACAGCAGAAGCTGGCGCTGCCAACACACAAAGAATGTGTCCCTTTGACATGACTCCAAATTTAAAACTCAGTTGCATTTGGAAAACCCATTTGGAAGAGGAAATGAAAATCAAGTAGCTATTATCTAAAGGCCCATCTTTACTTTGTTCTTGAGGGGGTTTTTTTCTTTTCTTTTCTTTTCTTTTTGAGACAGTCTCACTCTGTTGCCCAGCCTAGAGTGCAATGGCGCATGCCCGGTCACTGTAACCTCCACCTCCCAGGTTCAAGCAACTCTCCTGCCTCTACCTCGCAAGTAGTTGGGACTACAGGCACACGCCACCACACCCAACTGATTTTTGCATTTTTAGTACAGACGGGGTTTCACCTTATTGGCCAGGATGGTTTCGGTCTCTTGACCTCGTGATCCGCCCGCCTCGTCCTCCTGAAGTGCTGGGATTACAGATGTGAGCCACTGTGCCCAGCCATCTTTACTTTTTTAAATGCACTGTTCACAGAAGGCAGGCAACAGAGCAAAGCTATTATGAAGATCAGCTTTGCAATCAGGCAAAAGTTCTGAATTCAAGTCCTGTCTCTAACAGGTGACCCTGGGACTCTTTAATCCCAAATTTACTAGTCTGGGAAATGACAACAGTCTGCATACTTACCTTACAAGGTTGTTATCAGAAAGTGTGTTAGTACTTGATAAAGTGCATCACAAAAGCATTCAGTGAATTGAGCAAGCATTTATAATGTAAGCTTCACTAAAATCATTATTTTTAAAATATATGTACATATACCTATTAATTTACATAAAAACTCTTCAGATCCAAGCCTGATAAACTGTAAATGGCTTATTTCCCAACAAACTGCTTTAATTATCACTGCTAAATAAAATAACCTATTTTCTGAGAGAGCAGGAAAATTAATGAGGAAAGGATCAAAATAAATCACTGCTTTGAAATTAAGTGTGTGTACCTTTTAAGTCATTTGTACATGAAAATTTGCTATGTCAAATTCACTCCTCAAAGATTATTTTACAATTTAAGTTTAAAGAGTCACCTTCCAGCTGAGCGTGATGGTTCAGGCCTGTTCCCAGCACCTTGCGAGGCCGAGGTGGGTGGATCACTTGAGGTCAGGAGTTCGAGACCAGCCTGGCCAGTGTGATGAAACTCTGTCTCTACCAAAAAACACAAAGATTAGCTGCGCATTGTGGTATACACCTGTAACCCCACCTACTCAGGAGGCTGAGGTATTAGAATCGTTTGACCCTGGGAGGTGGAGGCTGCACTGAGCTGAGATTGCACCACTGCACTTCAGCCTGGGAGACAGAGCATTACTGTCTAAATGAATAAATAAATAATAAATAAGTAAACTAGCCTGGATATGCAAACTAAACTAAAAGATTCTTTATCCTGAAGTTCTCAACGATGTCATTTGCTCATACCAGTATTTTCCAAGAAGCATGTGGTGTTCTGAGGCCTCATATGATAAGCCCATCAGTATGCTTAAGAAGTGAATAAATAGCTACTGTTCCTGATGTGATAAAAGAGCCTGTCGGGGAAGCTGGAGAAAAGAAAAAAAAAGCCTGTCTTTTGGGCCAGGCACGGTGGCTCACACCTGAAATCTCAGTACTTTGGGAGACTGAGGTGGGAAAATCACTTGAGCCCAGGAGTTTGAGACCAGCCTGGGCAACAGAGAGAAACTCCATCTCTATAAACATATATTAATTTACTTTTTAAAAATTTATAATATCCCTTCTTAGCCAGGCACAGTAGCTCATGCCTATAATCTCAGCACTTTGGGAGGCCGAGGTGGGTGGACCACGAGGTCAGGAGTTCCGAGACCAGCCTGGCCAAAATGGTGAAACCCCATCTTTACTAAAAATACAAAAATTAGCCGGCCATGGTGGTGGGCATCTGTAATCCCAGCCACTCAGGGGGCTGAGGGAGGAGAATCGCTTGAACCTGGGAGGTGGAGGTTGCAGTGGGCCAAGATGACACCACTGCACTCCAGCCTGGGTGACAGAGTAAGACTATATCTCTAAATAAATAAGATCTCTAAGGACTGTGTATGCAAATGAGATCAAAATACAAGCAGCAATTCTCAAAAGCGTGAGGCCTATATAATCAGAAAATTTCCTGGTCTGTGTCTGCTAAACAGGGTTCAACATGACCAGGTATGTTATGGACCAAACTCTTCATCATGCTCCGCTTTTCCAAGTACCATAATATAATTATATATAGTTTACACACACATACTCACACACACACACACTATGTGCTTTGCCATGCTAAAAAACAAAAACTCCAAAAATCTCCAAAAGGATTAAAAACGAAGGAAATTCTAACACAGAGATGAACTTGAGGATATGCTGCACTCCAGCCTGGGCAACGGAGCAGGACCCTATCTCCAAAAAAAAAAAAAAAAAAAAAAAAAAAGGGAAAAAAGTTCTGGACCACTGAACTATACATACACTTAAAAATGGTTAAAATCAGGCTGGGCAGGGTGGCTCATGTCTCTAAGCCCAGCACTTTGGAAGGCAGATGCAGGCAGACTCTTTGAGCTCAGGAGGTGGACACCAGCCTGGGCAATATAGTGAGACCCCCATCTCTACAAAAAATAAAAAATTTAGCTAGACGTGGTGGCATGCACCTGCAGTCCCTGCCACTCAGGAGGCTGGGTGCGAGAACATCTTGAGCCTCGGATGCAGAGGTTGCAGTGAGCCGAAACCATGCCACTGCACTCCAGCCTGGGCAACGAAGTGACGCCCCATCCCTCCCCCCACCCAAAAAAAGGTTAAAATGATAATTTTTGTGTTAAATATATATTGCCACAATTAAAACAAGAACAACACTATAAGGAACCACTCCAAAGAAAGAGGCATTCATGGTGTAAATGGCAGACACAAATTTATCCTTCATAAAGGGGCAAATTCATCTTACAGGGTTTTCTTTCTTTTATCTTTTTTGAGATGGAATCTTGCTCTATCGCCCAGGCGGGAGTGCAGTGGCAAGATCTAAGCTCACTGCAAGCTCCACCTCCTGGGTTCAAGTGATTCTCGTGCCTCAGCCTCCCAAGCAGCTGGGATTCCAAGCACCTGTCACCATTCCGGCTAATTTTTATTTTTTTTTTTTATACAGAGTTTTGGGTTTTTGGGGTTTTTTTTTTTTTTTTTTTTTTGGAAACAGAGTCTTGCTCTGTTGCCCAGGCTGGAGTGCAACGGCGCCATCTCAGCTCACTGCAACCTTCGCCTCCTGGGTTCAACTGATTCTCCTGTCTCAGCCTCCCAAGTAGCTGAGACTACAGGTACGCACCAGTAATTTTTAATTTTTCACTTCCAATGCCTTATTTTCCTGAAACCAAATAGTGGTCTGAAAACTCAATCTAGATAAAATTCTGCTCACATTATATATGTTATAGTCAACAGTAAGAGCTAAATATTTAGTATAACAAATTATAATGACAACATATAAAGTGTAGCATTCTCAGGTTTCATCAATCAAACTGTCAAGCTCTGATCAGGCACGGTGGTTTATGCCTGTAATCCCAGCACTTTGGGAGGCGGAGGTGAGCAGATCAACAGAGGTCAGGAGTTCCAGACCAGCTTTGCCAACATATAATGAAACCCCTTCTCTATTTAAAAAAAAAAAAATACAAAAATTAGCTGGGCATGGTGGCACATGTCTGTAGTCCCAGCTACTTGGGAAGCTGAGACCAGAAGAATCGCTTGAACCCAGGAGGCAGAGGGGGAGGTTGCAGAGAGCTGGGATCACGCTGCTGCACTCCAGCCTGGGTGACAGGAGGAGACTCCATCTCTTAAAAAGCAAAACAAAACAATGTGCCGGGCGCGGTGGCTCAAGCCTGTAATCCCAGCACTTTGGGAGGCCGACGCGGGTGGATCACGAGGTCAAGAGATCGAGACCATCCTGGTCAACATGGTGAAACCCCGTCTCTACTAAAAATACAAAAAATGAGCTGGGCATGGTGGCG
>NW_016107468.1:409886-414160 GCF_001604975.1 Cebus imitator | reverse complement strand
TGTAACAGTCATAGGGGAAAATCCCAGAGAGGAACAAGTCCTTACCTCCCAGTTAATATTCTCCAGAGTTCTTGGAGATTTACACTGTATGTAGTCAATATTACTTCCCAAAAGTCTTTATAATAGTATTTTTATGACTGATATTTCTTGAGTGTCTACTACATGCCAGATAGCAATCTAAGCACTTAAACTCTATCCTTGCAACAGCCCTTAGAAGCGAAATATGCTCTATTATCATCATCTCCATTTTTAAAAATAGGGGCTGGGTGTGGTGGCTCAGGCCTGTAATCCCAGCATTTGAGAGGCCGAGCTGGGTGGATCACTTGAGGTCAGGAGTTGGAGACCAGCCTGGCCAACGTGGTGAAACCTCGACTCTGCTAAAAATACAAAAGTTAGTCAGGCATGGTGACACACGCCTATAATCCCAGCTACTCGGGAGGCCGAGGCACAAGAATCGCTTGAATCTGAGAGACAGGGGTTGGAGTGAGCCAAGATCACACCACTGCATTCCAGCCTGGGTGACAGGGCGAGTCACTATCTCAAAAAAGAAAAGGAAAAAAAAAAACGGAAACACACAAAGATGAAGTGAACTGCCCGAGGTCGCACAGCCAGGAAATGGCAAGGGCCAGGACGGGAATCCAAGCAGTCAGACTTCTTCAAACTTGTGTCTCTAGCCACTAAGCCATAAACCCTCTCTCAATTTATAAACTTGTTTTCCCTCTCATGATATGCTTTTTAAGTAACTAATTCTTTAAAAATCCTATAGAGTGCTAGCTGGGTCCCGTGGCTCACTCCCATAAATACCAGGACTTTGGGAGGCTGAGGCGGGTGGATCACTTGAAGTCAGCAGTTTGAGACCAGCCTGGGCAACACGGTGAAATCCCATCTCTACTAAAAATACAAAAATAAGCCGGGCATGGTGCCCCACACCTGTAATCCCAGCTACTCGGGAGGCTGAGGCAGGAGAATAGCTTGAACCTGTGAGGTGGAGGTTGCAGTGAGCTGAGATCGCACCACTGCACTTTCAGCCTTGGTGACAGAGGAAGACTCCATCTCAATAAATAAATAAATAAATAAAAACTCTACAGAGTCTTTAATCAAGCTACAACCAAAGAAGAACAAGTCAACCCTCCAACAATTCTGACAGTTCCTGGCTGTATCGAACTTTCTCTTACTTTCTCAGTAAGCCAAAGTGGTAAAAAACAACTGAGTACTGCCAGAAACAGGCATGGAATACCAAAACAAGAGTTTTACAAAGGAAAAGAAGAAAAAGAAAAGAAACAGGAGGATTGCAGAAAGGAGAATTCCAGAACAAAAGGAAAACAGTGAAGGACGAAAGAGGAAGAATGGAGAATGAAGAATTACCAAGGCAATACCTTTACCTCTTCCAATGACATACTCACACACTTTTCACAGGATACACACATCCTCGCTAGACATGGTGGCTCAGGCCTGTAATCCCAGCACTTTGGGAGGCTGAGGCGCAGGGACTACCTGAGGTCGGGAGTTTGAGACCAGCTTGACCAACATGGTAAAACCCCATCTCTATACTAAAAATACAAAAATTAGCCAGGTTTGGTGGCAGGCACCTGTAGTCCCAGCTGCTCAGGAGACTGAGGCAAGAAAACTGCTTGAACCCAGGAGGCAGGGGTTGCAGTTAGTCAAGATTGCACCACTACACTCCAGCCTGGGCAACAGAGCGAGACTCTGTCTCAAAAAAAATAAAAATAAAAAACACACATCCTCTAAGACACAAAGGTGTTTCACTCTCCCAGGTAGGTAGCCTCAATACACTTTAGTTAACAGAGTATGAGTCTACATATAGCTATGCTGCCAGTTTAAGCCTACTCATTCCAGGTATCTCAAGTCTACAATTAGAATAAGCAACTGATTAGGTGTATTTTCTACTTTCTTTCAGTTATTAACGATGAATAAGCATCACTCTATAAATTAACTGGGCTCAGTGGTCCATGCCTGTAATCTCAGCACTTTGGGAGGCCAAGGCAGTGGTCAGGAGTTGCAGACCAGCCTGGCCAACATGATGAAACCTCATCTCTATGAAAAAATACAAAAACATTAGCTGGGCATGGTGGCACACACCTGTAGTCCCAGGTACTCACAAGGCTGAGGCACAAGAATCTCTTGAGCCCGGAACGCAGAGGTTGCAGGGTCGAAATGGCGCCACTGCACTCCAGCCTGGGCGACAGAGCAAGACTCCGTCTCAAAGCAAAACAAAAAAGCTTTCCCTTAGACTGACATAAAAATGATTTGACAGGCATTTATTTAAGCCAGTGGTAAGACAATTTCATGTTAATTACACCACCCCAGTTATGAAGCATATTGTGAAAGCTCATGTTTATGTAAAACATTCGTGTCATCAATAAAGAACGAAACAATGGTAGAAATCAATTAGGTGAAATGCAATGCAAACAGCTGATAACCAGTAATAACAGAAAAGATTAAGTGTTTAGTAATTGTTCAGCGTTCAGCTCCTTTAGGTAACAACCTGTCTACCTATAGGTCATCGAAAATTCTACAACATAGCAGAAGTTGGGATCCCCTGAGGAGTGTGTACAGCTGACCTAACGGTGTGGGGGGGGGGGTCATTAACTGTAAACTAAAACCATTCTCGCCTAATCTGCAGTTATTTTCCCAAGAAAGAATCCATTATCATTTTAAAAACCTAAAAATCTTTCTCAGCAAGAATTAACACCCTCCTCACCCCGCAAAAAGAACCCCCAAAGCCTACATTTAAATGGCAGTATTTGTAGTCATATTTGAGTGAGCTGAATCGTTGGAGAGGCACACCGCAGAGGACCCCGGGCACACAATGGCCCCTGACCCCTGCTCCAAGGACTAAAACTACACGCTGTGGCCCCATCACTCACACCTGCTGTGTGGTGGGTGTGGGACGCTTTGGGCATCTGAAGAAGATAATATAACAAACGCCCATGCTGTGATTAAATAAATAAATAAATGAGAGTGGGAAAAAGCCAAGCTTAACATAGATTTCCAATTTTATTCTGCACTTAAATCCATGGCCCCTTTTTAAACTGGAGATCTATGAAACTTTTAACTTTCTAATCATCACTAACAGGAATTCTCAATTCTCAGCTAGTTTTCCAAGCAAGCTGCAGTCAGTGGTCCAAATTATTTTCGATTCTTGAAGGTCTAGTTTTATTTCTTTATTTTTATTTTTTTGAGACAGAGTCTCGATCTGTTGCCCAGGCTGAAGTGATCTCATCTTACTGCAACCTCTGCCTCCTGGGGTTCAAGTGATTCCCCTGCCTCAGCCTCCCAAGTAGCTGAAACTACAGACACACGCCACCACACCCGACTAATTTTTGTATTTTTAGTTAGAGACGGGATTTCGCCATGTCGGCCAGGCTGGTCTGAGACTGCTGACCTCAAGTGATCCACCCGCCTCAGCCTTCCGAAGTGCTGGGATTATACAGGCGTGAGCCACCGCACCTGGCCAAGATCTAATTTTAAAATAAGGAAAAGCAAACATCTCCAATATATTTCCCTCCCTTCATTCTGCACCATTGTGAATGGCTCCCAAAGGGCTGTTCGGGGAGCAGCTGCCATCAACACCACCTGGGAAGCTATTAGAAATGCAAATTCTCGGGCAACACCCCAGACCAGCAAAATCAGCCTGGGAAGTAGGGCCCAGTAAGTGGAATCCTCACATGCCAGCACTCCTGGGGACGCCCAGGAGCCTCGGCGTAAGGGTTGAGTCACATTGCCCAGGTTCATGTGCTAGGTAAGCAAGAGTACAGAACTCTCCAACTTCTCAAGACTTGTCCCGCTCTATAGAGTAGAATTACAGACTTGTTACAAAGATTAAGTAAGAAAAATGCTGTACACCCAAAGCGCTCAAGAGCCACAGCTGGCACAGAAGACACTCAACGTTAGCAGCATTGCTGCTACCAGAGGCAAGGCACTAGGACAATGCCAAACTGGAAAGGAAGTGGGGGGAGAAAGAAAAAGGAGGAAAAGTTTTCTTGTCCCTGCCCCTTGGAGCTTAACACCCAGTGGCGAGGCCACATGCAAAGAAAAATAAAGGTGCCCTTTGCAGGGCATGGTGGCGCACGCCTGTAATCCCAGCTACTCGGGAGGCTGAGGCAGGAGAATTGCTTGAACCCGGGAGACGGACGCTGCAGTGAGAAGGAGAGAAAGAGGGAGGAAGGTAGAAAAAAAGCAAGGTAGCAGCCGGGCGCGGTGGCCCACGCCTGTAATCCCAGCACTTTGGGAGGCCGAGGCGGGTGGATCAC
>NW_016107468.1:406204-407948 GCF_001604975.1 Cebus imitator | reverse complement strand
AAAAAAAAAAAAAATTAGCTGGGCATGAGGGCATGCGCCTGTAGTCCCAGCCACTAGGGAGGCTGAAGCAGGAGGATCGCTGGACCCCAGGTGCTGGAGGCTGCAATGAGCTATGACCTATGATTGTGCCACTGCGTTTCAGCCAGGGCAACATAGAGAGACCCTGTTTCTAAAAGAAAAATTAGGCCAAACTTGGTGGCTCAAACCTGTAATCCCAGGACTTTGGGAGGCCAAGGTGGGAGGATCGCTTGAGTCTCTAGGGGTTCGAGATCAGCCTAAGCAACACAGTGAGACCGAGTCTCTACAAATAATTTTTAAGTTTTTTTTGGTAAAAAGAGGTAAGTCGGCAAGAGTCGCGCATCCGCAAGAGTGGACACTACTCTAACACCCCACATCTGAAATCACCACCCGCCGCAAATGAGCGCAAAATCATAACTTAGGGAGGACAAAATTCACTACAGGAAAAGACAAAACTTGGATTAAGAAAAAGTGGAGGAGTAAGGGAGCGGCAAGAAGACAGCTATTTCCATTTCATTTTCCTTCTTCCTCTGCACTCCCGTCGTCCGGGTGCTGGCCGAACCCAGACGGCTTAATTTTCATGGCCTAAGGCTGAGGTTTTCCTTCCGGTCATTGTGTTTATTTCCCCCAAAGAACAGGCCCGCCGGGGCAGGCGCGCCGGGTCGGCCCGGGACAAAGCCCACTGCGGGCTCCACCTGGGAGCGGGGCGGGGCGGGGGGCGGGGCTCCCGCTCCCCCCCGCCCGCCGCAGTTACCAGGCAACGCGCGGCCCCGCCCCCGCGCTGGTCGGCCAATCCCGCGCGTCTGCTGCCCCGGCGCAGGAGCCCCAGATACACCAGGCGAGCGCGACCCCACGGCGGCTCGGGCCTGGCACCGCGCGCGCCCCCGCACCGCCCAGCCGGCCAATCAGCGCGGCGGGGCATGCGCAGGCCGCGGGGCCGCTCGCTCGCTCGCGCGCGGCACCGCACGCGCGAGGCGCCCCCCCCACCCCACGCCGGCCGGCGCGCGCGCCCCTCCCCCACGCGCACCCAGGCGCGCGCGTGCCACTGTCGTCCCCCGCGACCGCGTCCGTGCCGCCCCACCCCCATCGCCTCGTCTCGGCCACTGCCAAGGCCGGCGGGGGCTCGAGGCCCGGCGAGGCGGTGGGGGTGGGGGGAGGAGGCAGGGGCGCCCCCCAAGGCCCCACACCGCGCGCGGCCGGCCACGGCTCCCAGGGCCCTGTCCCTGAAGGCCCCAGCGGGGCAAAGTCTCCAATAAAGGCCCCCCGCTCGCAATGGCCCCCCGAGATGGGGGCGGAGGGCGCGGGGATGAGGCGAGAGGGACTCACCCGAGTGCGGCCGCCTCCAGGCAGCGCCGGGGACTGGGGTGCCGAGGGGAGGCGAGTGTGGGCCGCGCGCGCGCTACGGCCGCTGCGGAGCAGCCTCGGCTGAGGGGAGCTGGCGAGCGGGCGGGAGGCGAGAGGGGGCGAGGGGCCCGTGCTTGTCGGCCGCGCTCCTGTCACCGCCGCATGGCCGCCCCGCAGGCAGGGCCTCTCTCAGCGCCTTGATCCGATCACTGGGGGACAGAGGCAGAGGCCGGGGTGACCGCGGCAGGCGGGCAGCCGCGGCTGGAGAGCGCGTGCGGGGAAGCGGGGGGGCGACCGGTGGCCCCTTTTCTCTGCTCTCCCAGCTTCTCTCTCACCCTCCTCCTCCTCCTTTTTTTTCTTTTTTTTTCTTTTTTTTTTTTGT
>NW_016107468.1:401664-404333 GCF_001604975.1 Cebus imitator | reverse complement strand
GCCTCAGCCTCCCAAGTAGCTGGGATTACAGGCAGCTGCTACCAGGCCCGGCTAATTTTTGTATTTTTAGTAGAGATGGGGTTTCACCGTGTTGGCCAGACTGTTCTCAAACTTCTGACCTTAAGTGATCTGCCTGCCTCAGCCTCCCAAAGTGCTGAGATTACAGGCGTGAGCCACCGTGCTCAGCCCACAGTGAAATTTTGCTGCCTCTTCATAAACAACTCCAACTTCTTTGAGACTGAAGCAATTCCTAAAACGGTTAAGTGAACATTAGCTGGTTTTGAATTACCTCTAGTCAGAAAGCTGTCTCTGTTGAGGCAGTGTGCGTGCAGGCAAAGCGTTTTTCTGAGCATTTTGCCAGTAAGGCTTGTAATCCTCAAATTCATGTGTTGCAGTCATAAATATTTTACGTGTTCTGTCTTCATTAAGGTCTTGCTCACCAACTGGCAGCTTGTTGGAACTCTTGTCACTATTCATTGACCAATTTCTCCATCTTCGTGGTATAGATGCTACATTAATTGTGGCCATTGTTATAAATCACTTTGGATGCCATTTCTCTGCAAAGCTAGGGTTTTGTTTTACTTTTTTTTTCTGTTTTTGAGACAGGGTCTCACTGTATCACCCAGGCTGGAGTGCAGTGGCTTGATCACAGTTCACTGCAGCCTCCAACTCCAGATGCAAGGGATCCTCCCACCTTAGCCTCCCTAGTGCCTGGGACAACATGTATGTGCCACCACACCCAGCTAATTTTGTTTTCTGTAGAGATGGGTCTCACTATGTTGCCCAGGCTGGTCTTGACTTCCTGGACTGAAATGAGCCTCCTGCCTTGGCCTCCAAAGTGCTGAGATTATAGGTGCGAGGCACTGCATCAGGCCCAGGTTTATTTCAAATGTAGGATCAGATTGCTGTTTTGGGGATTGAACAACAGATGAAAAAAACAGTTGATTTGTGTCTAAGAATGATGTGGTAGGAAATCCTCCTTGATTTGATTTGATTTATTGATTTTTGTCAGGGAACGGGGAGTGTCACTCTAGTGCCCAGGCTGGTGCGCACTGGTGCCATCTTGGCTCACTGCAACCTCTGCCTCTCCATCTCAAGCGACAGTCCTGCCTTAGTTGGGATTACAGGCGTGTACCACCACACTCGGCTGATTTTTGTCTTAGCTAAAATACAAAAAATTAACCAGGCGTGGCGGCATGCACCTGTAGTCCCAACTACTCTGGAGACTGAGGTAGGAGAATTGCTTAAACCTGGGAGGCAGAAGTTGCAGTGAGCCAAGATCACGCCTCCCAAGGTGCTGGGATTACAGGTATGAGCCACCGTGTGCTGTTTCAAAGCAGTCAACAAAGCTCCAAGACCAGAGTCGACTTGAAGATGCATTTGAATTGGTGGAAGTCCTCACATATGGTCCAGATCCATCTCTAGCTTGGCCAAGGCCCATTTGACTTGGCTTTGTCTCCCACCATACGGAAGAATGGAAAAGTCACATCACATGTTGGATGCTTATCTGCAGGCTAAGCTAAACATTAACAAAAAGAGACATAGCTGAAATAACATGGATGGTTCTGCCAGCTGTCGGACTGCCAGCTCATGGTCACTTATGTCCTGAGTGACCATGAGCTGAGAGCTGCTCTTGAGAAGCCCCAGTCTGGTGTGCACCTCTTGGTATAGGCATCCTGTCATTCTAGTGTTTAAAGGAAGATTTCCTGGCCGGGCGCATTTGCTTACGCCTGTAATCCCAGCAACTTGTGGGGGCTGAGGCAGGCAAATCACTTGAGGTCAAGAGTTTGAGACCAGCTTGGCCACATAGTGAAACCTCATCTCTACTAAAAATACCAAAAAAAATAGCATGGTGGCGTGTGCTTGTAATCCCAGCTCCTTGGGAGACTGACAGAGGAGAATCTCTTGAACCCTGGAGGCAGAGGTTGCAGTGAGTGAGCTGTGATTATGCTATTGCACTCCAGTCTGGGCAAAAGAGCGAGACTCCATCACAAAAAAAGACAAAGAAAAAAATAGCACATGATCATGGGACCCTGGTTAGGAACCCTGAACGCCCATGGTGACAGAAGGATGGTTACACCACTTTGTTTGGGGATCATATAGAGCTCTTTTTAAAGATGCCCTTTTGAAACCAAACAATAAACTTTTGGTGATTCTGTTATATCATATTTTTTGGTAGAGATGGGGTCTTGCCATGTTGACCCGGCTGGTTGCAAACTCCTGGCTTCAAGCGATCCTCCTGCCTTAGCCTCCCAAAGTGCTATGATTACAGGTGACAGCGCCTGCACCCACCCTCCCTCATATATTCTATTTTATTTTATTTAGATATGGAGTCTCAATCTGTTGCCCAGGAGGGAGTGCAGTGGCAAAAGCTCAGCTCACTGCAACCTCTGCCTCCCAGGTTCAAGCGATTCTCCTGCCCCAGCCTCCCAAGTAGCTGGGATTATAGGTGCACACCAGCACACCCGGCTAATTTTGGATTTTTAGTAGAGACGAGTTTTACCATGTTGGCCAGGCCGGTCTCAAACTCCTGACCTCAAGTGACCTCCCCACCTCAGCCTCCCAAAATGCTGGGATTACAGGCATGAGTCAACATGCCCAACCACAAGGATACTTTTTTTTTTTTTTTTTGAGGTGGAGTCTCACTCTGTTGCTGGGGCTGGAGTACA
>NW_016107468.1:395534-400745 GCF_001604975.1 Cebus imitator | reverse complement strand
AAAAAAAAACTGTTTTTGAATGGTTGTTTGAGTAATTTGAAAATTTAGAATCCTGAATGGGAGATGACCTTTTTCAGTATGTATGGTCCTTAGAACTCATCCAAAGGTGGAAAAAAAAAATCCAAGTTATAATTTATTCATAACAATTAATAACGTAGATGTGACCTAAATAGACCTTCCAGCTCTAGCTCTGCCCTTTGTGCGAGCATCTGGCCCACGCAGTAAAATGAATATTCACGTAGCACCAGTTGAAATAAACAGTTTTCTTTGTTGGGGTAGCAGGATTTAGATGAATTTTATCTGCTATTTAGGATTATGTTAACATTGCCATTGTTTTTTAAAGTTTTTAGATTTAAGCTTTTAAAAATAAAGCCCTAAATTTAAATTGTTAAAAATAAAACCTCTATAGTATTTTCTCTGCCTCCTTCAGTGATTTGGGGAAATCAGATGATATATAGATAAAAATACTTTATCAACTTGGGTGCATGTTATATAAATACTAGATGGTATTATTTAGGATTTAAAACATTTTTTTTAAATATAAAAAAAAAGTCCTTTTTTTTTCTGATACAGAGTTTTACTCTTGTTGCCCAGGCTGGAGTGCAGTGATGTGATCTCAGCTCACTCCAACCTCCTTCTGGATTCAAGTGATTCTCCAGCCTCAGCCTCCCAAGTAGCTGGGATTACAGGCATGCGCCACCACGCCACGCTAATTTTGTATTTTTAGTAGAGATGGGGTTTCTCCATGTTGGTCAGGCTGGTCTCGAACTCCCTACCTCAGGTGATCTGCCTGCCTCGGTGGGAGAAGGAAGAGGAACAGAAAAAATAACTATTGAATAGGCTTAGTACCTGGGTGACGAAATAATCTGTACAACAAACCTCCATGACACGAGTTTGCCTATATAATGAAACTGCATATGTACCCATGAACTTAAAAAAAAAAAGAGAGAGAATACAGTAGTCTCCTCTTATCTGTGGAGGACACATTCCAAGACCTCCAGTGGATGCCTGAAACTTTGGGTAATACCAAACCCAGCTAAGCACTTGAAGAAATTAACAACAGGCCAGGCTCATGCCTGTAATCCCAGCACTTTGGGAGGTGGAGTCGGGCAGATCACCAAAGGTTGGGAGTTTGAGACCAGCTTGACCAACATGGAGAAACCCTGTCTCTACTAAAAATACAAAAATTAGCCGGGTGTGGTGGCGCATGCCTGTAATCCCAGCTACTTGGGAGGCTGAGGCGGGAGAATTGCTTGAACCTGGAAGATGGAGGTTGCTGTGAGCTGAGATCGCGCCATTGCAGTCCAGCCTGGGCAACAAGAGCGAAATTCCATCTCAAAAAAAAAAAGAAAGAAATTAACAACAACAATAATGAAATAGAACAAGTATAACAAGTACTGTAATAGTTATGTGACTGTGATCTCTCTCTCCTCTCTCTCTTTCTCAAGATAACTTGTTATAATGTACTCACCCTTCTTCTTGTAATGGTGTGAGAATCTATGCCTGAATCTGTGTAACCATCCCTTACTTGCAGTAAATGGCTTGGGGTCAGTTTCATGGCATCCCTTGCTGAATTCTTGTATAGGCTCAGCGCTTTCTGGCGCAACACGTTGCTATCAATCGGAACACGTTTTCTGTTCATCTCTTCCACCCACAAATGCAGCACCTGTTCCATCCCAACTAAGCACCTTATCACGCACGGTGGCCGTCACTTTGGCAGTTGGAGGTGAGACAGCAAAACTAGCACGGATTTCCTTTTCCTTCTTCACAATTTCACGGATGGAAGATTCATTCTTCCCGTAGATCTTAGCAACCTCAGCATAGGATTTTTTTTCTTTCCTGATCAGGTCGAGAACTTTCACCTTTTCACTTAGAGGAAGCACTTTCCGGCTTCTCTTTGGCCTAGCCAAATTGCCAGCATCGATACTCTTGTGCTTTGGGGCCATGATGGTGGAAAATAAGGGTGATTTGAACACAAACACTGCGATACTTGCAGACAGTTGATCTAATAACCCAGTGGGCTCCCAAGTGACTAATGGCAGGGTGGCGTCTGTCGAAGTTCCCCCTCCTATCTGCAGTTTCAGTTACCCACGGTCAACCGCGGTCCAAAAATAGCTGAGTTCAGTGCAAGAAGATATTTTGAGAGAGAGACAGAGACAGACCACATTCATATAACTTTTCTTACAATATATTGTTAGAGATGTTAGAACAATTACATATAACCTATATATGTATGTATATAAAATATAGACACCCTATAGCCTTGCAACATAATCATAAAACCAAGAGAAAAAAAACCTAGGTTAAATGCTGACAACAAATACCTGAATCCTTCCTTTTCTCGTTTTGTTTCCACTGTGGACTTAACCACCAGTTTCTTGATTCTGTAGCACTGCATTTACTAAGCCTTTCCTCTTTTTCTGGTGAATCATAGCAACTTTTTAACCCCTTCAAGACCTGGTGTTTGTTTTACTTAAGGTAGACAACCCACTTGGGAAAGTTTTCATTAAAGAATAAAGGGTTGTTTTTTTTTGAAACGGTACCTTGCTCTGTTGCCAGGCTGGAGTACAGTGGCACAATCTCAGCTCACTGCAACCTCTGTCTCCCAGGTTCAAGCGGTTCTCCTGCCTCAGCCTTCTGAGTAGCTAGGATTACAGGCTTGTGCCACCACACCTAGCTAATTATTATTATTTTTTTTTTTTTTGTATTTTTAGTAGAGACTAGGTTTCGCCATGTTGGTCAGGCTGTTCTCGAACTCCTGACCTTGTGATTCACCCACCTCAGCTTCCCAAAGTGCTGGGATTACAGGCATGAGCCACCGCGCCAGCCTAAAGGAAATTTTTGAATAATAGATTAGAAGGAGGAAGGAAAGCCAATCAGAATGATGCTGTTCAAAAGTAAAATTAACCTACCATCTGGCCATGTGCAGTGGCTCACACCTATAATCCCAGCACTTTGGGAGGCTGAGGCAGGTGGATCATCTGAAGTCAGGAGTTCGAGACCAGCCTGACCAACATGAAAACCCCATCTTTACAAAAAATACAAAAATTGACTGGGCATGGTGGTGGGCGCCTGTAATCCCAGTAACTTGGAAGGCTGGGGCAGGAGAATCGCCTAAACCCGGGAGGTGCAGGTTGTGGCCGGTTGAGATCATGCCACTGCACTCCAGCCCAACCGGGGCAACTGAGCGAGAGTCTGTGTCAAAAAAAAAAGAATAAAAAATTCACTCGTCATCAGTGTGACAAGTACTTTTCATTGTTTTCCCAGCCGTGAGAAAGTGTTAATTAATCCATTCCCTTCCCCATAAACGTAGGGAGGGTGCTGACCAAGCTCCAGCTTGTACCTGGGGCTGTAGGTTGACTTCATTCATACCAGCAAGCTGTGTTTTTCAATCCCAGACAACTCTGACTGACCCGGGGATAATGGAAGAAAGCGAGAAGCACCAATGAGTATCAAGAAAAAAATCTGAACGCCTACAGTATTCTGGAAAGCCTGTGAGACCATCTGTGTCCTCCAGAGATGTGTGATCATGGCTCACATGCATTGAGCAGTCCTTTGGAGCCACACACTGGGTTCGCCAGCGTGGTGGCCCGTGCCTGTAGTCCCAGCTACTCGGAGGCTGAGGTGGGAGGATCGCTTGAACCCAGGAGTTCTGGGCTGTAGTAAGCTATGCCAATCGGGTGTCCACACTAAGTTCAGCATCAATATGGTGACCTCCCAGGAGTGGGGGCCCACCAGTTTGCTTAAGGAGGGGTGAACCGGCCCAGGCTGGAAACGGAGCAGGTCAAAACTCCCGTTCTGATCAGTAGTGGGATCGTGCCTGTGAATAGCCACTGCACTCCAGCCTGGGCAACATAGCGAGACCCTGTCTCTTAAAAAAAAAAAAAAAGCGGGGCGCAGTGGCTCATGCCTGTAATCCTAGCACTTTGGGAGGCCGAGATGGGTCGATCACCTGAGGTCAGGAGTTCAAGACCAGCCTGGCCATGATGGTGAAACCCCATCTTAATTAAAAAAAACAAAAAAAAGATTATCTCATTGCTTGCTGGCAAGTGCTCAGAGTGCCCCTCCACCCCTATGCTAAAGAGGCTCAGAAAGGTTCAGTACTCAGCCTGGGGTACACAGATGGCATAACCAGATTTTCATCTAAGCCTGCCGGGATCCAAAGCCTGAGTTTTTATCTACTGTAGTCTATTCACCAGCAATAGCCATCTGATTCAGGCAGATATGACGAATGAATCAAATACAATTTACACACAGGTAAATGTGTCAAGATGGTACAAGAAAGCTGGACACAAAGCAGAAAAATTTTCATGTAGAAAGTAGCATTTGCAATGAAAAGAAAAGGATGGGTGAATTTTTAAATTACTTATTTATTTATTTTGAGATGAAGTCACACTCTGTTGCCCAGGCTGGAGTGCAGTGGCGTGATCTTGGCTTGCAGCAAACTTCGCCTCCTGGGATCAAGCGATTCTCCTGCCTCAGCTCCCCAAGTAGCTGGGACCTCAGGTGTGCACTTGACTAATTTTTTTTTTTTTAGAGTTGGAGTCTCACTCTTGCCCGGGCTGGAGTGCAGTGGCTGGATCTCAGCTCACAGCAACCTCTGCCTCCCAGGCTCAAGAGATTCTCTTGCCTCACCCTCCTGAGCGGACTACGGGCATGCACCACCATGCTTGGCTAATTTTTGTATTTTTAGTAGAGATGGGGTTTCAACATGTTGGCCAGGCTGGTATCAAACCCCTGAGCTCAGGTCATCTGCCCATCTCACAAAGTGCTGGGATTACAGGTGTGAGCCACCGTGCTCAACCATGAATATGATTTTTAAAAGGGGGAATGCACTCTTAGTCCTACAGTACCTGTAATCAAAGATATCCTTCCAGGAAACAAACAAAAACCTGTACTGGCACACGCACATCCTTTTACTGTATATAGAAACGAGATCATATGCGCTGGGCTCAGTGGCTTGTGCCTACAATCCCAGCATTTTGGGAGGCTGAGGGGGGCAGATCACCTGAGGTTGGGAGTTCAAGACCAGCCTGACCAACATGGAGAAACCCCGTCTGTACTAAAAACACAAAATCAACCGGGCATGGTGATGCATGCCTGTAATCCCAGCTACTCGGGAGGCTGAGGCAGAAGAATCTCTTGAACCCAGGAGGCGGAGCTTGCGGTGAGCCGAGATCACTCCATTGCACTCCAGCCTGGGCAATGTTT
>NW_016107468.1:384972-394584 GCF_001604975.1 Cebus imitator | reverse complement strand
TGCGCCACCATGCCTGGCGAATTTTTTTGTATTTTTAGTAGAGATGGGGTTTCACCATGTTGGTCAGGCTGGTCTCGAACTCCTGACCTTGTCATCCACCTGCCTCGGCCTCCCAAAGTGCTGGGATTACAGGTGTGAGCCACCGTGCCTGGCTGTATATACCACATTTTGTTTAACAATTCATCTGTTGATAGACACTTCAGTCATTTCCATCTGTTGGCTATTATGAACAATGCTACTATGAACATGATGAGTATTTCATTTTTATAGTGAAATTTATCCATTTTTTCTTTCTTTTTCTTTTTTTTTGAGACAGTCTCACTCTGTCACCCAGCCTAGAGTACAGTTGTTTTTTCTTAATGTCTTCAGTGTTAAAAATCAATAGTGAGAAACGCTCTCACCACCCCAATAATTAGTCACAAACACACACACACACACACACACACAGACACACACACACACACACACACACACACGCTCACTCTTTCAACACCGAGATCTGTCTTTTTTTCTCTCCTGCATCAGACTGGCTGTCCAGGGCTGTCCTTTTCACGCTGGCTTTAGGGCTGTCCCTCCCAACCCCAAGCCCTTGCGCCTGCCGTGGCCTGGGGCACCTTCCCCTGATGCTGCCCTCCTCCAACGGCCCCCTCCCGGGGCTTCCTGGCAGCACAGCTGCGGGTCACTTCCCCTGCAGCCCCAGGCCCTTGGTTTCCAGGTGGCGGAAATCCTCCTCCACCCTGCACTCAGGAGTCCTGTCATTCCCCGCTGGTTTTGAAATCCCAGAAGTACGTGGGGTGAGGGTGTGTTCTGGAGGCTACCCCAGTACTGGCTGAGGAGGTGGGGGACTGGGCCGATGACATCGCTCAATTCTAATGCAATCCCAGCTTCCCTGGGCAGCTGCCGCCCCACGGAGATTTCCATGCATGCAATTTGCAGACGGAGGGAACATAAACAGCTTAGAACAAAAGCTCTGTTAAGTCTAGCTGACAGTCCCATTTCCCCTTATCTACTGTGCATAGGGGGAAAGGCACTCTGGTTTCATACTTCAGTCTGTGGGAGCTTGGGGAGCATGAGTTAGCCCCCCTAATGGTCATCTCCGTCCTGCTGAGCCAGCCAGCCTGCCTCAGTGCCCAATCACATAGCACTGGAGTCAACCATGAGAAGGTTTCCCTTTAACTTAATCTCACTATAACTAGTTGAAGAAAAAGTCTCAGTTTGGTGTGGATTTGCTTTCCTTTCTTCAAAACATACATGACATGAAATTTACCATTTTAACCTTTTTTTTTTTTGAGACAAAGTCTTGCTCTGTTGCCCAGGCTGGAGTGCAACGGCACAATCTCAGCTCACTGCAACTTCTGCCTCCTGGGTTCAGGTGATTCTCCTGCCTCAGCCTCCTGGGTAGCTGGGATTACAGGTGTGCGCCACCATGCCCGGGTGATTTTTGTATATTTTGTAGAGATGGGGTTTCACCATTTTGGTCAGGCTGGTCTTGAACTCCTGACTTCGTGATCCGCCCACCTCAGCCTCCCAAAGTGCTGGCATTATAGGTGTAAACCAACATGCCTGGCCGAAATTTACCATTTTAACTTATTTATTTATTTTTTTGGAGACAGAGTCTTGCCCTGTCGCCAGGCTGGAGTGCAATGGCGCCATCTCAGGTCACTGCAACCTGCGCCTCCAAGGTTCAAGCGATTCTCCTGCCTCAGTCTCAGGCATGGTATGCCTGGCTAATTTTTTTATTTTTTATTTTTTATTTATTTTATTATTATTATTTTTTAAGACGGGGTTTCACCGTGTTGGTCAGGCTGGTCTTGAACTCCCGACCTCAGGTGATCCATCCGCCTTGGCCTCCAAAGTGCGTGGATTACAGGCGTGACACACCACACCCGGCCCTAATTTTTTTATTTTTACGGGGTTTCACCATGTTGGCCAGGCTGATCTCAAACCTCTGACCTTGGGTGATCCACACACCTCAGCCTCCCAAAGTGCTGGGATTGCAGGTGTGAGGCACCGTGCCCAGCTGTATATACCACGTTTTGTTTATCAGTTCATTTGTTGATGGACACTTCAGTCATTTCCACCTTTTGGTTGTTATGAACAATTCTGCTGCGAACATAAGCGTACAATTAGTATCTTTTTGAGCACCCCTTTTCCGTACTTCTGAATATACACCTATGTGTAGAATGGTCAGGTCACAGCAGGGTGTGGTGGCTCATGCCTGTGATCCCAGCACTTTGGGAGGCCGAGGCGGGCAGATCACAAGGTCAGGAAATCAAGACCCATCCTGGCCAACATGGTGAAACCTCTTATCTACCAAAAATACAAAAAAAATAGCTGGGTGTGGTGGTGGGCGCCTGTAGTCCCAGCTACTCAGGAGACTGAGGCAGGAGAATCTCTTGAACTTGGGAGGCAGAGGCTGCAGTGAGCTGAGATTGTGCGACTGCACTCCAGCCTGGTGACAGAGCGAGACTCCACCTCAAAAAAAAAATTTTTTTTTAAATACAGAAATTAGCCAAACATGGTGGCGCACACCTGTAATCCCAGGTACTTAGGAGGCTGAGACAGGAAAATAGATTGAACCCAAAGGCAGAGGTTGCAGTGAGCCAAGATCACGCCATCGCACTCCAGAGCGAGACTCTGCCTCAAAAAAAAAAAAAAAATTGAGATGGAAAAGCCGGGCGCGGTGGCTCAAGCCTGTAATCCCAGCACTTTGGGAGGCCGAGGCGGGTGGATCACGAGGTCAAGAGATCAAGACCATCCTGGTCAACATGGTGAAACCCCGTCTCTACTACAAATACAAAAATTAGCTGGGCATGGTGGCGCGTGCCTGTAATCCCAGCTACTCAGGAGGCTGAGGCAGGAGAATTGCCTGAACCCAGGAGGCGGAGGTTGCGGTGAGCCGAGATCGCGCCATTGCAGTCCAGCCTGGGAAAAAAGAGGGAAACCCCCCCTCAAAAAAAAAAAAAAAAAAAAAAGAGATGGGATCTGGCTATATTGCCCAGATTCATCTCGAAATTCTCTGACCTCAGCTTCTCAAAGTGCTGGGATTATAGGCGTAAGCCACTGTGCCCATCCTCACATTATAATTATTATTTTTTTTCAAAGACAGAGTCTTTCTCACTCCGTCACCCAGGTTACAGTGCAATGGCTCAGACTCCCAAGTAGCTGGGACTACAGGCGCACCACCACGCCTGGCTAATTTTTGTATTTTTAGTAGAGACAGGATTTCACCATGTTGGCCAGGCTGGTCTCAAGCTCCTGACCTCAAGCAGTCTTCCCACGTTGGCCTTTCAAAGCGCTGGGATTACAGGCATGAGTCACTGTGCCCAGCCTCGAATGATAATTTTATATTTAACTTTTTGAGGCACCATCAAAGTGCCACAGTGGCTGCAGGATTTTTCCACTCCCAGCAGCAATGCGCTAGGGTTCCAGAGCCTCCACACCCCTCTCAGTACTTATCTTCTGCTTTTGCCTTTTCCTGTCTCATTGATGCTGAGGGGTATGAAAGCTCTCTCACTGCGGCTTTGATTTGCATTACCCTCATAACAAACGAAGTGGAGCATCTTTGGGTCGTTGGTCATTTGTGTATCTTGCCCGTTGTGTAATTGGCTTGCTTGTCTTTTTGTTATTGAGTTGTGGTGGTTGGCTGGTTTGGTCTCACCCTCTCTCCCATGCTGGAGGCCAGTGATGTGATCACAGCTCACTGCAGCCTTGCCCTGGGCTCAAGCACTCCTCCTGGCTCAGCCTCCCAAGTAGCTGAGATTATAGGCGCCCGACACCACGCCCAGCTAATTGTTGTATTTTTAGTAGAGGCCAGATGACAGGCCACCTAGCTGGCCAGTATAAAGTTGTTTTTTTTTCTGTTCTTTATTATTATTATTTTTTTCTGTGTTTAACTTTCTGCAATAGGTTTTTATAATATTTAAATCCTAATACACCTGAAGCGGGTGGATCATGAGGTCAGGAGTTCAAGACCAGCCTAGCCAAGATGGTGAAACCCTGTCTCTACTAAAAATACAAAAAAATTAGCCAGGTGTGGTGGTGGGCGCCTGTAATCCTAACTACTCAGGAGAGAGTTGCTTGAACCCAGGAGGCGGAGGTTGCAGTGAGCCGAGATCGTGCCATTGCACTCCAGTCTGCGTAACAACAGCGAAACTCTGTCTCAAAAAAAAAAAAACCAAAATACCAAAAACAAAAAACAAAAACAAAAACAAGAAAACCCTGTATTATGTTACTGAGGTGAGGTAGGAGGAGTTAGAGGTCAGGAGTTAGAGGCTTCAGTGAGCTATGATTGCACCGGTACGCTCCAGACTGGCACTAGAAACCCTGTCTCAAAAAAAAAAAAAAGAAAAGAAAATCTGCTTGTACACAAAAAACTTAGAGGAAAAAAGAAACTAAAGTGAACTAAACTAAAATATAGGTGATGGCTCATGCTGTAATCCCAGCACTTTGGGAGGAAGAGGTGGGAAGATCGCTTGAGCCCAGGAGTTTGAGATCACCCTGGGCAACACAGGGAGATCCGGTCTCCACACACACAAAATATTCAAAAAAATTAAATTTGGGGCTGAGTGTGGTGGCTCATGCCTGTAATCCCAGCACTTTGGGAGGCCAAGGCAGGTGGATCACAAGGTCAGGAGTTCAAGACCAGCCTGACCAGCCAACATGGTAAAACCCCATCTCTACTAAAAATACAAAAATTAGCCAGTTGTGGTGTCATGCGCTCTAATCCCAGCTACTCAGAAGGCTGCAGCAGGAGAATCGCTTGAACCCAGGAGGCGGAGGTTGCAGTGAGCTGAGATCATGCCACCGTATTCCAGCCTGGGTGACAAAGCAGACTCCATCTTGAAAATAAAAAATAAATTAAAATGTGAGTACTCATTTGTAAATTGCATTTTTTTTTTAAAGTCAGGGTTTCACCGTGTTGGTCAGGCTGGTCTTGAACTCCTGACCTCAGGTGATCCACCTGCCTTGGCCTCCAAAGTGCTTGGATTATAGGTGTGAGCCACTGCGCCTGGCCTATAAATTGCATTGTTCTGGGTGGTACCATGAAGTAAAACCTAAGGCACAATTTTATCTCTTCTACTGATGAATTGAAAAGTAGTAAACAAGTAACACTCCTCCCCAGCTGAAAGCTTAGCCTTTGTTTCAGGCGAAGTGAAATGAGCTGTGAGCTACCTTCTGACACACTGCGGACAGACACAGGAAATTAAAGATTTTTGTTTGTTTGTTTGTTTTTGTTTTTGAAAGAGTCTTGCTCTGTCGCCCAGCCTGGAGTGCAGTGGTGCCATCTTGGCTTATTGCAACCTCTGCCTCCTGGGTCCTGGTTCAAGCAAGTCTCGTGCCTCAGCCTCCTGAGTAGCTGGGATTACAGGCGTGCACCACCATACTAGGCTAGTTTTTTGTATTTTTAGTAGAGACAGAGTTTCACCATGTTGGCCACACTAGTCTTCTTTTTTTGTTGTTGAGATGGGGTCTCACTCTGTCCCACAGGCTGGAGTGCAGTGGCACGATCTCGGCTCACTGCAACCTCCACCTCCCAGGTTCAAGCAATTCTCCTGCCTTAGCCTCTGGAGTAGCTGGGACCACAGGCACACACCACCATCCCCGGGTTTTTAGTAGCCCAGGTTTGTACTTTTAGCAGAAACAGGGTTTCATCATGTTGGCCAGGCTGGTCTCAAACTCCTGACCTTGTGATCCACCTGCCTCAACCTTCCAAAGTGCTGGGATTACAGGCTTGAGCCACGGCACCCAGCCTGGCCACTCTGGTCTTGAACTTCTGGCCTCAAGTGATCCTCTTGCCACAGCCTCCCAAAGGGGTGGGATTATAGGCATGAGCCACTGCGGCTGGCTTGAAAATCAAGTTTTGGCAACCAAAATGGACAAAACTGATTCACAACATGTATCTGAATACATGAGAAATTCCAGCACTGTTCTAGGCACCAGGGAACCAGGAAAGCCATTATATTTAGAAGCTGACACAGGGCGCAGTGGCCCACACCTGTAATCCCAGCAATTGGGGAGGCTGAGGCGGCCGGTCAGCTGAAGTCAGGAGTTTGAGACCAGCCTAGCCAACGTGGTGAAACCCCGTCTCTATTAAAACTACAAAAATTAGCCAGATGTGGTGGCGAAGGCCTGTAATCCCAGCTACTCAGCAGGCTGAGGCAGGAGAATCGCTTGAACCCAGGAGGAGGCGGCTGCAGTGAGCTGAGATTGCGCCATTGTACTCCAGCCTGGGCAACAAGAGCAAAGGAAGCTCCGTCTCAAAAAAAAAATTAGCTGGGTGTGGTGGTGGGTGCCTGTAATCACAACTACTCAGGAGGCTGAGGCAGAAAAATTGCTTGAATCTGGGAGGTGGAGGTTGCCGTGCGCTGAGACCGTGCCATTGCACTCCAGCCTGGGCAATTTGAGACCAGACTGACCAACATGGAGAAACCCCACCACCATTAAAAACACAAAATTAGCTGGGTGTGGTGGCACATGCCTCTAATCCCAGATACTCGGGAGGCTGAGGCAGGAGAATCGCTTGAACCCGGGAGTCAGAGGTTGCAGTGAGCCGAGTGCAATGGCACCATTGCACTCCAGCCTGGGCGACAAGAGCAAAATGCTGGCTCAAAAAAATAAATAAGCAATAAGAAGTAGCTGACAGGGAAACTTATGTTTGGTTCTTTACCACTGCTTGCATGTACTCCAAATACAAATTTAAGTGCAAGTGCAGGCTTGGGTGGTGCGTTTGTAATCCCAGAACTTTAGGAGCCCAAGGCAGGAGAATCGGTTGAGGCCAGGAGTTCGAGACCAGCCTGGGCAAGATAGTGAGACCCCGGTCTCCACAAAAAATTTTAAAAATTATCCAGGTGTTGTGGTACACCCCTGTGTTCCTACCTACTCAGGATGTTGTGGTGGGAGAATCATTTGAGCCCAGGAGTTTGAGGCTGTGGTGAGCTATGATTACAGCACTGGAATCCAGCCTGGGTGGCAGAGCAAGATTCTGTCTCAAAAAAAAAAAAAAAAAAAAAAAAAAAAAAAGCAGTACCAACATAAGCCTACTCGTTTTTGAGGCTGAGTCTTGTTCTGTCGCCCAGGCTGCAGTGCAGTAGAACGATCTTGGCTTGCTGCAACCTCTGCCTCCCAAGTTCAAGTGATTCTCCTGCCTCAGCCTCCTGAGTGGCTGAGATTACAGACATGCACCACCACGCCCAGCTAATTTTTTGTATTTTTAGTAGAAACGAGGTTTCACGATGTTGTCCAGGCTGGTCTTAAACTCCTGGCCTCAGGTGATCCACCTGCCATGGCTTCCCAAAGTGCTGGGATTACAGGTATGAGCCACCGCACCCAGCCCTCAATATAAGCCTAGTTAATAAAATCCACTAGATTTTGATAATAAAATACGGAAACAGGCCAGGTGCTGTGGCTCGTGCCTGTCATCTCGGCAATTTGGGAGGCTGAAGCAGGTGGATCACTTGAAGTCTGGAATTTGAGACTAGCCTGGCCAGCGTGGTGAAACCCCTTCTCTATTAAAAATACAAAATTTAGCTGGGTGTCCCAGCTACTTGGGAGGTTGAGGCACGAGAATTGCTTGAACCCAGGAGGCAGAGGTTGCAGTGAGCTGAGATCACACCACTGAACTCCAGCATGAGTGACAGAATGAGACTCTGTCTCAAAAATAAATAAAGATTATAAAATAATAAATAAAATACAGAAACACAGCTGTGACTATAAGCTCACCAAAAAAAGTATAAATCCATTGGCCCAATGAATTTTAGATCCATAGCTGGCCGTCTCTGAGGTATGCTAAGGCGTCCTAGATTAGGACCTTCTGGAACCCTAATGAGGACGTGATAGGCACCTGCCACATGTACTAGATGATCACGCAGACAGCAGTGGAGAGGAAAGGTAGCTTGTATTCACACATTCATTCATTCATTCATGTTTCCATCTGAAAAGCCCATTGTTTCTGAGTTTTCCTCTTTTTTTTTAAACATCTCTGTGCACAGAGAGTTTTCCTCTTATATAAGCCCACTAAGGGCAGGGACTCAGCCTCATTCATTGGCCTGGGGCATGCCTAGTGTGGAACAAGTATTTGGTGTTTATTGACTGAATGACTGAAGGTAAAGGGCACTTGAGTTGCCCAGGCCTGGTGGCTCACACCTGTAATCCCAGCTCTTTGGGAGGCCAAGGTGGGTGGATCACAAGGTCAAGAGTTCAAGACCAGCCTGACCAAGATGGTGAAACCCTGTCTCTACTAAAAATACAAAATTTAGTCGGGCATGGTAGCATGAGCCTGTAATCCCAGCTCCTCAGGACGCTGAGGCAGGAGAATCACTTGAGCCTAGGAACTGGAGGTTGCAGTGAGCCAAGATCACACCACTGCACTCCAGCCTGGGCAACAGAACGAGACTCCGTCTCAAAAAAAAAAAAGAAAAAAAAGTAAATAAACAAACAAACAAACAAACAAATAAATAATGCATGTAGGCCAGGTGTAGTGGCTCACTCCTATAATCCCAGCATTTTGGGACGCCAAGGTGGGCGGATCACCTGAGGTTAGGAGTTTGAGACCAGCCTGATCAACATGGATAAACCCCGTCTCTACTAAAAATACAAAATTAGCTGGGTGTGGTGGCAGGTGCCTGCAATCCCAGCTACTTGGGAGGCTGAGGCAGGAGAATCACTTGAACCTGGGAGGCGGAGGTTGCGGTGAGCCGAGATCTCGCCACTGCACTCCAGCCTGGGCAACAAGAGTGGAACTCTGTCTCAAAGAGAAAAAAAAATACAATAAAAATGCGTGTGAAGGGCCGACCCCATTGCTTGACTAGCATGCAAGGAATGTTTTTTCCTGTGTTTTAGGGAATGTGCTAGCTGCCTGGGAGATGCAGAGATAAAAAAGGTGGCGTCTTTGACTTCAAGAAGATTACAGACTTGTTGGGAACATAGTTGTGAACAGGTTGTGATATAGTTTGACTAGGGCATCTGTCATAAGAGCGCAGAGGCCGGGCATGGTAGCTCATGCCTATAATATCAGCACTTTGAGAGGCCGAAGCGGGCAGATCACTTGAAGTCAGGAGTTCAAGACCAGCCTGGCCAACGTGGTAAAACTGTGTCTCTAATAAAAACACAAAAATGAGCCGGGTGTGGTGGTGGGCGCCTATAGTCCCAGCTACTTGGGAGGCTGAGGCAGGAGAATTGCTTGAACCTGGGAGACAGAGATTGCAGTGAGCCGAGATCGCGCCACTGCACTCCAGCCTTGAGACAGAGTGAGACTCCTTCTAAAAAAAAAAAGTTTACAGACTTGTGGGGTGACAGAGTTGTAAACAGGTCATAATACAGTCTGACTAGGGCATCTGTCATACCATCAAAAGAGCTCAGAGGCTGGGTGTGGTGACTCATGCCTGTAATACCAATACTTTAGGAGGCCGAGGCAGGCAGACCACTTGAGGTCAGGAGTTTGAGACCAGCCCCGCCAACATGGTAAAACTCTGCCTCTACTAAAAATACAAAAATTAGCTGGGCATGTTGGTACATGCCTGTAGTCCCAGCTACTTGGGAGGCTGAAGCAGGAGAATCCTTTGAACCTGGGAGGCGGAGGTTGCAGTGAGCTGAGATCACACCACCCTGGGC
>NW_016107468.1:382621-384927 GCF_001604975.1 Cebus imitator | reverse complement strand
TAGTAGAGACGGGGTTTCACCGTGTTGACCAGGATGGTCTCGATCTCTTGACCTCGTGATCCACCCGCCTCGGCCTCCCAAAGTGCTGGGATTACAGGCACAAAATTTTTTTAATTGAAAGAAAGGACAGCTAGTCCACCAGCCAGTACTCTGGCCCCGACACCAGCAAGGCAGCCAGCCATGCCTTCCAGCCCAGAGCAAAGTTTTCAGGAGATAAGAACTCTGTGGTTTTCAGCAAGGAGACAGTAAGAAGTTGTTCCTAATTGGCTTCCTGTCGCAGTCCTCAGGGCACCTGCTCACTGGTTCTTCCTGGATCCAGCCTACCCTGACCCTTTGCCAGTTGGCACCGATGTGCAGATAACCGGCGAGGCACAAGAGCAAATCCTCAAAGCCAAACCTGCAGAACTAGACGAGTCTTGTGTGAAATTCCCAGGCTGGAGCTCTGAGCCCCAAGGCTTCCTTTGCACAACCCGGTCCTGGGTTTGATCTGGTTTCACGTCCTCATTCACCTCCACATTGTGCCGTGAGAACCCTCTCTGCAGGTCCATACTTGAACTTGAAAGACTTTGACCCTTCCCAGTGGCTAAAGCATGTCTCACTCTGTCCCCAGACTGGAGTACAGTGGCGTGATCTCAGCTCACGGCAACCTCCACCTCCTGGATTCAAGCAATTCTCCTGCCTCAGCCTCCCAAGTAGCTGGGATTACAGCCGCCTGCCACCATGTCCAGCCAATTTTTGTAGAGACGGTTTTTGTCATGTTGCCCAGCTTCCTTTTTTGTTTTTTTTTGAGACAGAGTCTCGCTCTGTCGCCAGCTGCCAGGCTGGAGTGCAGTGGTGCGATCTCGGCTCACTGCAACATCTGCCACCCGGGTTCAAGCAGTTCTCCTGCCTCAGCCTCCCAAGTAGCTGGGACTATAGACGTGCACCACCACGCTCAGCTAATTTTTATATTTTAGTAGAGACGGGGTTTCACTATGTTGGCCAGGATGGTCTCGATCTATTGATCTCGTGATCCGCCTGCCTCGGCCTCCCAAAGTGCTGGGATTACAGGCATGAGCCACCGCGCCCAGACCCCTTTTTATTTTTTTAGAGACAGGGTCTGACTGTGTCATCTAGGCTGAAGGCCAGGGGTGCAATTAGAGCTCACTGTAACCTCGTCCTCCTGGGCTCCAGCAATCCTCCTGCCTCAGCTTCCAAGTAGCCGGACTACAGGGCACACCACCATGCACAGCTCATTAAATTTTTTTTTTTAAGAGATGGGGTCTCCCTACACCTCCCAGGCTTGTCTCAAACTCCCGGGCTCCCCCACTTCAGCCTCCTGAGTAGCTGGGACTGTAGGCAGGAGCCACTGCGCCCTGCCCTGCTGGGATATTTTCATGGAGGTTTCTCACATTCCATGTAATATTGCAAGTGGCCCACATGTTGGGGACAGAGGGGACCTCAGGATGCCAGTGGTGGCCATGGCAGTTTGGGCTTTCACATAGCTGAGGGGGCACGGATATCCCCAATCCCTCCTACCGCCTTCTAGACAATGCACTGCTTTCTTCCACCATCATTCCACCCATGGATCAAGGGAAGCTGAATGTCTGTGATGAGACTCTCCCTGCCCCACAGCAGTTTGGCAGTTCTCTATTTTGTTTTGTTTTGTTTGAGATAGGGTCTTACGGCCGGGCATGGTGGCTCACGCCTGCAATCCCAACACTTTGGGAGGCCAAGGCGGGCGGATCACCTGAGGTCAGGAGTTCGAGACCATCCTGGACAACATGGTGAAACCCCATCTCTACTAAAGATATAAAAATTAGCCAGGAGGGCCAGGCATGGTGGCTCACACGTGTAATCCCAGCACTTTTGGAGGCTGAGGTGGATAGATCGCCAGAGGTCAAGAGTTCTCGACTGGCCTGGCCAACATGATGAAACCCCGTCTCTACTAAAAATACAAAAATTAGCTAGGTACGGCGGTATGCACACCGGTAATCCCAGATACTCAGGAGGTTGAGGCAAGAGAATCACCTGAACCTAGGAGGTGGAGGCCAGAGTGAGCTGAGATTGTGCCAGGGCACTCCAGCCTGGGCGACAGAGCGGGACGCTGTCTAAACACATATACACACACACACTAAAATAAAATAAAAATAAAAAATATATGTAAGAATGCATACATATTTTTTGAGACGGAATTTCGCTCTTGTTGCCCAGCCTGGAGTGCAATGGCGTGATCTTGGCTCACGGCAACCTCCATCTCCCAGGTTCAAGTGATTCTCCTGCCTCAGCCTCCCAAGTAGCTGGGATTACAGGCATGCGCCACCTTG
>NW_016107468.1:380179-381846 GCF_001604975.1 Cebus imitator | reverse complement strand
AAAAAAAAAAAAAAAAAAAAAACACCCTGTCTCTACTCAAGTACAAAATGAGCCAGGCGTGGTGGTGCATGCCTGCAATCCCAGCTACTCGGGAAGCTGAGGCAGGAGAATTGCTTGAACCCGGGAGGCGGAGGTTGCTGTGAGGTGCCATTACACTCCAGCCCGGGCAACGAGAGTGAAACTCTGTCTAAAAAAAAGAAAAGAAAAAAAAATTAACTGGGCACGGTGGCATGTATCTGTATGCAGTCCCAGCTGCTCTGGAGCCTGAGACGGGAGGATGGCTTGAGCCCTGGAGATTGAGGCTACTGTGAGCTGTGATCACACCACTGCACTCCAGCCTGGGTAACAGAATGAGACCCTCTTTCTCTCTCTCTCAAAAAAAAAAAAAAGACATAAAACAAAAAAATCATTTGCTTGCACAAAAAGACAAATACTGTACAATTTTATTAGCCAGGCATGATGTCACGTGCCTGTAGTTCCTGGGAGGCCATGGTTGCAGTGAGCCGTGATCACACCATTGCCCTCCAGCCTGGACGGCAGAGCAAGGCTGTCCCAAAAACGACAACAGCAACAACAACTGGAACAAAAAAAACTATAATTCCACTTACATAAGAAGCACCTAGACCAGTCACGTTCATAGAGACAGAAAGTCTGGTGGTTGCCAGGGGGTGATGGGAAGGAGGATGGGGAGTTGGTTAACGGGTATAGAGTTTCAGTTTTGCCAGATGAAATGGGCTCTGAAGGTTGATTGCACAATAGTGTGAATGCACTTAAAGCTACTGAAGTGTACACTTAGAAATGATTAAGATGGCAAATGTTACATGTATTTTACGATAATTAAAAATTTTTTTTAAATTGTATGGTCTACAGGAGCTCATGACTATTTTGTGGCTTTGTAAGACCTAAATTAATAGTGGATAGCTTTTTTTCTTTTTTTTTAGATAGAGTTTTGCTCTTTTGCCCAGGCTAGAGTGCAGTGGCACAATCTCGGCTCACTGCCACCTCTGTCTCCCAGTTCAAGCGATTCTCCTGTCTCAGCCTTTTCAGTAGCTGGGATTACTGGCATGAACCACCATGCCCAGCTAATTTTTGTATTTTTAGTAGAGACAGGATTTCACCATGTTGGTCAGGCTGGACTCGAACTCCTGACCTCAAGTGATCTGCCTCCCTCAAACTCCCAAAGTGCTGGGTGTAGGTGTGAGCCAGGGCACCCAGCCAGCAGTATAAGTTAGGATGGGTCGTAGATGTGGTTATGGTGATATAATAAAGGTGCTGCAGAAACACCGTGTGGCCTTAGGACTAGTAGACATGTGATCCCTAATAGAGAAATACCTGGCCCGGCCGCGCGCGGTGGCTCACGAGATCAGGTGACAGAGACCATCCTGGCCAACATTATGAAACCCAGTCTCTACTAAAAATAAAAAAAATAGCTGGGCGTGGTGGCGCATGCCTGTAATCCCAGCTACTTGGGAGACTGAGGCTGGAGAATCCCTGGAACCTGGGAGGCGGATGTTGCAGTGAGGCAAGATCGGATTGTAACATTGCCCTCCAGCCTGAGCAACAGAGAGAGACTCCATCTCAGAAAAGAAAGAAAGAAAGAGAAAGGAAGAAAGAAGGAAAGAAGGAAAGAAGGAAAGAAAGAAAAAGAAAGAAAGAAAGAAAGAAAG
>NW_016107468.1:371718-378554 GCF_001604975.1 Cebus imitator | reverse complement strand
ACCTCCTGGGCTCAAGCGATCCTCCTGCCTCGGTGTCCCTCGGTGGGACTACAAGTGCCCACCTCCTCACCCAGCTAATTTTTCGTACTTTTTGTATAGTGGGTTGGTTGGTTTGTTTTCGAGATGGAGTCTCGATCTGTTGCCCAGGCTGGAGTGCGGTGGCATGATCTCGGCTCACTGCAACCTCCGCCTTCTGGGTTCAAGCAATTTTCCTGCCTGGGCTGTTTGTGTAGCTGGGATTACAGGTGCCTACCACCACATCTGACTAATTTTTGTGTTTTTAGTAGAAACAGGGTTTTACCATGTTGACCAGGCTGTTCTTGAACTCCTGACTTCAAGTGATCTGCCCACCTCAGCCTCCCAAAGTGTTGGGATTATAGGCGTGAGCCATTGTGCCGGGCTAGAGAAAATTATTCTTTTTATTTTTTTTTGAGGAAGAGTTTTGCTCTTGTTGCCCAGACTGGAATGCAGTGGCGTGAGCTCGGCTCACTGCAACCTCCGCCTCCCGGGTTCAAGCAATTCTCCTGCCTCAGCCTCCCTAGTAGCTGGGATTACAGGCGTGTGCCACCACGCCTGGCTAATTTTGTATTTTTAGTAGAGACAGGGTTTCTCCATGTTGGTTAGGCTGGTCTCAAACCTCAGGTGATCCACCTGCCTCGGCCTCCCAAACAGCTGGGATTACAGGTGTTAGCCTCCGTGCCCAGCCTGAGAAAATTATTGTTGATAATTCAGGTGGCATGGAGAACATTTCTGGAACATTCACATTTGAAGATTCCTTATTGATGGATGCTCTGACTTTAACCAAAAACCAGTAGTATATTCTTTTTCTTATTATTTTTTTTTTGAGATAGAGTCTTGCTTTGTCACCCAGGCTGAAGTGCAGTGGTGCAATCTCAGCTCACTGCAGCAACTTCCGCCTGCTGGGTTCAAGCAATTCTCCTGCCTCAGCCCCTTGAGTAGCTGGGATTACAAGCTCTCGCCACCATGCCCAGCTAATTTTTTTTTTTGTATTTTTAGTAGAGACGGGGTTTCACCATATTGGCCAGGCTGGTCTCGAACTCCTGACCTTGTGATCTGCCTGCCTCGGCCTCCCAAAGTTCTGGGATTACAGACGTGAGCCACTGTGCTCAGCAAAAACCAGTAATATTTTCACTAAAGAGGCTTCATAAGCTCAGTTGCAACCGATAAGGTGCTTAATTAGTAAAAAAAAAAAAAAAAAAAAAAAAAAAAAAAAAAGCTAAAAAAACCCTGAAAAAAACCTCTGAATTTAAGCATCATTTTTTGGAAGAGACACGGAAGAGGAAAAAAGAAAGGTGCTGAAGTAATGTATTTGTATAGTCATCTAATGCCTTCGGTTATTTGGACGTTAATTTCAGGACTGTCCTTATAATTATATTAAATTAAAGATCTCGAAAATTATGGGTCACAGATAACCACTTTCAATGTTGAATAATTCCATAACGTTGCTAGTTAAAATGCTGCAATTATACCAGCATGAAAGTATGCCCATTTAACTCCACGAGGGCAGCCAGTTTCATACCCCAGGGATCTGTTAGGCTGAATTTGAAGCAGCTGTTTAACAGATTCATTTCAGCAAAAGCTTTCGTTTCTTGGCTGGCGGTACCCTTAGCAAGAAAACCATGTGACCTCCCAGGGTATGGCAGAGTCCTTTCAAGGACGTTCAGAGAGAGGGTTTGTGAAGTGGTGGCTTCGAGCCCACGCCCCACCCCGGAGGGATTGCTGGAATGGCCCTGGGGTGGGGCGAAGGCTCCTTGGGGTCTCTGATCTGCAGCCAGGGATGAGAACCAGCCAATGAATTCATGGAGAAGAGGATGATGACTTTGGTTTTTACTTCCTTTGTCTCTCTGTGTGGGGAGACAGGCAAAAAGTGGGGGCAGAGAAAAGCTACTGGGTAAAAATATTTAGGTGACCTGATAATACCTGATCTACCTGCAACCGACGTGTGTGGCACAAGAGTTTTTCAAGTGTTTTCATGGATATTTTTTCTCCTCTTTGCATTCCAAAACCCTGTAAGTAGGTATTGTTGTCATTATGTTTGTGCTTGAAAAAACCGGCTTAGAGAGATCAGGTGAGGAGCCCAGCTGGTAGGAGGCTGAGCCTGGACTCAGGGTGTCCTAATCCATCCGCCCCTTTGTTCTCACCCTGAAAACAAGTCTCTTCTGGAAGGGCCCATCCATTCCACGTTTTGCTCTCTGCTGTAACTTACTTAGCTTGATTCTTTTCTTATTATTATTACGGTGTAAATGGAGATCGGTGTAATCCCTGAGAAAATGGAAATTCACAGGGCAGCCAGCTTCGGAGTGGAACGTAAAGGACAACAGACTCAATTGGCCTGAAGCATGAAACACTTCCTCGTGCCAAAATCACTTACCGCTCGCCTCATTTTGTTTGGCAGGGCTAAAATTAAATACCGCTTTCCAGTAGCTGGGGTGGAAATTGAATTTTGCGTCTTTTCCTTAGACTGTTTGCGAATGGACTTGAAAGAAGAACCTCAGTTGGTGTTAATGGGTAGAAAGTACTGTTAAGAGAAGAGTGACACGTAGAAGACTTTAAATATTTTTAAATCGGTCCGGCGCAGTGGCTCCTGCTTGTGATCCCAGCACTTTGGGAGGCCGAGGCAGGCGGATCACTTAAGGTCAGGAATTCGAAACCTCTCATCTCCACACACTCAAAAAACCAACAAAAACTAGCCAGTTATGTTAATGTGTGGCTGTAGTCCTAGCTACTCGGGAGGCTGAGGGGGGAGGATGGCAGAGCCCCAGAGCGGGAGGTTGCACTGAGTTGAGAGTGACCCACTGCACTCCAGCCTGGGCGACAGAGTGTGACTGTCTCAAAAAAAAAAAAAAAAAAAAAATGGCTGGGCACGGTGGCTCACGTCTGTAATCCCAGTACTTTGGGAGGCCAAGGTGGGCCGATCACCTGCGGTTGGGAGTTTGAGACCAGCCTGAGCAGCAGGAAGAAAGCATGTCTCTACTAAAAATACAAAATTAGCTGAGTGTGGTGGCGTGTGCCTGTAATCTCAGCTACTCGGGAGGCTGAGGCGAGAATCACTTGAACCCAGAAGGTGGAGGTGGCAGTGAGCTGAGATTGTGGCACTGCACTCTGTCTCGAAATATATATATATACATGTGTGTGTATTTTTGAGATGGAGTCTCGCTCTGTGGCCCAGGTTGGAGTGCAATGGCACAATCTCGGCCCACTGCAACTTCTGCTTCTCGGGTTCAAATGATTCTCCTGCCTCAGCCTCCCAAGTAGCTGGCATTACAGGCGCCCACTACCACACTCAGCCAATTTTTGTATTTTCAGTAGAGACAGGATTTTGTCACGTTGGCTGGACTGGTCTCCAACTCCTAACCTCAAGTGATCTGCCCGCCTCGGCCTCCCAAAGTGCTGGGATGACAGGTGTGAGCCACTCTGCCTGGCCTATATATATATTATATAATCATAGATTCTATTTAAACAGGTAAAGTCCAGGTGTATGAAAGATCTCTGTGGTGGAGCAAGAAAAAGAAATAAAAGGAAGAAAGGGCAGGGTGCGGTGGCTCACGCCTGTAATCCCAGCACTTTGGGAGGCTAAGGCAGGTGGATCATGAGGTCAGAAGTTTGAGACCGGCCTGATCAACATGGTGAAACCACGTCTCTATTAAAAATAAAAGAAAATAAATAGTGAAGCGTGGTGGCACGTGCCTGTAATCCTAGCTACTCGGGAGGCTGAGGCAGGAAAATCGCTTGAACCTGAAAGGCGGAGGTTGCAGTGAGCCCAGATTGTGCCACTGCACTCCAGCCTGGGAGACAGATCAAGACTCCATCTGCAAAAGGAAGGAAAGAAGGAAGGAAGGAAGAAGGAAGGAAGGAAGGGAGGGAGGGAAAGAAGAAAGGAGAAAGAAAAAGAAAAGGGAAGGAAGGGAGACAGGGCCCAGTGTGGTGGCTCACACCTGTAATCCCAGCACTTTGGGAGGCCGAGGCGGGTGGATCACCTGTGGTCAGGAGTTTGAGACTAATCTGGCCAACATGGTGAAACCCCATCTCTACTAAAAATATAAAAATATAAAGATTAGCTGGGCATGGTGGTGGGCACCTATAATCTTAGCTACTCAGAAGGCTGAGGCAGGAGAATTGCTTGAACCCAGGAGGCGGAGGTTGCAGTGANGTTTCACCATGTTGACCAGGATGGTCTTGATCTGTTGACCTCGTGATCCACCCGCCTCGGCCTCCCAAAGTGCTGGGATTACAGGCGTGAGCCACTGCGCCCGGCCTGTCTTCTCTTTTCTTCCTGCCTGGACCATGGAGTCAGCACCTACAGGGCAGAAGCCTTCCATGACCCCCGGGAGGAAAGTAACACTCTGGAAACAGGGCGCATAAGGAGAGAGTATGTGTTTTAGCAGCTGCTGCACCCTGCACCATCAACCCCTGAGCTGCTATCACCCAAGAAAAGTGAAACTCGTTTCTTATTTAAGCCACTGTTTGTGGGGGCTGAATGCAATCCTGACTGATCACCGTATGCTCCATTTTCATTAAAGGACAAAATTAGCCAGGCATGCATGCCTGTGGTCCCAGCTACTCCGGAGGCTGAGGCAGGAGGATCACTTGAGCCCAGCAGGTAGAGGGTGCGTGAGCTATGATCATGCCACTGCACTCCAGCCTGAACCGCAGAGCAAGACTCTGTTTCATAAAAATAAATAAAGGAAAAAAGAAAGAAAAATGACATGTGTATGTGTGGTCAGTTTCATGAGCATAAAGATGTTGAAGGATACATATCTTGCCATTAACATTGATAGTATCAAGGGATGAGATTAGAGACCATGGAGAGATTATGAGGTTTCTATTTTTTAATTAATTAATTTTTTTTTCGATAGAATCTTGCTCTGTCGCCCAAGCTGGAGTGCAGTGGTATGATCTTGGCTTACTGCAACCTCCACCTCCCAGGTTCAAGCAATTCTGCCTCAGCCTCCCAATGGCGAAATCTGTCTCTACTAAAAATACAAAATTATCTGGGCATGGTGGCCCACGCCTGTAATCAAAACTACTCGGGAGGCTGAAGTAGGAGAATTGCTTGAACCCAGAGGTGTAGGTTGCAGTGAGCCGAGATTGTGCTATTGCATTCCAGCCTGGGCAAGCAAGACTCTGTCTCAAAAAAAAAAAAAAAAAGAAAGAAAAGAAAGGAGAGAGAGGGAAGGGAGGGAAGGAAAGAAAGAAGGAAAAGAAAGAAAGAAAAGAAAAGAAAAGAAAGAAAAAGAAAATCTAACTTGGAGGCCAGATTGGGAGGATCTCTTGAGGCCAAGAGTTTGAGACCAGCCTAGGCAACATAGCAAGACTCCATCTTTACAAAAAAAATAAAAAGAAAATTAGCTGGACATGATGGCTTGCAAGCGTAATCTCAGCTACGTGGGGGCCTGAGGCAGGAGGATTCCTTGAGCACAGGTCAAGGTTGCAGTGAGCTATGGTCACAGGACTGCACCCCAGCCGGGTGACATAGCGGGACCTTGTCTCTAAAAAAAAAGAAAGAAAATTTAAATTTCAAACAAGATAATTTTTCATAACTACTTGAAGAACTGCTGCCACCTCATGGAAAATTTTTATAAACTTCCAGTTTAGGCAAGAATCAATATTCGCTGCCTTCCAGAGTGTTCCTCCAGTCAACACCACTGCGTAAAGTTCCCTTAGACCAAACCCCTGGCAATCGCTGGCCTGCAAACTGCAACCTTTTCCCTGTGGGTCAGTTTGAAAGTTGGTTAGAATATTCCAAAAATGTGTTTAGAAGTCAAAAAATAATATTTCGGAAGACAGAGTTTTGCTCTTATTGCTCAGGCTGGAGTGCAATGGTACAATCTCAGCTTACGGCAACCTCCATCTCCTGGGTTCAAGTGATTCTCCTGCCTCAGCCTCCCAAGTAGCTGGGATTACAAGCATGCGCCACTAAACCCGGCTATATTTTGTATTTTTTTTAGTAGAGACGGGGTTTCTCCATGTCGGTCAGGCTGTTCTTGAACTCTGGATCTCAGGCATCCATCCCCCTCAGCCTCCCAAAGTGTTGGGATTAAAGGCGTGAGCCACCAAGCCTGGACCTTTTAAAAAAAAAATTTTTTTTATTGAGATAGAGTCTTGCTCTGTCTCCCAGACTGGAGTGCAGTGGCGCGATCTCAGCTCATTGCAACCTCCTCCGCCTCCCGGGTTCAAGCGATTCTTGTGCCTCAGCCTCCCGAGTGGCTGGGATTACAGGCACACACCACCATGCCCGGCTAATTTTTTTTGTATTTTTAGTAGAGATGGGGTTTCACCATGTTGGCCTGTGATCCCAGCTACTTGAGAGGCTGAGGCAGGAGAATTGCTTGAACCTGGGAGGCGGAGGTTGTGGTGAGCTGAGATCACACCATTGCACTCTAGCCTGGGCAACAAGAGGGAAACTCCGTCTCAAAAAAAAAAAGTAGTAATTGTATTTCAGTACTGAAGTTATGGATTTTTTAGTTTTTCCTTATACTTTTCTGTATTTTTACATTTTTCTAAAATTAGCACATATTACACTTCTAATCAGGCAAAAATCAATGAGGTTTTTTGGGATGGTTTATTTTTAGGCAGGGTCTCATTCTGTCACCCAGTCTGTAGTGCCGTGGCATGATCATAGCTCACTGCAGCCTTGAACTCCTGACCTCAAGTGATCCTCCTGTCTTAGCCTCCCAACGCACTAGGGCTACAGGCATGAGCCACCATGCCTGGCCAACTGTTTTCCCATAGCACACACAGTGCTTTGAATCAGAGTTGGCTGATACATGTCTGTTACCCTTTGTCTTCTCTCTTCTTCTTTTTTTTTTTTTTTT
>NW_016107468.1:369445-370778 GCF_001604975.1 Cebus imitator | reverse complement strand
TCCCAATGGCGAAATCTGTCTCTACTAAAAATACAAAATTATCTGGGCATGGTGGCCCACGCCTGTAATCAAAACTACTCGGGAGGCTGAAGTAGGAGAATTGCTTGAACCCAGAGGTGTAGGTTGCAGTGAGCCGAGATTGTGCTATTGCATTCCAGCCTGGGCAAGCAAGACTCTGTCTCAAAAAAAAAAAAGAAGAGCTGGGAGCAATGGCTCATGCTTGTAATCCCAGGACTTTGGGAGGCTGAGGTAGTGGATCACAAGGTCAAGAGATCGAGATCATCCTGGCTAACATGGTGAAACACCGTCTCTACTAAAATACAAAAAAAATTAGCTGGGTGTGGTGGCGCGCACCTGTAGTCCCAGCTACTTCGGGAGGTTGAGGCAGGAGATTTGTTTGAACCTAGGAGGCAGAGGTTGCGGTGAGCCAAGATGGTACCACTGCACTCCAGCCTGGTGCCTGGTGATGGAGAGAGCAAGACTCAGTCTCTGGGGAGACTGAGGCCATGGAAGGTTTGGTGGAGTTCTGCACTTAAAGCCCAGGCCACCAGCTTCAGAGTTGCTCTGAATTTCTTGGTGCAAAGGATCAGGCCCCAATTCCATCAGCCTAATGCAGAAGGCATCCGGGAGGCCAGCAGGGCCCCGACTGGAACATGAGGCCCGGTGGGGCAGGTGCGGCCTGGCAGAGGAGCAGAGTGACAGCTGTGGCATGTGGCACTGGCCCCAGGCTCCCCAGACGTATGCACTAGTTCTCATGAGCAGAGCCCAGTTACCTGCCCTGCTCTGGCGCTCTGGGCTGGTGGCTGGATCCTACCTTACATGCAGCCGAGCTGGGCTGGGGCCCACAGGAGCCGGGCGTGTGTAGCCCAATAACAAACAAAACCAGGCGGCTGAACTTGCAGGTGATCCCTGTCTCTCTTCGCTGCTCAGAGCCTTCATGGCGCCTGCCCTGTGAAGCCACGTGGTGGGGATGGGGGTGGGGACCACAGTGCTGCTGGCCGAAACCCCTTCGCACACCCCTGCCTCCCTGCTCCTGTTTCCTCTCTCGAGGCAGCCAGGGGCTTCCTGTCTTTCTGGCTGTCTGAGTGCCTTCCTCATTTATCCCTCAACCTCTTGCAGCAGGTGCCGGCATTGTTTCTGTTCTTGGAAACTCAGACCGGCTGGGACCAAGCAGAGATCCTCGGGGATTGTTCAAAGGAGAGATGGCAGAGGGAGATGGGTTCGTTTTGCAGGAGGCAGCTAGGTTCTGGGGGAGCCAGCAGAGAGAAGGGTTTCTTTCTTCTCTCTCTCTCTCTTTTTTTTTTTTTTTTTTTTTTTTTTTTCTGTTTTTTAG
>NW_016107468.1:367081-368865 GCF_001604975.1 Cebus imitator | reverse complement strand
AAAAAAAAAAAAAAAAAGAAAGAAAAGAAGTGGAGTCTTGCTATATTGCCCAGGCTGGATTCAAACACCTGTCCTCCTGAGATTCTCCTGCCTTTTGGGGCTATTTTCCTGAAACCAGGACTGACTCCTGTGCCCCCTCCTTCTCTCTGACCCAGTACAAGTTTTCTTTTTGCAGCTTCTGCCCAGAGACCGAGTGAAACTGCTTACAGAGCCTGGGCGCAGTGGCTCATGCCTATAATCCCAGCACTTGGGGAGGCTGACATGGGCGGCGGATCATTTGAGGTCAGAGCCTTGAGATCAGCCTGTCCAACATGGTGAAATCCCATCTCTACTCAAAATACAACAATTAGCCGAGGGTGGTGGCGCACGCTTGTGGTCCCAGCTACTTGGGAGGCTAAGGTGGGAGAAGCACTTGAGCCTGGGAGGCATAGGTTGCAGTGAGCCAAGATTGTGCCACTGCACTCCAGTCTGGGCGACAGAGTGAGACTCCATCTCCAGAAAAAAAGCAATTGTTAACAGAATCATGGCTCCTAAAGCAGGGTTGCCAAATAAAATATGAGAAGCCTAGTCAAACGTGAATTTCAGATGAACGACAAATAATGTTTTTAGTACAAGTTATGTCCACATATTGCATGGAACATGACCACACTCAAGAATTATTTGTTGTTTATCTGAAATTCAAATTCAACCCAGCATCCCCTATTTTTATTTGCTAAATGTGGCAACCTGATCCTAAAACGGCTCAGCTTTCAAAGTTAAAATCAGATTTCTCAGAAAGGAAAGAGAGGGAGGAGGAGAGAAAACAAAAGAACCAATCACCCCCTAAAGAAATCACTCAGTGTGGCTGAGCAGTGGAGAGGCCTCCTCCCGTGGGCCCAGACACAGATGCCCCAGGAGAGAGGGCCAGGCTGCGTGGGGCACTCAGGTGCTCATACTGGTTCAGCCACCAGCTTCCTTGTGGGTCACCCTGGGCAGTGGTTGTGCTTCCCAGGCACCTCTTTGTTGAAGATCCACAGGCCCCGGTGTCCTGGGTGCCGTCTGTTCATTGCACTAGTTCCCAGCACCCACTCTGTCTGTAAGGGCCGGGCCCTGGGAGAGGAGTGAGACCTGGGTCCCCGAGCAGCTGGCTAGCGGGCAGATACCCGTAAACGGATCTCCAAGATCCAAGGGGTAGAATTTCTGCCTCTTCCTATAGACAGAGAGTTAGTACCTGCTGAGCCCACACCTGTTCTCTCCCCCATGCCAGCGGCCGCTCAGGGACCTGCAGGGGCTGCCTACAGGTGGAACTGGCTGCGCTGATCCCACTCATAGCAGCCTGCAGTGGCTCTAACATCATGGACAAGATAAAAAAGCTCTCCGGTGGGGTGGGGTGGCTCATGCCTGTAATCCAAGCACTTTGGAGGCCAAGGCGGGCGGATCACCTGAGGTTGGGAGTTCAAGACCAGCCTGACCAACTTGGTGAAACCCCGTCTTTAAATTAAAAAAAAGCTCTCCATGGAGGCTGGGAGTGGTGGCTCACGACTGTAATCCCAGCGCGTTGGAGGCGGAGGTGGGTGGATCACCTGAGGTCAGGAGTTTGAGACCAGCCCGGGCAACATGGGGAAAATCCCCTGTCTACTAAAAATATAAAAATTAGCCAGGCGTGGTGGCAGGTGCCTGTAGTCTCAGCTGTTCAGGAGACTGAGGCACAAGAATTGGTTGAACCTGGGGGGTGGAGGTTGCAGTGCGCCGAGATCGTGCCACTGCACTCCAGCCTGGGCAACAGAGTGTGACTCCATCTCAAA
>NW_016107468.1:356159-361967 GCF_001604975.1 Cebus imitator | reverse complement strand
AAAAAAAAAAAAAAAAGAAAAGATAAGAACATTCCTTTTGCTCAGGAGATACTGAGACGATATCATGAGCTTGTGTTTCAAGCTGTGTGTTCAGTAAACCATTTCTGCAGGGACAATGACACATTGTGTGAAGTGCTCTGAGAGCACCTGCTGGGTCTGGGCCGCTGGGGGAGGCTGCAGGGGAGAGAAGACATTTCAGCTGGATCAGTGCCAGGCAAAGGAAAGGAGAGTGCCAGCTAGGCAAAAGGCCTGGAGGTGTGAGATTGATCTGAGACTGGTGGCTGGGGGAGGCGGCCTGGGTTGGCTGGAACCCAAGGCTCCCTGGGGACCGGGAAGGAGTGAGCTGTTGGGGCCGGGTCTCCAATGCCACAGTCAGGCCTGGGGGTTTGCTCCTGGAGGCAGCGGAGGCTCGCATAGCAGCGCTTCGGCAGGAACAGGCAGGTCAGAGCTGGGGAGGAGGACGTCTTCTCACTGCTTCGTTTTATTTTTCAAGTGCCAACTTCTTAATAGCTGTGAGTCAAGCACAGTGCTATTATTGCCATCGCGGCAACACCTCTAATTGACAGGTTTTTCTTTTTGACTGTGGTTTTTTTTTTTTTTTTTTTTTTAAAAGCAAGCTCAGTCTTCTTCACTTGGGAAAATATGAGATGTCACTTGGTGTTTGGGGCAAAAATAATACATATTTTGAGACAGCCTCCCTCTGTTGCCAGGCGCCAGGCTGGAGTGCCGTGGCACAATCTCGGCTCACTGCAACCTCCGCCTCCCGGGTTCAAGCGATTCTCCTGCCTTAGCCTCCCGAGTAGCTGGGACTACAGGAGCCCGTCACCCCACCAGGCTAATTTTTGTGGGGTTTTTTTATTGTTGTTCCTTTGTTTTTTTGAGATAAGAGTCTCGCTCTGTCGCCAGGCTGGAGTGCAGTGGCGTGATCTTGGCTCACTATAATCTCCGCCTCCTGGGTTCAAGCGATTCTCCTGCCTCAGCCTCCTGAGTAGCTGGGACTACAGGTGCGTGCCACCACGCCCAGCTAATTTTTGTATTTTCGGTAGAGACATGGTTTCATCATGTTGGCCAGGCTGGTCTCAAACTCCTGACCACGTGACCCGCCCACCTCCGCCTCCTACAGTGCTGGGATTGCGGGCGTGAGCCACCGCGCCCAGCAACTGTGTATATTTTTCAGACAAGGTCTTACTCTGTCACCCAGACTGGAATGCAATGATTTGATCCTGGCTGCCCATGGCCTCAACCTCCGGGGCTCATGTGATCCTCCTGCCTCAGCCTCTGGAGTAGCTGGGATTACAGGCAGACACCACCATGCCTGGCTCATTTCTTTATATTTTTGTAGAGGTGGGGTTTGCCTACGTTGCCCAGGCTGCTCTTGAACTGCTGGCCTCAAGGAATCCTCCTTCCCACCTTGGGCTCTGGAAGTGCTGGCGTTACAGGTGGGAACCACAGCACTCAGCCCTAATTAACAGTTCTTCTTCGCCAGGCACAGTGGCTCACGCCCGCAATCCCAGCACTGTGGGAGGCAGAGGTGGGCAGGTCACGTGGTCAGGAGTTTGAGACCAACCTGGCCAACATGATGAAACCATGTCTCTACTGAAAATACAAAAATTAGCTGGGTGTGGTGGCACGCACCTGTAGTCCCAGCTACTCAAGAGGCTGAGGCAGGAGAATCGCTTGAACCCAGGAGGCGGAGATTATAGTGAGCCAAGATCACGCCACTGCACTCCAGCCTGGCGACAGAGTGAGACTCTTATCTCAAAAAAACAAAGGAACAACAACAAAAAAACCCCACAAAAATTAGCCTGGTGGGGTGACGGGCTCCTGTAGTTCCAGCTACTTGGGAGGCTAAGACAGGAGAATCACTTGAACCCGGGAGGTGGAGGTTGCAGTGAGCTGAGATTGTGCCACTGCACTCTAGCCTGGGCAACAAGGCAAGACTCTGTCTCAAAACAACAAACAAAAAAACTCCCACAAAACATTGTTTTTCTAAAGCAGGCCAAGCACAGAGGTTCGTGCTTGTAATCCCAGCATTTTGGGAGGCCGAGGCGGAAGGATCACTTGAGTCTAGGGGTTTGAGACTAGCCTGCAGCATAGTGAGACCCTCCCCTGACGCCTGTACTAAAAAAAATAAAAATAAAAAAGTGTGTGTATGTGTGTGTGTGTGTGCTCGAATTTTCTGGTCTTTCCAGCTGGGATCTTACCTTTTTTTTTTTTTGAGACGTTGTCCCGCCCTGTCACCCAGGCTGGAGTGCTGTGCCGCCATCTCAGCTCACCATAGACTCCACCTCCCAGGCTAAAGCGATTCTCCTGCCTCAGCCTCCCCAGTAGCTGGGACTCCAGGCACGAGCCACCATACCTAATTTTTTTAAAAATATATTTTCAGTAGAGACAGGGTTTTACCATGCCAGCCAGGCTGGTCTCGAACTCCGACCTCAGGTAATCCACCTTTAAAGTGCTGGGATTATAAGATGTGAGCCACGGTGCTCGGCCCTAGCTGGGATCTTTCTTGATGTCCCTTGCCTGTGCAGAGGAAGTCTGGGCTGAGCAAACCTGACTAGTTAGGACTCATTTCTGTTTTTCTTTTCTTTTTTTTGAGAGGGAGTCTCACTGTCATCCAGGCTGGAGTGCAGTGGTGCAACCTTGCCTCACTGCAACCTCCGCCTTCCAGGTTCAAGCAATTCTCCTGCCTCAGTCTCTTGAGTAGCTGGGATCACAGGCATGCGCCACCATGCCCGACTAATTTTTGTATTTTTAGTACAGACGGGGTTTCACCATGTTGGCCAGGCTGGTCTTGAACTCCTGATCTTGTGATCTGCCCACCTCAGCCCCCCAAAGTGCTGGGATTACAGGCGTGAGCCACCACGCCCGGCTCTGTTTTTTTTTTTTCCCAAATGTACCTTTGTTACACTCTTTTGGACACAGTAGGGAAAACCGGAAGAGAAGCGCCGCCCAGCCCCGAGTTGCAGGGTTTGCCCGGGGCAGTGCTTGGGGACCTGGGTCTCTCCGTCTGGCGGGCTTCTTTGAAGCCAAGCTGGGTGCTTCACCTTTCGTAGTTGTGTCACCCTGGACTCAGCTCTTCATTTGTGAAATGAAGAAATAATATTGACTTTGCAGGGCTGTGAGGATTAACAGAGCACACAAATGTTCTTGCATAATAGGCCGGGGGCGGTGGCTCACCCTTGTAATCCCAGCACTTTGGGAGGTGGAGGTGGGCGGATCCCTTGAGGTTGGGAGTTTAAGGCCAGCCTGGCCAACATGGTGAAACCCCATTTCTACTAAAAATATAAAAATTAGCCGGGTGTAGGTGTGTGCACCTGTAACCCCAGCTACTTGGAAGGCTGAGGCAGGAGAATCACTTGAACCTGGGAGGTGGAGGCTGCAGTGAGCCGAGATCATGCCACTGCACTCCAGCTGGGTGACAGAATGAGACTTCACCTCAAAAAACAAATAAAAAAACAAAAAACAAAAACAAAAAAAAGAAAAGAAGGTATTATACTTGATAGGAATAAAATGATATTTATTTACTTGAGATAGGTTCTTGCTCTGTTGCCCAGGCTGGAGTGCAGTGGAACAATTATAGCTCACTGCAGCCTTGACTCCCTGGGCTCAGGTGAGCCTCCCACCTCGGCCTCCTTAGTAGCTGGGACTACCGGTATGCCCAGCCATAAGTTTTAGGAAGAAGATGAAATTTAAAAATTACTAGGACGGGCGCAGTGGCTCATGCCTGTAATCCTAGCACTTTGGGAGGCCAAGGTGGGCAGAACACCTGAGGTCAGGAGTTCAAGACCAGCATGGCCAACGTGGTGAAACTCCGTCTCTACAAAAATACAAAAATAATTAGCTGGGCATGATGGCAGGTGCCTGTAATTGCAGCTACTTGGGAGGCTAAGACAGGAGAATTGCTTGAACCTGGGAGGAGGAGGTTGTAGTGAGCCTAGATTGCGCCATTGCACTCCAGCCTGGGTGACAGAGTGAGACCCTGCCTCAAAAAACAAACAAAAATTACGAGGCAGTGGCCAAGTGCAGTGGCTCACACCTGTAATCCCAGCATTTTGGGAGTCCAAAGTGGGAAGATCCCTTGAGGCCAGGAGTTTGAGATCAGCCTGGGCAACATAGCGAGATTCTGTCTCTACAATAAAAAAGAAAAATTAGCTGGGCATGGTGGCATGTGCCTGTAGTCCCAGCCACTCGGGAGGCTGAGGCAGGAGGATCACTTGAACCCAGGGGTTCCAGGGTGCAGTGAGCTATGATTGAGCCACTGCATTCCAGCCTGGGCCACACAGACAGACCCTGTCTCTCTCTCTTTTTTTTTGATACGGAGTCTTGCTCTGTCACCAGGCTGGAGTGCAGTGGCACAATCACAGCTCACTGCAACCTCCGCCTCCCAGGTTCAAGTGATCCCCCGCCTTAGCCTCCCGAGTAGCTGGGACTACAGGCACATGCCACCATGCCCAGTTAATTTTTTGTATTTTAGTAGAGATGGGGTTTCATCATGTTGGCCAGGATGGTCTCAATCTGACCTGGTGTTCTGCCCACCTTGGCCTCCCAAAGTGCTGGAATTAAAGGTATGGGCCAATGTGCCTGGCCGAGACCCTGTCTCTGAAAAAAAAAAAAAAAAACTAAAAAAAAAAAAAAAAAAAAAAAAAAAAAAAAAAAAAATTGCGGGGTGTGGTGGCTCACGCCGGTAATCCCATCACTTTGAGGGGCCTAAGCGGGCGATCACCTGAGCTCAGGAATTCAAGACCAGCCTGACCAACAAGGAGAAACCCCGTCTCTACTAAAAAAAGTACAAAAAATTAGCTGGGCGTGGTAGTACATGTCTGTAATCCCAGCTACTCGGGAGGCTGAGGCAGGAGAATCGCTTGAACCCGGGAGGCAGAGGTTGCAGTGAGCTGAGATGGCCCCATTGCACTCCAGCCTGAGCAACAAGAGTGGAACTCTGTCTCAAAAAAAAAAAAAATTAATAATGAAGATAAATAATGCTTTGGTTCCTTAAAAAAGTGGTGGGTTCCTTACCTTGTGGGGCCGCTAGAAGAGAGCTCAGGCCCACCCTTCCCTGAGTGTACCGAGCCAGGCACCTGGGCGGTGCGGGAGGGCGTCCCGAGGGGACCAGGTGTCCCTTCTCGTTTTCCGGTCTGTCCCTGCGCCGATTATTGCTTTATTACTGTTTTCAGTCAGATATAATTCTAGCATTTTCTATAATCTTGATCTTTTCATTGATACCAGATTTTTATACAAAGATTTGTATATAAAATGATTGTGTACCCACCAGAATACATTCCCCGGCAATTAGAATGTTTAAGATGCAGCTCCTAACCATCTTTCATTTATTACTTTTGAAAGTGTTTTGTGATTTTTTTGGGGATGTGTTTACAAATCCAATAACAATTCTCATTTAGAGTTGCAAAACACGAAGCCATTTCGAACCGAGACAGATGGCAGCTAAATGAAGTTTAATTAAAGAATGAGTGCTTTGAATCAAATCACTTTTTAAAAAGTACAGTACACTGAGATTCTGGAGAGGTTGCATAAACAGCATCTGGGCGCTTCTGCGAGGAAAAGAGTCGGTAACGCTTTCCCGTCCAATACGGGGCTGGGTGGGCGCAGGGTGGGCGAAGGGAAGAGTGGCCTTTTGCACAAGACTTCTGTCCTCTGATTGGACACACCTCCCAAAACCCAGGCCTCCAGGGACTGGGGGAGACCCACAGGAGACAGCCTTTTGCTTCAAAGGCTTTGGCTTGGAGCAGGGGATGGGGGTGGGAGAGGGGTCCCCACTTCTGCCCTTTCTTTTTTTTTTTTTTTTTT
>NW_016107468.1:350996-355828 GCF_001604975.1 Cebus imitator | reverse complement strand
ATCTCTTGACCTCGTGATCCACCCGCCTCGGCCTCCCACAGTGCTGGGATTACAGGCTTGAGCCACCGCGCCCGGCTTCTGCCCTTTCTTTTTCCTTTTTCATTGTTATTGTTGTTTTTGGAGATGGAGTCTCGCTCGCTCGCTCAGGCTGGAGTGCAATGGCCTGATCTCAGCTCACTGCAACCTCCGCCTCCCAGGTTCAATCGATTCTCCTGCCTCAGCCTCCTGAGTAGCTGGAACTGCAGGTGCCTGTCACCACACCCAGCTAATTCTTTGTATTTTTAGTAGAGACGGGGGTTTCACTGTGTTAGCCAGGATGGTCTGGAACTCCTGATCTCATGATCCCACAGCCTCGGCCTCCCGCAGTGCCGGGATTACAGGTGTGAGCCAGCGCACCCCATCTGTCATTTCTTTAAGACATAGGGTCTCCCTGTGTTGCCCAGGTTGGCGCCCACTGGCTCAATCCTCTGCTTTCAGGGAAGCAGGCAGGAGAGGAGGGTTCGCTGCACCCACCCACTTAATTGCGCGCCATCTGCAGTGAGCCTGAAAGGGAACAGATGGGGAGCCTGGTGGGCCTCCGCGCGGATGGAGGAGGATCGGGTTTCCCGGGCCCGCCCTGCCCCCAGGCTCCGCGCCTCTCTGGGCACGGGACGGCCGTGCCCGCGGGCACCGTCTCAGCCTCGCCGCGCGGTCAAGCAGAAGCCACTTCCGGCTCTGGTCGCGGATCTGAGCCGAGGAGCGGGGGCGGCGGGTCTAGACGACCGTAAGGCGCCAGGGAGCGGTGGCGGGCAGGAGGGGGCGCCAAGTGGGCCGGCCCCGGGGACGAGAACGGTGGGACAGGAGGCTGGTGACCCCGACACCCCGAGAGGCTCCCGGAACGCCGCGCCTGGATGCTTGCACTTGGTGCAAGGAAAGCAAAACAGATTTTAAATCCAGAGTCACAGGATCAGATTGTGGGGGATGGGTTACGGGATGTGAGGGTTTAAGGTGGCAGCTGCCAGGACCTTCAGATCATCTTGACTTCATAGGCAGTTTCTGCTTGGAGGGTGGCGGCCAGCCTGGGAGGTCACCGCTGCCCCCATCCTGGAGTGGAAACAGTGGGCCTGGCCCAGGGCAGGGGCCCAAGGGTGGCGTGGAGGCGCCTGGTGGCTCTGGGAGCCACTAGGAGCGGGAAGGGAGGAGGGCAAGGCTGGCAGCTGACTGGGTGGGGGGTTTGCACCAGCCGAGAGAGGAGTGGCTGTGCCAGGCACTGATTTCCAGCGTCTTTCCAGGAGGAAGCCTAGTCTGCAAGGCTGGGATGGGGCCTTCCTCCCAGCTCTGAGCATGGGACTGACCCCAGGGCTGGCAGAAGCCCGGGACTGCTTAGACCGTTTCCTCGGCTGACTCAGAACTCAGTCCTTCCAAGCCACAGGCCTCTTTCTGGGCCCTGGGTGGATGGTTAGAGACAGATCCTGGGGTCACCCTGACCCCTGACTCCCCGGAAACCCTCGTCCATCTGATTGGCTGGCCCTCTTGTTATTTTTTCGACCTGGCCCAAACCACTGCCATCTCTCCTCTCTCTTTTTTTTTTTTTTGAGACGGAGTTTCGCTCTTGTTGCCCAGGCTGGAGTGCAATGGTGCGATCTCGGCTCACTGCAACCTCCGCCTCCTGGGTTCAAGAGATTCTCCTGCCTCAGCCTCCCGAGTAGCTGGGATCACAGGTGTGCGCCACCATGCCTGGCTAATTTTGTATTTTTATTAGAGACGGGGTTTCGCCATGTTGATCAGGCTGGTCTCAAACTCCTGACCTCAGGTGATCTGCCCGCCTCTGCCTCCGAAAGCGCTGGGCTTACAGGCGTGAGCCACTGCGCCCAGCCCGCTCTCGTCCTAAACATGGAGCCACCCCAGCACTCTCATCTTTGTCCTCCCAAAGCCTCACTTGCTCTTCAAGCCTCAGCTTCAAGGACTCCTCCTACTTTCTGCACTAGGTGAGGTCCTCCTGCCTTGTTTTTGCAGAGGAACGGTCTTGCTCTGCTGCCCATGCTCAACAGCAGTGGTGCAATCACGGCTCACTGCAGTGTCAAACACCTGGGCTCAAGCGATCCTCCTGCCTCAGCCTCCCGAGTAGCTGGGAACACAGGCCCACACCTCCATGCCCAGCTAATTAAAATTTTTTAGAGAAAGGGTTCCACTATGTTGTTGAGGCTGGTCTTAAACTCCTGGCCTCAAGCGATCCTCCTACCTTGGCCTCCCAAAGCACTGGGATTACAGGCCTGAGCCACCGCACCAGCCTTACTCTGTTTTGTGCTCCCCGGCGGCCGCCTCCCCAGTCAGGACACTCAGTTGCTTGGTCTCCCAGCCAGAAGGGCAGGGCTCAGTAAACATGTGTTGTCAGCAGGTACTTGGATGCCTGCCACGCTCTTGTGACTTGTCTTTCTGCCTTTAGTCTTATCCCTTCCTTCAGCTTCCCACCTGCCCCCAGAGTGGTCTTTCCGAGACATAGCTGGGACCCGCCACTTGGCTTATCAAGTACCCAGAACTCTATCCAGAGTCATCCCAGGCTGGGCGTGCTGGCTCACGCCTGTCACCCCAGCACTTTGGGAGGCTGGGGCAGGAGGATGGCTTGAGCCCAGGAGTTTGAAGCCAGCCTGGGCAACATGGTGAGACCCCATTTCTACAAAAAATAAAAAATTGGCCGGGTGTGGCGGCTCACACCTGTAGCCCCAGATACTCTGGAGGAGAGGCAGGAGGATTGCGTAAGTCCAGGAGTTTGAGGCTGCAGGAAGCTATGATTGTGCTACTGCATTCCAGCTTGGGGACACAGAAAGACCCTGCCTCTGAAAAAGAAAAACTGTCCTATCCCAAAGCCCCTTCTCCTCTTTTTTTTTTTTTTAGACAGAGTCTTGTTCTGTCGCCAGACACCAGGCTGGAGTGCAGTAGCATGATCTCGGCTCACTGCAACCTCCGCTTCCCGAGTTCAAGCAGTTCTCCTGCCTCAGCCTCCTGAGCAGCTGGGATTACAGGCATGCGCCACCACGACCAGCTAATTTTGTACTTTTAGCAGAGATGGGGGTTTCCCCACGTTGGTCAGGCTGGTCTTGAACTCCCGACCTCAGGTGATCTCCATGCTTTGGCCAAGGTGCTGGGATTACAGGTATAAGCCACTGTGCTCAGCCTTCAAACCCCCCACCCCCCACCTTTTTTTTTTTTTAAATGAAATCTTGCACTGTTGCCTAGGCTGGAGTGCAGAGGTGCGATCTCAGCTCACTGCAGTCTGTACCTCTTGGGTTCAAGCAATTCTCTTGCCTCAGCCTCCCGAGTAGCTCAACTCCAAGGGTGTGCACCACCACGCCTGGCTAATGTGTGTGTGCGTGTGTGTGTGTGCGTGTGTGTGTGTTTGAGACAGAGTTTCATTCCTGATGTCCAGGCTGGAGTGCAATAGTGTGGTCTCAGCTCACTGCAGCCTCCGCCTCCCGAGTTCAAGCGATTCTCCTGCTTCAGCTTCCCGAGTAGCTGGGATTACAGGCGCCTACCAACACACCCAGCTAATTTTTGTAGTTTTAGTAGAGACGAGGTTTCACCATGTTGGCCAGGCTGGTCTTGAACTCCTGACCTCAGGTGATCTGCCTGCCTCAGCCTCCCAAAGTGCTGGGATTACAGGTGTGAGCCACTGTGCCCGGCCTAATGTTTGTATTTTTTATAGAGACAGGGTCTCCCTATGTTGCCCAGGCTGGTCTCAAACTCCTGACCTCAGGTGATCCACCCGCCTCCACCTCCCAGAGTGCTGGGATTACAGGCAACAGGGTGTCGGCTCACTGCAACCTCCACCTCCCAACCTCCACCTCCCGTTGGCCCTTAAATATCACATCCGGCCATATTTAAAATTTTCTAGAGAAAGGGCAACTATGTTGCCTAGGCTGGTCTCGAACTCCTGGCCTCAAGCAATCCTTTCACCTTGGCCTCCCAAGGCATTGGGATTACAGGCCAATGAGGTTGAACTCCTGACCTCGAGCAATCTGCCTGCCTCGACCTCCCAAAGTGCTGGGATTACAGGCATGAGCCACCATGCCTGGCCCTGTGGTACTTTTTCTTTCTGTGGCTTTTCTTCTTGAGGTCACACACTCCCAGGAGCACAGAGAGGTCTGAGGTCTTCCCGGACGCTACCTCTGCTGTGACGAGGAAGGAGGGCCTTGGCAGGCCACCTGAGCTGCGTTTCCCGACCCCGTCCCCAGTGACAGCTGCAGCCGAGATCCACTAGAGAACACGAAACAGGAACCGTAAAGTAAAGGCAACGCTTTCTTTTTTTTTTTTTTTTTTTTCTTTTTTTACTTATTTAAAAAGGCCTTGGTGGCAGGAATATAGTGTAAAAATCATTGGAAAAACTAAAAGGCATCGATACATATCCGAATATACACTTTGTACATAAATTACATTTCCTTTAGTCTTTCTGAGTGAGGTCCTGATTCAGTACTGAGGTCTAGTAATTAAGAGGTCCTGGGATTTGCACGTTCAGGCCGGCATAGTCCACCATGTACATTGGCCATTGCTAGAGAGAGGGACAAAGGGACCAGGTTAGGACTCCGGGTGATGAGGAACGAACCCAGAATGCTTAGCTCTGCCTTCGGAGGCGCTTTCTCAGAGGTTACTTGTTTATTTATATTTTTTATTTTTTTGAGACGGAGTTTCACTCTTCTGCCGAGGCTGGAGTGCAGTGACATGATCTTGGCTCACTGCAACCTTGGCCCCCTGGGTTCCATAGAGTCTCCTGCCTCAGCCTCCAGAGTAGCTGGGATTACAGGCTAATTCCTGACCTCAGGTGATCCATGCCCACTTGATTTTTTTTTTTTTTTTTT
>NW_016107468.1:344724-350366 GCF_001604975.1 Cebus imitator | reverse complement strand
AGAGTTTCACCATGTTCACCAGGCTGGTCTTGAACTCCTGACCTCAAGCGATCTGTCCGCCTCAGCCTCTCAAAGTGCTGGGATTACAGGCATGATCCACCATGCCCAGCAGAGGCTATTTATTTTGAGGTTGCTGAGGCCCAGAGAGGGAATGTGGCCTGTGTGAGGCCATGCAGTTCAGCAGAGGTCCTGGAGTCCGGGCTCGAGCTGTCTCTCTGTTCCCAGCTGTGTCCCATCCTGGGGGCTCATCATGTGGCCCGGAGACTGGGGTCAGAGGGAGCTGAGGACTGGCTTAGCACGGGCATTCACCCCCATGAACTCAACCTACACTCCAAAGAAGCCGTCCTGTCTCTCTGGGGGGCCTGTTTGAGCTAGGGACCCTCTGTGGACACTCGTAAGCCTGGGTGGGGCTACAGGTGAAGTCTGAACTTTTGGGTTCTCCAGGAAGAGGCTAAAGAGAGACAAGATCAAAGGATAACAAATCCAAAAATCATTTTCTTTTCTTTTGTTTTTGAAATGGAGTCTTGCTCTGTCACTCAGGCTGGAGTGCAGTGGTACAATCTTGGCTCACTGCAACCTCCTCCTCCAGATTCAAGTGATTCCCCTGCCTCAGCCTCATGATCAGCTGGGACTACAAGCACCTGCCACCACTCCTGGCTAATTTTTGTATTTTTAGTAGAGATGGGGTTTCACCATATTGAACAGGCTGGTCTTGAACTCCTGACCTCGTGGTCCACCTGCCTCGGCCTCCCAAAGTGCTAGCATTACAGGCGTGAGCCACCGCGCCCGGCCTGGACTATGGATTTCAAAGTTAATATATATATTTTTTTGAGACAGAGTCTCACTTTGTCACCCAGGCTGGGGTGCAGTGGCGCAATCACAAATCACTGCAGCCTCAATCGCCCCAGGTTCAAGCGATCCTCCTGCCTCAGCCTCCCAAGTAGCTGGGACTACAGGCATGTGACACTACGCCTGGCCAATTTTTTATTTTTATTTTTAATAGAGACAGGGGTCTTTCTATGTTGCCCAGGCTGGTCTCAAACTCCTGGGGTCAAGCAATCCTCCCGTCTTGGCCTCCCAAAGTGCTGGGATTACAGGTGTGAGCCACCATGCCCAACCCTCAAAGGTAATATTTTGGAATCAGAAATCTCCAGTGTGCGCCCCTAATGTTTTCCCCTCAGGCAGGAGAGACCAAACCCAGCGTTGTGACAGGACAGATGGAGCTTTGGAGGTGAATTCTCCACCCAACCGGGAGCAGCGAGGGGCCACGGGTCAGTCTACCCCGCCTCTGACTCTGTTGTTCTGATCTGCACATTGCGGGTAACACCCACACCTCGCAGGGTTATGATAAAGCTCCCAGCCCACAACGTGCCCACAGAGATGAGCCTAACCTCCCCCCACTCTGGGAATCTGATGTTCCTTTTGTTTTTTTTTTGAGGTGGAGTCACACTCTGTCATTCAGGCTGGAGTGCAGTGGTGCAATCTTGGCTCACCGCAACCTCCGCCTCCCAGGGTCAAGTGATTCTCCTGCCTCAGCCTCCCTAGTAGCTGGGATTACAGGCGTGTGCCACCATGCCTGGCTAATCTTTGTATTTTTAGTAGAGATGGGGTTTCACCATATTGGACAGGCTGGTCTTGAACTCCTGACCTCAGGTGATCCACCCACCTCGGCCTCCCAAAGTGCTGGGATTACAGGCGTGAGCCACAGTGCCCGGCCACTGACGTTCCTTTTCATGCCTCCAGCTCTGGCGCTGCTGAAGGTGGTGGGCAGGTCCCTTCCTGGACCTCGGCTGGACCCCTGCCCGGGGGGATGTGAATTCCTGCCTGGGTGCCTGTGAGTACCCCACGGGCTACCTTGTGGGTGGGACGGGTGGATGCATCTATAACCCCCAAGGCCGGAAGGCCCCCCCTCAAAGCCCAGTGTCTCCCCATCCCCTGGGCCCACATCCCAGAGTAGATGGCCCTGCCCGAGGGAGGGGTGGGGGCCACAGAGAGTGCTGGAGGCCAGATCTGTGCAACTTTACCACGAGCGAGATCTGGTTGGCCGATGCCACCGAATCCGGGTTAGAGGACGAGGAAGAGGAAGACGAGGAGGAAGAGGAGACAGAATTTCCTTCCGAGACCCGCTTTCTCTTGCGCTTGGGAATGCTGCTGTCTTTGGCTGGAAGGAGGGGAAAAGGTTGTTGACGCTGGCTTCGGGGGCCTGTCTCGGCCTCCTGAGCTCTCTGGGGAAGTCTTCTGTCTTGAGGTGTCAAGTCCCCCTTTCAGGATTTCAGGATTCTGATTCCTCGAGGTCAGGGCCCACCTGTCCAGCCTCCTTCCCAAAGCAAGCCCGAGGGCCCACTCTCCCGGCTCCTGCTCTTGCTGGCCCCCTGCTTTTGCTAACACCGTATCCTCATCCCCAGGTGGAACTCCTCCTCCCCAGCAGGCTCACCTCAGGCCTTAGGCCCTCCTTTTTTTTTTTTTGGAGACAGAGTCTCGCTCTGTCGCCCAGGCTGGAGTGCGGTGGCGTGATCTCAGCCCACTGCAATCTCCACCTTCTGGGTTCAAGCGATTCTCCTGCCTCAGCTTCCCGGCTAGCTGGGACTACAGGCGTCCGCCACCACACACGGCTAATTCGTTTTGTACTTTTAGTAGCGACAGGGTTTCACCATGTTGGCCAAGATGGTTTGATCTCTTGATCTCATGATCTGCCCACCTCAGCCTCCCAAACTGCTGGGATTACAGGCGTGAGCCACTGCGCCTGGCCTGTTTTTTGTTTTTTTGAAGATGATGTCTCGCTCTGTTACCTAGGCTGGAGTGCAGTGGCACGATCTCGGCTCACTGCAACCTCTGCCTCCTGGATTCAAGTGATTCTCATGCCTTAGCCTCCCAAGTAGCTGGGATTACAGGCATCTGCCACCACACCTGGCTAATTTTTTTTTTTTTTTGAGATGCAGTCACGGTCTGTTGTCAGGCTGGAGTGCAGTGGCGCGATCTCGGCTCAGGGCGACCTCCACCTCCTGGGTTCAAGTGATTCTCCTGCCTCAGCCTCCCAAGTAGCTGGGACCACAGGTGTGTGCCACCATGCCTGGCTAATTTTTTGTATTTTAGTGGAGATGGGTTTCACCATGTTAGCCAGGATGGTCTCGATCTCCTGACCTCATGATCCGCCCACCTCGGCCTCCCAAGGTGCTGGGATTACAGGTGTGAGCCACTGTACCGGCCAATTTATTTGTATTTTACTAGAGATAGGGTTTCACCCTGTTGGCCAGGCAGGTTTTGAACTTTTGACCTCAAGTGATCCATCCACCTCGGCCTCCCAAAGTGCTGGGATTACAGGCACGAGCATCTGGCCTATATTGCTTTTTAGGGTCTCACTGTGTTGTCCAGGCTGGAGTGCAGTGGCACAATCGTAGCTCACTGTAGCCTCCAAGTCCTGCGCCCAAGCACTCCTCCCACCTCAGGCTCCCGAGTAGTTACGGCTATAGGTGTGCACCACCATGCCTGGCTCACTTTTTGAATTTTGTATCATTATGTTGCAAAACTCCCAGCCTCAAGCAGTCCTCCTGCCTCAGCCTCCCCAAATGCTGAGATTATAGGCACGAGCCACCGTGCCTGGCTCACGGCGACAATATAAATCGCTTTCTCAGTTTCTGAGGATTTGCTGGATGCTGGGCACTGTGTTAGATTCTTTGCACATTATCTCCTGAGATCCTCCCAGCAGGCTCTCGGTGTTGGATCTCCCAAGATGCTAGTCACATTTCACACATGAGCTCCTGAAGGCTCAGGGCTGTTACGGGACTTTCTCCAAGGCCCAAATTTGCATGGCTCTAGAGGCCACGTTCTTCCCTGGGCTCTTTAAGGCAGGGAGGGGATGTGGGGCCCAGGAGAGGCCCTGGGAGTTCTGGGTAGGCTGGGACTGCGGGCTGGGTGGTTCAGGGAGGGTATAAAGAGGACCTGGGACTGCAGGTCATGGCTCACGTCAGTAATCCCAGCACTTTGGGAGACTGAGGTGGGTAAATCGCCTGAGGTCAGGAGTTTGAGACTAGCCTGGACAACATGGTGACACCCCATCTCTACTAAAAAATACAAAAAAACTGTACTGCTATGGTTATCACCTACGTATGGTGGCCCTGAGTGGAGCATGCACAGGTACAAGTAGACAGGCAGTGCCCCAGTGAAAGAAACTCTGGCTTAGAAGCAGAAGTCCCAAGTTCAAATTCCACTGCGGCCACTTCACCATTATCACTGTGTGAATTTCGGAAAAGTGATGAACCTCTCTGAGTGAAATGGGGAAAACAGTGTGATGTGAGACTCAAAACACACTGCATGCATAAAAGAACCAGCAGCAAGTCCAGCACGGAGCAGGGCTCGGCAGGTGTTCCGCGGTGCCTGAATTAACTCGAGGTGAAGACTTATACAACAAAGATTTGCAGGCATGTGCTCCATGAGCAGCAGGTCCTGCTCGGATAGGTTACTGCATGGAAACCTCGCCCGGCCCAATAAAGAAGGGCCTTTTTTGTTTTTTAGACAGAGTCTCTCACTCTGTCACCGAGGCTGGAGTGCAGTGGCACGATCTTGGCTCCTGCAGCTTCTGCCTCCTGAGTTCAAGTGATTCTCCTGCCTCAGCCTCCTGAGTAGCTGGGATTACAGGCACGCGCCACCACGCCTGGCTAATTTTTGTATTTTTAGTAGATACAGGGTTTCACCATGTTGGCTAGGCTGGTCTCAAACTCTTGACCACAGGTGATCCGCCTGCCTCGGCCTCCCAAAGTGCTGGGATGACAGGCGTGAGCTGTACCCCGGCTTCGTCTCTGCCTTTGACCTGAGAGCAAAGCAAGTCACCTCCAGCTCTGTGAAGACAGTGCCATGCCTGACCCTGTTTTTTTTTGGAGGCAGGGTCTCACTCTGTCACCTAGGCTGGAGCACAGTGGCACAATCATAGCGCACTGCAGCCTCTACCTTCTGACCTCAAGCACGCCTCCTGCCTCATCCTCTCGAATAGCTGCGACAACAGGTACACAGCACCGTGCCTGGCTAGTTTTTCAATTTTTCGCAGAGACGGGGGTCTCACTATATGGTTCAGGCTTGTGATAAGCTCTTGATGGAAGGAGGTGCTTCTGGCTGGGCTGTGCCACCCCAGGTTGTGGGGTGCCAGGTGAACCAGGACAGGAATCAGGGCCTTGGGTCTCAGGCCAGGCTGTGGCGTGGCCTTGCTGAATCCTGTCACTCTCCTTGCTAAACAGCTATACTGGGCTCCGGTCCACGATTCAGATGGGTGGTCCTGACCACAGGGCCTACACAGCATCTGACTCACTATGTGGCCTCGGCAAGTCCTTGGCCGTCTCTGGGCCTCAGCTTCCCAGCCGTACAATGAGGTGGCGTAAGATTAGATCAGTATTTTTTCTTTCTTCTTTTTGTTTCTTAGGAGATGGGGTCTTGGCCAGGCACGGTGGCTCACGCCTGTAATCCCAGCACTGTGGGATGCTAGGGTGGGAGATCACCTGAGGTCAGGAGTTCCAGACCAACTGGACCAACATGGTGAAACCACATCTCTACTAAAATACAAAGTTAGCCGGGCATGGTGGCAGGTGCCTTTAATCCCAGCTAGTTGGGAGGCTGAGGCAGGAGAATCACCTGAACCCAGGAGGCGGAGGTTG
>NW_016107468.1:341353-344687 GCF_001604975.1 Cebus imitator | reverse complement strand
AGCTACTTGGGAGGCTGAGGCAGGAGGATCACCTAAGCCCAGGAGGTGGAGGTTACAGTGAGCAGAGATTGAGCTACTGTACTCCAGCCTGGGCAACAGAGTGAGGCCCTGCTTTAAAAAAAAAAAAAAAAAAGAGATGGGGTCTCATTTTGTCATCCAGGCAGAGGTACAGCGGCATGGTCACAGCTCACTGCAGCCTCCGCCTCCTGGGCTTGAGTGATCCTCCAGCCTCAGACTCCTGTGTAGCTGGGACTATAAGTGCCCACCACTACCATGTCTGGCTAATTTTTAGAAAAAACTTTTTGGTTTATGGCCATACCACCCTAAACATGCCCGGTCTTGTCTGATTGCACAATCTAAGCAGGGTTGGGCCTGATTAGTACTTGGATGGGAGAAAAAACCTTTTGCAGAGACAAGGTCTCACTATGTTGCCCAGGTTGGTCTCAAACTCCTGGACTCAAGCAATCCTCCCACTTAGGCCTCCCAAACTGCCGGGATGAGCGGCATGAGCCACCTCACCTGGCCAATCAATGTGTCTTTTTCTTTTTGAGGCAGAGTCTTGCTCTGTCACCTAGCCCGGAGTGCAGAGGTTCGATCTCAACTCACTGCAGCCTCTGCCTCCTGGGCTGAAGCAATTCTCCCACCTCAGCCTCCCAAGTAGCTGGGGCTACAGGCATGCACCACCATGCCCAGCTAAGTTGTCGATTTTTAGTTGAGACGGGGTTTCACCATGTTGTCCAGTCTGGTCTCAAACTCCTGATCTCAAGTGATCTGCCTGTCTCGGCTTCTCAAAGGGATGGGATTACAGCCATGAGCCGCGACACCCAGACCAATCAGTGTTTCTTTTTTCTTTTTTGTTTTTTGAGATGGAGTTTCATTCTTGTTGACCAGGCTGGAGTACAATGGTGCAATCTCAGCTCACCACAACCTCCGCCTCCTGCGTTCAAGCGATTTTCCTGCCTCAGCCTCCCGAGTAGCTGGGATTACAGGCATGTGCCACCACGCCCGGCTAATTTTGTATTTTTAGTAGAGACAGGTTTTCTCTATGTTGATCAGGCTGGTCTCAAACTCCCGACCTCAGGTGACCCGCCCGCCTCAGCTTCCCAAAGTGTTGGGATTACAGGCATGAGCCACCGTGCCCAGCCCTGATCAGTGTTTCTTAATTGGGTGCACATCATAGTCACCCAGGAGTACTTTCTCCCAAGTCCCATCACACACCTTAATCAGAACCATCATGCCAAGCGGCCCCTCAGGTGCCTGATGAAAGGTTCTGTATGCCCTGCAGGTGCAGCCAGAACGGAGGGGCTCCAGCCAGTCTCTGGCAGTGCTTGCCCGCCTCACCCCTGGCAGTCACACGTTACCCCTCCGTTACCCAGGAAGCCCTCATGATCTCTAGCTGACCTCATATACTCATTTCTGCTATGGTAGAGCCCCGCCTCCACAGAGCACCTGCAGGTTTTCCGGGGCCTCTTGGGGATGCCTGGCCCTGTTCATGGAGACCTCAGGCTCCCTGGGGAGGCAGCAGGGTGGAGAGGGATTATATTTTTCTAAGGTGGTCAGCCATCTATTGCATGCCCACTGACCACATCTATCTCTGCCTTTAAACAAATTTTTTATTTAAAATGTTTTTTCTTAGAGACAGGGTCCTGCTCCGTTGCCCAGGCTGGAGTGCAGTGTAATCATCGCTCACTGCAGCTCCAACTCCTGGTGTCTCTGCCTTTTTCTTTTTCTTTTTTTTTGAGATGGAGTCTTGCCCTATTGCCCAGGCTGGAGTGCAGGGGTACAACCTCAGCTCACGGCAACCTTCGCCTCCCGGGGATTCTCCTGCCTCAGCCTCCCGAGTAGCTGGGATTACAGATGCCCGTCACCATGCCCAGCTAATTTTTGTATTTTTAATAGAGACAGGGTTTCACTATGTTGGTCAGGCTGGTCTCAAACTGACCTTGTGATCCGCCCACCTCGACCTCCCAACGTGCTGGGATTACAGGTGTGAGCCACCACGCCTGGCTCTGCCTTTTTCGAAAGGAACGCTCTCTAGTCCCCACAGGGCAAAAGGGTGGCTTCTTCAGCCTCTGACTCACCTGGCACCTTGGCATCATTGCAGACTTCTGCAAAGGGTCTGAAAAAGAAAGAAATGAGGTGGCAGTTAGAAAATGAGCTTTTTTCCTCTTTTTTTTTGAGATAGAATCTAGCTTTGTTGACCAGGCCAGAGTGCAATGGTGCAATCTCAGTTCACTGCAGTCTCCACCTCCTGGGTTCAGGTGATTCTTGTGCCTCAGCCTCTTGAGTAGCTGGGATTACAGATGTGTACCACCACGCTCAGCTAATTTTTGCATTTTTAGTAGAGACAGGGTTTCACCATGTTGGCCAGGCTGGTCTCGAACTTCTGACCTCAGGTGATCTGCCCACCTCCGCCTCCCAAAGTGCTGGGATTACAGGCGTGAGCCACTGCGTCGGGCTGTTTTTTCCTCCTTATCACCTGTTCCCTGAGATACGATGCTGCTGCTGCTGCTGCTGGGGAGCCTGGGAAGACCCAAATAAAAATGGGGAGCACACCCTCCCGACAGCATCCGCCACGTAGGCCTTGGACAATGGGTCTGGCCCGGAAAATCTTTCCTCTGGGTCTGCAGTCCTTATGTATAAAGCGAGGGTGCTGTCTGACCAAGTGATCAGAAATGTGTGTCTAGATGTATGCAAGTGGATATTCATCACAGCATCATCATTATTATTATTTGTTTTTTGTTTGTTTATTTTGAGAGGGAGTCTTGCTCTGTCACCCAGACTGGAGTGCAGTGGTGCGATCTTGGCTCTCTGCAACCTCCACCTCCTGGTTCAAGTGATTTTCCCACCTCAGCCTCCTGAGTAGCTAGGACTACAGGCATGTGCCACTACGCCCAGTTAACTTTTGTATTTTTAGTAGAGATGGGGTTTCTTGGCCAGGATGGTCTCGATCTCCTGACCTCATGATCTGCCTGCCTCGACTTCCCAAAGTGCTAGGATTATAGGTGTGGGTATAAATATTTATATTTAAACATTAATATTTAAATATAAACATATTTACAAAGATATTTATAAATAAAAGCTTATAAATATAAACATTTATATTTAAATATGTTAAAAATAAGAACTGTACAGTCAGAAAAAGTCAAATTTAATTAAAACATGTTTTGTTTTTGTTTTTTCCCCAGAGAACAAATTTAATACCTAAAAAAAAACCTCTAAAAATGGCCAGGCACAGTGGCTCACGCCTGTAATCCCAGCACTTTGGGAGGCCAAGCCGGGCAGATCACCTGAGGTCGGGAGTTCGAGACCAGCCTGACTAACATGGAGAAAC
>NW_016107468.1:332448-340043 GCF_001604975.1 Cebus imitator | reverse complement strand
GCTGTGGCTCACGCCTGTAATCCTAGCACTTTGGGAGGCCGAGGTGAGTGGATCACTTGAGGTCGGGAGTTCAAGACCAACCTGGCCAACATGGTGAAGCCCCGTCACCAAAAAATACAAAAATTAGCCGGACGTGGTAGTGGGCTCCTCTAATCCCAGTTACTGGGGAGGCTAAGGCAGGAAAATTGGTTGAACCTAGGAGGCGGAGGTTGCAGCAGGCCAATATTGTACCACTGCATTTCAGTTTGGGCAACAGATTGAGACTTCTGCTAAAAATATAAAAAAATTAGCCAGGCATGGCGGTGCATGCCTGTAGTCCCAGCTACTAGGGAGGCTGAGGCAGGAGAATTGCTTGAACTCAGGAGGTGGAGGCTGCAGTGAGCCGAGATCGCATCACTGCATTACACAGCCTATTGGTGGAGCAAGACTCCATCTCCAAAAAAAAGAAAAAAAGAAAAAGCTGGGAGTGGTGGCACACACTTGTAGTCACAGCTACTTGGGAGGCTGAGGCAGGAGGATCACCTAAGCCCAGGAGGTGGAGGTTACAGTGAGCAGAGATTGAGCTACTGTACTCCAGCCTGGGCAACAGAGTGAGGCCCTGCTTTAAAAAAAAAAAAAAAAAAAAGAAAGAAAGAAAATCAATACACACACACACCATGGGTCTTGAGCAGAGCAGCCATGTCCCCAAGGGAGCAGGCAGGCCAGCTTGAAGGCGAGGCTGGCTGCAGAGGGACCCCCTCCCCGAACCCCGCCACAGAAGGCTTGGTGCACTGACCCCGCCCACAGGCACTGACCGTATTTCTCATTGAAGAGTTCTTTCACCTGCTCCCGCAAGATCACCTTCTCCCCGAGTCTGTTGGCATCATCTTCATCTGGAAGAAGAAGACAAAGGGGCATGACAGTCGGCACCGGCTTGGCCACCGGACCGGCTGCTTCTCCCACCAGGTGTCCCTGATCCGCCAAAACATTCTCTCCACGCCCTGCCTACTCCCATGCAGTTTTTTCTTTTGTTTTTTGACAGGGTCTTGCTCTGTTGTTCAGGCTGGAGTGCAGTGACGTGATCTCGGCTCACTGCAACTTCTGCCTCCCAGGGTCAAGTGATTCTCCTGCCTCAGCCTCCCGAGTAGCTGCGATCACAGGCACGCGCCATCACACCCAGCCAATTTTTCTATTTCTAGCAGAAACAGGGTTTCACTATTTGGCCAGACTGGTCTGAAACTCCTGGGCTCAGGTGACCCCCCGCCTCGGCCTCTCAAAGTGCTGGGATTACAGGCATGAGCCACTGCGCCCGGCTGCAGCTGGTTTCTAGCCTCAGTTGTCGGTCCGTCCATCCATCCTTTTCTCTTTTTTTGAGACGCAGTCTTGCTTTGTCACCCAGGCTGGGATGCAGTGGTGCAATCATAGATAGCTCACGGTAGCCTCCAACTCCCAGGCTCAAGTGATCCTCCTGCCTCAGCCTCCTGAGTAGCTGGGAGTACAGATGTGTGCCACCATGCCTGACTAATTTTTAAAATTTTTTGTAGAGATGGAGTCTCGCTATGCTGCCCAGGCTGATCTTGAACTCCTGGCCTCAAGCGATCCTCTTGCCTTGGCCTCCCAAGGTGCAGGAATTACAGGTGTGAGCCATGGTGGCCAGCCTTTCCGGCATTTTCTTAGTGTTCCCAGCACAGGCCCTGTGTTGGGCATAAAACAGCCTAGAGAAGGGGCAGGGCTGCTCCCCTGAGGGACTCCCAGCCAGAGGGGGTATCACCGGGTCACCAAAGTACCATAGGACACGTTTAAGAGACAAGGGACTTGAATCACGATGCCCACCCTGTCTGAGCAAGTCTGGGGAGACCTCCCCGCCAGAGAGCAGGAAGTTTAAGCGGGCTCTCAAGGACCAACATGGTGGCTCACACTTGTAATCCCAGCACTTCTGGAGGCTGAGGTGGTGCACCACTTGAGGTCAGGAGTTCGAGGCCAGCTTGGCTAACATGGTGAAACCCTGTCTCTACTAAACATACAAAAAATTAGCCAGGCATTGTGGCAGATGCCTGTAATCCCAGCTACTCAGGAGGCTGAGACGGGAGAATTGCTTGAACCCGGGACGCAGAGGTTGCAGTGAGCCAAGATTGCACCACTGCACTCCAGCCTGAATGACAAGAGCGAAACTCTGTCTCAAAAATAAATAAATAATAAAAAAATAAAGATCCTGTGTCTGTGTCCCGGAGTGGCTGAAGTTCGGGGTAGTAGAGCGGAGATGACTGATGGTCCTAGCAGGGTCCGCGCACAGAGGCCGGTGTGACTGCTGACCTGCTGGAAATCCCCCGCCTGCTCGCCGGCCAAGGTCTGTGAATGGGAAACAGACCGTGTCTGGGCTGTGGGGGCCGTGCGTTCTCCTTGCTCACTGCCCAGGCAACCGTCACGGCCTATCTGCTGCTTGAGCCCCCGACATGCTCCGCTGTCCCCTCCCTGTAGCCTGGAGGGGCTGCTGGGGTCAATTAGCCCTGGAGACGGGGCCTGAGCTGGGCTGTGAGGCTGAGGTGTGGGGGCTGGAGAAGGGGTCCAGGCAGAGCTCCACAGCAGCCTGCGGGCTTGTACCAGGGTTGGGGACGCGGCTGGGATTGCAGGAAGGGTGGTCTGCATGTCCAACAGGATGTCTCCTCTCTGGGAAGCATAGGGGCACGTGGGCTGGGCCTCTGGGGCAGGTGGGGGTTGGGTAAGGGTGAGATGTTGGGGGTGGCGGGGAGCCAGGGTCAGACGATGCAGGAAGAGCAGAGAAGACTGACGGGTCTTTGGAACAAAAGGGTTCCTTTTTTTGTTGTTCTCCAAGACAGAGTCTCATTCTGTCACCAGGCTGGAGTGCAGCGGCATGGTCTCGGCTCACTGCAACCTCCGCCTCCCGGGTTCAAGCCATTCTTGTGCTTCAGCCTCCTGGGAGCTGGGACTACAGGTGCCCGCCACCACATCCGGTTAATTTTTGTATTTTTAGTAAAGACGGGGTTTCCCTATATTGGCCAGGGTCTCGAACTCCTGAGCTCAGGTGATCTGCCTGCCTCAGCTTCCCAAAGTGCTGGGATTACAGGTATGAGACACCACGCCTGGTCTGACTCTGGTCCACCCTGTCCCCCATGCTGGAGTGCAGTGGCGCCATCATGGCTCAGCCTCTTGAGTAGCTGGGACTCCAGGCATCAATCACCATGCCAGACTAAGTTTTTAAATTTTTTGTAGAGACAGAGTCTCTCTCTGTTGCCCAGGCTGCTTTTGAAATCTGAGGCTCAAGCGATCCTCCTTCCTCGGCCTCCTAAAGTGCTAGGATTACAGGTGTGAGCCGCTGTGCCTGGCTCTGTTTTAAACTTGAAAACTCTGGGAAGAGCTCGCTACTGTCTAGTAGGCCACCTTGGAGACTGCATCTCCTGGGCTGGTGCTCTGTGCTGCTTGGAGCCTCCTGGCCCCATCTGGGTGGCCTGGCCTCCCGTGCACAAGCTACCAGAATGGAGACTCCATTCCCAATGTGGGGGCTACTCCAAAGAGCACGGAGCTTCCCACGGGACAGAGGCTGGGCACCTGCTTGGCCTAATTCCTCCTTTTCCAAGCACTCCAACACCCACCATCCCAGGTCCTCCCGAACCTCACAGGTCCCTGGCCTAGTCCGTCCACGCCCACACTCTGGAATCTCCGCCCATCTGTGAGTTGCTGCATCTGTCTGCAAGCACGGCCGGCCAGCCCCCCCGGATGCCCAGAGACACCGCAAACACAGCCATCCCAGACAACATCCTCCTCCCGTGTCCCTATCTCATGGAGCGATGCCTCTAATCCAGCCACACCAAGACCCCACGCTTCTAGAGGGTTCTAGAAGACTTGTCCAGATCCCGTGCAGACGACTGTGATGGAGTCCTCGGCCCAAGGACCAGCTCCTAGAGCCTGCAGGGAGGCGGCAGCATGCTCCATCTGGCCCCATGCCACTGAGGAATCGTTGGTGGCAGGATTCTCAGCAGGCATGGCTGTGCATGCACAGAACACAGAAAGAATGGCCTGGATCACACACATCACTGTGTGCGGATGCTTTCCTAGACACTGCAGCCAAGGACACAGAGGCTCAGAGAGGTAAAGAAACTTGCCCAAGGTCACACAGCCACTAAGCACTGGGAGTACTCTGTCGACCCCAGGTTTCTTGAGGTCTCAGATACCCCTAAAGTTTCTTTCTTTTTTTGAGAAAGAGTCTTGCTCTGTCACCCAGGCTGGAGTGCAATGGCATGATCTTGGCTCAACTGCAACCTCTGCCTCCTGGGTTCGAGTGATTCTCATGCCTCAGCTTCCAGAGTAGCTGGGATTATAGGTTCCTGCCACCACACCTGGCTAATTTTTTGTATTTTTATTTTAATTAATTAATTTATTGAGACGAAGTTTCAATTTTGTTGCCTAGGCTGGAGTATAACAGCACGATCTCAGCTCACTGCAACCTCTGCCTCCTGGGTTCAAACGATTTGCCTGCCTCAGCCTCCAGAGTAGCTGAGATTACAGGTGCCCGCCACCACACCTAGCTAATTTTTTTTTGTATTTTTAGTAGAGATGGAGTTTCACCATGCTGGCCAGGCTGGTCTCGAACACCTGACCTCGTCTATTTATTTTTTAAATTAATTAATTTTTTTTTGAGATGCAGTCGTGCTCTGTTGCCCACGCTACAGTACAATGGCGTGATCTTGGCTCACTGCAACCTTTGTCTCCTGGGTTCGAGCAATTCTCCTGCCTTAGCTCCCTGAGTAGCTGGGACTACAGGCGCCCACCACTATGCACAGCTAATTTTTGTATTTTTAGTAGAGACAGGGTTTCACCATATTGGCCAGGCTGATCTCAAACTCCTGACCTCTTGATCTACCCACCTCAGCCTCCCGAAGTGTTGGGATTACAGGCGTGTGCCACTGCACCTGGCCAGTTTTTTATATTTTTAGTAGAGATGGGGTTTCACCATGTTGCCCAAGCTAGTCTCAAACTCCTGACTTCAGGTGATCCACCCGCCTTGGCTTCCCAAAGTGCTGGGATTACAGACACGAGCCACCGCGCCTGGCCCCTCTTTCCTCTTTAAATACCAAAGTCCTCAAAACCTTCTCTGGAAAAAAGCACAGGCCAGAGACCCTACTGCAGCCTGAGTCTGTTTTTCCTGGCTGTGCCCTTCTCCATGGCAAAATAAAGCTCTAAACCGACTGAGGCCTGTTTCAGACACTTTTTGGTTTATAGGCCGACAGGAGCCTATAGCAGGGATCCTGACCCAGCTGGGAGTCGGGGAGGGCTTCCCAGGGGAGGTGACCACCACATGGGGCTCAAAGCTCCAAGGCTGTGACCTCATCTGCATGTGGGGGCTCATCACACGGACCTCCAAGGCAGTTGGGCGTGGCGAGTAAGACACAAGCAAAGTTGTAGCATCCTGTGATTTTGGGTGCTCAACACGCCTTAGCCGATCAGGAAATGTCCCCTGTTCCTTCCAAGTCTTGTCTGACCTGGTGAGAAGTGCAACCCTAAACCACACTGTGACTAACCAGGAGTGACACTATGGAGCAGCTGACAGGATGCTATGGCAGCTCTACCTGGGGCACACAGGTCCCAGGCGGTGAACCAGGGGTGGCGGGAACTGTGCATGTCAGGAAAGCGGGGCCGGGCTGGTTGAGGGGGCTGGCGGTTTGGGGAGGCACCCTGACCACCTCTGGAGTGTGGTGGGTGGAGTGGGGCCTCGTGCCTTTGTCAGTAACAGCAAGAACTGGCTGGATGGAGCGGCGCACACCTGTGATCCCAGACTTTGGGAGGCCGAGGCAGGCAGATCACGAGGTCAGTGGTTCAAGACCAGTCTGACCAACATGGTGAAACTCCGTCTCTACTAAAAATACAAAAATTAGTTGGGTGTGGTGGCGCACACCTGTAGTCCCAGCCACTCAGGAGGCTGAGGCAGGAGAATCACTTGAGCCCTGGAGGCGGAGGTTGAATGAGCCAAGATTGTGCCACTGTGCTCCATCCTGGTGACAAAGCAACACCATCTCAAAAGCAAAACAAAACAAAACAAAACCCCAAAAACCCACAAAAATTAGCTGAGCATATTGGTACGGCAGCGTGTGCCTGTAATCTCGGCTACTTGGGAGGCTGAGGTGGGAGGATCGCTTGAGGCTGGAAGGTCAAGGCTGCAGTGAGCCTTGATCACACCACTGCACTCCAGCCTGGACGACGGAGCTAGACCCTGTCCCTAACAAACCAAAACAAGCTAAAAACTAAAAAACAAGCTTGGCACATACTACATGCAGACACCGTGCAAGGCTCATAATACACCATGTCCGTGGGAGTCTCTAGCTCAGTCAACATCAAGCTCAGGAAGAACACTGATGCTTCTCTGTAGCTGCTCTTGGGTTCTTCTACCTCTTTCTTTTTATTTAGTTTAGAGGAAAAAGAATTTCTTTTTTTTTTTTTTGCTGTCATTCTGGCTGGAGTGCAGTAGCTGGGATGGCAGGTGCAGGCCGCCACATCCAGCTAATTTGTCCATATTTTTGTAGAGATGGGATCTTGCAATGTTACCCAGGCTACATTCTTTTTAATCATGAGTTTTTGAAGGAAATGGAGTAGGGCAGGCTCTGCTGGGGCTGGACTGGGGGAGCCCCTGCTTGAATGCCTGCATACAGTGGGGAAAAACGGGGATCCCCAGGGCCAGGGGTGGGGAAAGCCCTGGCACATTAGACAGGAAGGCAATCCTGCTTCTTAGCCCTGATGCTATGTGGTATATGGAAAGTCACTCAACCTCTCTCAGCCTGTCTCCACATTCCTCCACTGGGACTCTGGATCTAATGGCACATATCAAAAAGCAGTATAGGCTGGGCACAATGGCTCACGCCTGTCACCCCAGCACTTTGGGAGGCTGAAGTGGGAGGACTGCTTGAGGCCAGGAGTTTGAGACCAGCCTGGGCAACATAGGGAAACCGTGTTTCTCCCCCAAAAAAACAAAACAAAACAAAACAAAAAAAAACCTTCTGGGCATGGTGGTGCACACCTGCAGCTCCAGTTCTTCTGGGAACTCCTGAGTGCACCGGAGGCAGCTCCTTGGGCAAATAAGTGACTCACTGTCTGGGAGGGAACCTGAACCACAGGTGAAGACCGACTCCCCTTCCTCTGCCTTGTCTGGGGACCTGACACTGGGTTTGTGTGAGGGGGAAAGGGCAAGGTTCCGATCTGAATAGATATTCCTGTTGGGGCTCTGAGGTGTGCAGGCTGGCGCCAGTCTCCCCCGACAGGAATCGTGGCTAACCTTGAAACCGAGTCAGCTCACTGACGCACCCTGGTTACCCCGAGGGAGAACGCTGAGATCCTTGCTGACCCACATGGCCCAGCAGGGCATCCTTTTTTTTTTTTTTTAATTGAGACAGGGTCTGGCTCTGTTGCCCAGGCTGGAGCGCAGTGGAGCAATCTGAGCTCACTGTAACCTCCGCCTCTCGGGCTCAAGCCATCCTCTGTCCTCAGCCTCCCAAATAGCTGGTACTACTACAGGTGTATACACTATGCCTTGCTAATTTATATATGTGTGTGTATATATATATACACACATACATATTTAAAGTTGTGTGCATACATATATATATATA
>NW_016107468.1:330890-331833 GCF_001604975.1 Cebus imitator | reverse complement strand
CTCAAGCAATCCACCCACCTTCACCTCCCAAAGTGCTGAGATACAGGCGTGAGCCATCTCACCCAGGCCAGTTGAGCATCTCGGAGAGCTGCAGGTGGGTCATGAGTCCCCTTTCCCGACAAAGCCAGGCTCCTGCCACCACCTCCTGGAGCATGAGTGCCACCAGGGGGGGCCTCGGCCTCAGCTGGGCCAGGGCAGTTCCAGTATGCCCGGTCACTTCTGAGTCTAATCTGCTTACAGGAAAAACACAACCAGAGAACCGCTTCAGAGAGCTGCTGAGAACCCTGCGTTGGCAGGTGCAGTACTGAGCCCTGGAAGGCCACGGCCACAAGCCCAATGGTTTACGCAAGACTCTGATCGCCTGGGTTCAAATCCCAGCTTTGCTATCAGCTTGCGACCCTGGACAAGTCCCTGAACCACGTGATGTCTTCATCTGTAAAGCAGCAATGGGGCTGGTGCGTGGTGGCTCACGCCTGTCATCCCAGCACTTTGGGAGGCTGAGGCGGTGCATCACTTGAGGTCAGGAGTTCAAGACCAGCCTGGCCAACATGGTGGAACCCCATCTCTACTAAAAATACAAAAGAATTAGCCAGGCGTGCTGGTGCGTGCCTGCAATCCCATTTCCTCAGGAGGCTGAGGCAGGAGGATAGCTTGAGCCTGGGAGGTGGAGGTTTCAGTGACCCGAGATCTTGCCATTGCACTCCAGTCTGGGTGACAGAGCGAGACTCTGTCTCAAAAAAAAAAAAATCAACACTGACAGTGATGCCCACAGATGGCTGCTGGGAGGATGAAGGGGCCACGACTGCCAGAGTCTGATTTAGAAGTTAATGATTACTGGCCGGGTACGGTGGCTCACTCCTGCAATCCCAGCACTGATCGCCTGAGGTCAGGAGTTCAAGACCAGCCTGGCCAACATGGTGAAACCTCATCTCTACTAATAATA
>NW_016107468.1:326176-327284 GCF_001604975.1 Cebus imitator | reverse complement strand
GAGATCGCGCCACTGCACTGCAGCCTGGGAGACAGAGCAAAACTCTGTCTCAAAAAAAAAAGGTGGGGGTGCTTAGTGATTTCTGTCCTGAATGCCAAGTCAGCAAACCTATCTATTCTTTGGGACCTGCCTGAGCTTCCCTGAACCCAGGCCGGCTGTAAATGACACCCACGGCTGCAAACATTGGAAATGTCACAGCAAGGACTCAGTGTGTGTCGGGGAGCGGTTCACCTTCACGGTCTCCCGAAGTGCTGTGCAGAAAGACCTGCTGAACCCGTCCCGGCAGGAGTGACCTGCTGCCCACTGACCCTGGACAGCGACACCTTTGGTGGACAGGCCTTCCCCTGGGGCTTTTCCTGCCCCTCCTGCTCTCCCTGTTCTTTGATCTCCTCTCTCTCTTGAACGAGGCCTGGGCAACTCTGATCTTGTCTTTTCCAACCTGCTGTCTGTGAGCCCAAGGAGTAAGTGAATTTTGCCAAGGGGGGAAAAAGAAGGCAGCCATGCTCAGTGAATCACAGCCATGCCATGATTTTAAACCAACTGGCTCGGGTGACGCCTGGGCTGGCTCTGTGGCTCTCTCCTGGGGCAAAGTGCGAGAGCCCTGGCCGGCGTGGCCTCTCCCTCTGAGTTTGAGGTCTTCAGCTCAGGCTGATGATCTCATGCTAGTAATTACAACCATTCACAGCAGGGAGACGCAGCCAGCGAAGGGCCAGGGCGGCGTAGAGAGGAGAACAGCCCTCCTCTCCCCTCCTGAACTACTTCGCAGAGCCCCCACCTCTCTGCCAGGCCCGGGCAGAGTTCACAGCTGAGCGATTGCACCACTGCACGCTAGCCTGGGTGGCAGAGCAAGATCCAGTCTCGAAAAAATAAAAAAGGTAAATTCAGGTTCAGCTTTTAACCCCTTCTAGGGCCTGTGCAAAGGTTTAGCAGGAATTCCATCCTCTCCATTTTAGGGATGAGACACCTGAGGCCTGGAGAGCCGAGGGCCAGCAGCAAGGGGTGGGGACCGTGCCCAGGCAGCCTGTAGTTCTCCTGCCACCTCAGACCTGGGGCTGGACACTGCGTGCGGGAGGGCCCCTTAAGGCTTGACCCACTTTATAAAAGGAAC
>NW_016107468.1:321600-324697 GCF_001604975.1 Cebus imitator | reverse complement strand
TTTTTTTTTTGAGACAGGGTCTCACTCCATTTCCCAAGCTGGAGTGCAGTGGCGTGATCTCAGCTCACTGCAACCTCTGCCTCCCGGGCTGAAGGGATCCTCCCGCCTCAGCCTCCTGACTGGCGAACGTGCCACCATGCCTGGCTAATTTTTTTGTATTTCTAGTAGAGATGGCGTCTTGCCACATTGCCCAGGCTGGTCTCAAACTCCTGCGTTCAAGTGACCCCCCTGCTGCGGCCTTCCAGGGGCTTGAACCCTTGGCCCCGCTGTTACTGTTAATTGCACTCTTAGTAATAGCAAAACAATGGAAGCAGCCCAATTCCCAAGGAGGGGAGAAAGTGGACTTGCATCATAGTAAATTTCCACTCAGTGGAAGATTATAGAGCCATGAGAACTAACAGGCTCCAGCTACACCCTTCAACATTATGTCAAACAAAGCTAAGTGAAAACAGCAAGTCCCAGACTCTATTCAATAATAGAGTTTGTTATGAAAGTAAAACTATAAGCAAAATGAAGTAATTTTTGTTTAGGCAAACATTATATGCAATGATCTTTAAAAATCACGAGCCTGGCGTGGTGGCTTACGCCCGTAATCCCAGCACTTTGGGAGGCCGAGGGAGGAGGATCACTTGAGGGCAGGAGTTGGAGACCAGCCTTGGGCAATACAGAGAGACTCTGTCTACAAACAATTAAAGAATAGCTGGTGCAATGGCTCCCAGCTGTAGTCCCAGCTACTTGGGAGGCTGATGTGGGAGGACTGCTTGAACCCAGGAACTGGAGGCTACAGTGAGCTATGATCGTGCCACTGCACTCCAGCCTGGGCAACAGAACCAGACCCAAACTCTACAAAAATAAAAAATTAGGCCGGGCATGGTGGCTCACGCCTGTAATCCCAGCACTTTGGGAGGCCGAGGTGGGTGGATCACCTGAGGTCAGGAGTTCAAGATCAGCCTGGCCATTGTGGTGAAACCCCATCTTATTAAAAAAAAAAAAAAGTTAAATAAAAAATTAGCTGGGCATGGTAGTGCATGCGCTTGTAGCCCTAGCCACTCAGGAGGCTGAGGTGGGAGGATGGCTTGAGGCTAGCAGGCCAGGCTGCAGTGAGCTATGGCTGTACCACTGCACTCCAGCCTGGGCAAGAGCCAGACTCTGTCTTAAAAAAAAAAAAAAATTTAAAAAGACATCCACCCGTGAAAAAGGATTATATCATGGAGGAGAACAGGCATAGAAGATGTTTTTGGGAATTTGAATAAAGACCGTATATTAGATGACAGGGAATTATTAAGTTTTATAAGGGTGATGATACTATTGTGAATATGTAAGATAACAGTGTTTTTCTTCGGAGAGGTGCATTGAAATATTTAGGCATGAAGAGTCAAGATGTTTGCAACTTACTTCAAATGAAGAAAAAGAAATAATGTGTGTGTGTGTGTGTGTGTGTGAGACAGACAGAGAGAGAGAGAGAGAGGGAGGCAGAGAGAGAGAGGCAGGGAAAATGCCAATATGCTAAGAATTACTGAACCCAGTCGGGCGTGGTGGCTCATGCTTGCAATCCCAGCACTTTGGGAGAATGAGATGAGTGGGTCACTTGAGGCCAGGAGTTCAAGACCAGCCTGGCCAACATGGTGAAACCCCATCTCTACTAAAAATACAAAAATTAGGCCAGGCAGGGTGGATCACACCTGTAATCCCAGCACTTTGGGAGGCTGAGGTGGGCAGATCACGAAGTCAGGAGTTCAAGACTAGCCTGACCCTCATGGTGAAACCCCGTCTCTACTAAATATACAAAAATTAGCTGGGTGTGGTGGTGCATGCCTATAATCCTGCCTACTCGGGAGGCCGAGGCAGGAGAATCTCTTGAAATCAGGAGGCAGAGATTGCAGTGAGCCGAGACTGCACCACTGCACTCCAGACCTGGGCAACAGAGCTAGACTCCAAAAAAAAAAAAAAAAAAAAAAAAAAGCAAAAAGCCCAACCTATCACGGGCACTTGTCAATCAATGTAAGAAAGGCTGAGCTCTTCTCTGCCAGGCACTGCTCTTTGATCTTTGCATGGATTCATTTATTTAATCCTTAAAACAGGTTGCCAGCGTCAGGTGGCTCACACCTGTAATCCAAGCCTCCCAGTACTTTGGGAGGCTTGGATTACAGGCGTGAGCCACCGCGCCTGGCTATTTTTATTTTTTAAGACAGGCTCGCTCTGTTGCCCAGGCTGGCATGCAGTGGCTCACTGCAGCATCTGCTTCCCAGGTTCAAGCTATTCCTGTGTCTCAGCCTCCCGAGTAGCTGGGATAACAGGCTCCCACCACCAAGGCCAGTTAATTTTTGTATTTTTAGTAGAGACGGGGTTTCTCCCTGTTGGCCACGCTGGTCTCAAACTCCTGACCTCAGGTGATCCACCCGCCTTGGCCTCCCAAAGTGCTGGGATTACAGGTGTGAGCCACCGCGCCTGGCCGCACCTTTGACCCTGAATGCCAGGTGTCCCTCATACCTGTTCTCCCTCCCTGGGTGTTTCATGGGTCCCTGGCCCCAGTCCCCTACACAGTCACTTGAGAGAGATCTTGGTTGCCTCCAAGCCTGGGACAGGCTGTGACCCCCTAAGGTGTCCACATCCTAATCCCAGGTGTCTGGATACATCTGCTCATATCGCAAAAGGGACTTTTCTGGTGAGATGAAGTTAAGGATCTCAAGAGGCGGAGATAGTCCTGGGTTCTCCAGGTGGGCCCTAAACATAGTTACAAGGACCCTTGTTAGAGGGAGGCAGAGGTCAAAAGCAGAAGATGGGGCAGCAAAGAGACAGAGACTGGAGTTGGGCACTTTGAAGAGGGAAGCAGGAAGGAACATGAGCCAAGGAAGGTGGCGGCCTCTTGAAGCTGACAAGGAATTGGGGGCAGGCACAGTGGCTCACGCCTATAACTCCAGCACTCTGGGAGGCCGAAGTGGGCAGATCTCTTGAGGTCAGGAGTTTGGGACCAGCCTGGGCAACATGGTGAAACCCCGTCTCTACTAAAAATATAAAACTGAGCCGGGCATGGTGGTGCCTGTAGTCCCAGCTAGCTAGGAAGCTGAGGCAGGAGATTCACTTGAACCTGGGAGAC
>NW_016107468.1:312692-321350 GCF_001604975.1 Cebus imitator | reverse complement strand
AAGAACCCAGCCCTGCTGACATCTTTATGTTTTTATTTTTTTGAGACAGAGTCTTACTCTGTTGCCCAGGCTGGAGTGCAATGGTGTGATCTCAGCTCACCACAACCTCTGCCTTCCGGGTTTCAGTGATTCTCCTGCCTCAGCCTCCCGAGTAGCTGGGATTACAAGTGTGCACCACCATGCCCGGCTAATTTTTGTATTTTTATTTATTATTATTATTATTTTTTTAGATGGGGTCTTGCTCTTGTCACCCAGGCTGGAGTGCAGAGGCACAATCTCAGCTCACCGCAACCTCGGCCTCCCAGATTCAAGCAATTCTCCCGCCTCAGCTTCCTGAGTAGCTGGGATTACAGACCCATGCCACCACACCTGGCTAATTTTTATACTTTAAGTAGAGATGGGGTTTCACCATGTTGGCCAGGCTGGTCTCGAACTCCTGACCTCAAGTGATTTGCCCGCCTCAGCCTCCCACAGTGCTGGGATTACAGGCGTGAGCCACAGCACCCGGCCCTGACACCCTGACTTTAGCCTTGGAAGACTCATTTCAGATTTCTGCTCTCCAGAATTGGAAGGCAATAAACTGGTGTTGTTTGAAGCCACTATGTTTAGGTAATTTTTTTGAGACAGGGTCTCGCTCTGTTACCCATGCTGGAGTTCGGTGGCACAATCATGGCTCACTGCAGCCTGACCTTCCGGATCCCTGGGCTCAAGTGACCCGTCCACCTCAGCTACCCTGCGGCTGAAATCACAGGTATGTGCCATGTGCAGCTAGTTTTCTTTTTTTTGGTAGCAATGGGGTCTTGCTATGTTGTCCAGGCTTGTCTAGAACCCCTGGGCTCAAGTGACCCTCCCGTCTCAACCTCCCAGAGTGCTGGGATTACAGGCGTGAGCCACTGGACCCAGCCTGTTTTGGGGCTTGAAATACCAGTTATAAATTTGTGATTCCCCAAATTATATCTCAAGCCTGGACTGCTCCCCTGACCCCCGCCTTGCTTCCAACGTCGACTGGATGAGACCCTAGACTGAACAAGCCTGATACGCCGCCTCCTGGCCCAGCAGCTCCTCCTCCATCTCCCCGTCTCCACCCATGGCTCCTCCGTCCTTCCCCAAGTTCAGCCGGAATCTCTGAAGCCACCGTCAACTCCTCCTTTCTCACCTTCATCAGCACATTCCGTTGGCTTCGGCTGCAACACACACCTAAGAGTCGTGACTCACCACTCCTCGGGGCCTGGATGATTACAACCTCCCTGTGTCTCCCCTCCCTTGTCTGTCCTCGAGCCAGCAACCCAGGGCTCCTGTTAAAACAAGCTGGATCCTGTTCCCCTCCGCTAGGAACTGTGCGGCCAACTCCCAGCTCACTCTGAGCAAAAGTCCAAAGTCCTTATCTGGCCAGACAGCATCTTCCCGTCCATCTCCATCGCATCTGCCGCCTCCCCTGATCTTCCTCCAACCTCCCGGCAGGTGACCTCGGGGCCAATGCAGCTGCGGCTCTGTCTGCAGTGCTGTCCCCTGCGGCCCCTTCAGGCCTTTACTCTAAGGCCTCCCCCTGGCTACCGCCTAAATAATGTTGCAATCCCCTAAAAATAAACACAATTGCTCCATCCGCTGCCCCGTTTCTCCTTGGCAATTGCATCAACCATGCTTTACGTTTTGCATATTTTCTGTTTATCTCCCCGTGCCCCTGCCGCCACCCCATGTTAGCTCCGTGAGGCTGAGTTTGTTTTTTTTTAAATTGCTGTTGATTTAAAGTCCTGCATAGGCCGGGCCTGGTGGATCACGCCTGTAATCACAGCACTTTGGAAGGTCGAGGTGTGCGGATTACATGAGCCCAGGAATTCCAGACCAGCCTGGGAAACATGGCGAAACCCCGTCTCTACAAAAAAATACAAAAATTAGCCTGGCATGGTGGCACGTGCCTCTAGTCCCAGCTACTTGGGAGGCTGAGGCGGGAGTATCACCTGAGCCTAGGGAGGATGAGGAGGCAGTGAGCATGATCGTGCCACTGCACTCCAGCCTGGGTGACACAGAGACCCTGTCTCAAACAAAACAAAGAAAAAGAAGGCTGGGCACGGTGGCTCACGCCTGTAGTCCCAGCACTTTGGGAAGCTGAGGCGGGCGGATCACGAGGTCAAGAGATCGAGACCATCCTGGCCAACATGGTGAAACCCCGTCTCTACTAAAAATACAAAAATTAGCTGGTCATGGTGGCACGTGCCTGTAGTCCCAGCTACTCGGGAGGCTGAGGCAGGAGAATTGCCTGAACCCAGGAGGCAGAGATTGTGAGCCGAGATTGCGCCATTGCACTCCAGCCTGGGTGACAGAGCAAAACTCTGTCTCAAAAAAAAAGAAAAGAAAAGAAAAAGTCCAGTATCTAGGCCAGGTAAGGTGGCTCACGCCTGTAATTCCAGCACTTTGGGATGCCAAGGTAGGGAGATCCCTTGAAGCCAGGAGTTCTAGACCAGCCTGGGCAACAAAGCAAGACGCTGTCTCCACAAAAATATTAAATAAGAATAATGAGTCCGGGTGCGGTGGCTCACGTCTGTAATCCCTACGTTTTGCGAGGCTGAGGCAAGTGGATCACCTGAGGTCAGGAGTTCGAGACCAGCCTGATCAACATGGTGAAATCCCATCTCTACTAAAAATACAAAAAGAATCAGCCGGTTATAGTGGTGCATGCCTGTAATCCCAGCTACTCGAGAGGCTGAGGCAGGAGAATGACAGAGGTTGCAGTGAGCTGAGATTGCACTGCTGTGCTCCAGTCTGGGCAACAAGAGTGAAACTCTATCTCAAAAACAAAACAAAACAAAAACAAAGAAACAAAAAGAATAATGAAAGAATAATAAAAGCCCGAGCCGGACACCTGTGCCCGTTCACGGACGAGTGACTGCACCTGCGCCCCCAAGGCCTCTGATGGGGCCCCACGAAGTCCTCTGTGGGTAGTGCTGGGCCCTCTCCATGACGGGAAGGTTCATAGAGGGCCAGGCCTGCATGTCCCCCGACCTCCACCTCCCTCCTCCTTTGCCACCACACCCCACCCCACAAGGCTGGAAGGATCCGGTACACCCAGTAAACCACATGTGCTGAGCCACGGTTACTGCCCCACCCCTGCTCTGCTTCTGCGGCTCAGACACACTCATCAGCTACTGTTCAGCAAAGGTGCCTGGCGACCCTGGGTGCTGGTCTCATTCCAGCTCAAATACAGGTGCTGGTTGCTCTTGTTGGCTTGGGTGGTCTCCGCTGGGAAAAGGGTTTCTGGGAGGCTTCCTGGGACGCTGCAAGAGACTATGAAGGCATCCTGCTCCCTTTTAAATTTTAATTATTTTTTGAGAGAAGGTGTCACTTTGTCGCCGAGGCTGGAGTGCGGTGGCGCGATCACGGCTCACTACAGCCTCGACCTCCTGGGCTCAAGCGAGCCTCTTCCCTTAGCCTCTGAGTAGCTGGGACTACAGGGTGTGCCATCATGCCCAGCTAATTTTTTGTAAAATGGGATGTCGCCATGTTGCCCAGGCTGGTCTCAAACTCCCTCAACCTCCCATAGTCCTGAGATTACAAGTGTAAGCCAGCGTGCCCGGCCTGGAAGCCCCTAATAAAGGCCGAGAACTTTGGGGTTCCCTTCCCCCACATGTGGAAGGTGGGGGGCAGGATGGGGTGGCAGTGACCCCAGCTGAGTCCCCACCAGCCAGAAAAGGGTGGGGCCTCCCCGACATCCTATCATTTCATGGCCCACGCTGCCACTTCAGAAGAAAGGAGGCGTCGGGCCAACTCTGGGCCCGGCAGCCGGGCGTCTAGTCTGCCCACAAAGGCCTCCAAGCCCCGCCCCACAGATGCCAGCTCTCCCGGGAAGGCAGAAGGGAGATCATTACTGAGGCCTAATTAACAAAGACAAGCAGAGATAATTCAGTGGAAGAACATGTGGCTGGCGCTGGAATTGTGATATCTTTAGAAACTCTAGAAAGGACGGCTTTATTTTGAGCTTTCAAGAGCAGAAGAGCTCTCAAGAGCTCAAGACAGAGTTGGAAGGGTGGGGAGGGGGTGGGGAAGGCTGAGGGAGGGAGGCAGGGGCCAGAGGGTGTGTGCCTCTGTGTGACTGGGGACAAGGAAATGACTCTGAGGTCCTGGGAAGCAGAAGGGAGGATCACGGAGGGTGTCCTTGTTCCGTATGACCTTAAAGAAACGGAGGCCCAGGCTGGGCACGGTGGCTCATGCCTGTCATCCCAGCACTTTGGGAGGCTGAGGTGGGTGAATCACGAGGTCAGGAGTTCAAGACCAGCCTGACCAACATGGTGAAACCCCGTTTTTACTAAAGATACAAAAAATTAGCTGGGCATGGTGGCAGGTGCCTGTGATCCCAGCTACTTGGGAGGCTGGGGCAGGAGAATCACTTGAACCTGGGAGGCGGAGGGTGCAGTGGGCCAAGATCAGGCCACTGCACTCCAGCCTGCATGTCAGTGTGAGACTCTGTCTCAAAAAAGAAAGAAGAAAAAGAAAGAAAGAAAAAGGAAGGAAGGAAGGAAAGAAAGAAAGAGAGAAAGACAGAAAGAAATAGAGGCCCAAAGACAGTTAACTCATCTAAGATCAGAGACAGGAAGTTAACTTATCCAAGATCAGAGACAGAAAGTTGACTTATCCAGACCAGACATAGTAGGTTAACTTATCCAAGATCACACAGCTCAGAAGTGATGGTACTGGTACCTGAGAAGGCAAAAAGAGATCTGTTCCGGTGCCTGCCACTGTTCAGTCCCTCCCCGTGTGCCCCAGTGCCCTCTGCAGAGGTCAACCCTACACTAGCATCCAGGCCTAGCTCAGGGCATCCTCTGCAGGAAGCCCATCTCACCACAGCACCCATGGGTGATAGGAGACCCCATGGAAGAGACAGGCTTAGCAGGAGATCAAAGAGGACAATGACAAGTGGAGCCATTGCATTTGAGGCTTCTGGCCTTTCTCCACCTGTACCCCCTGAAAATGGGGTCACAGCCCTCTGCTGGAAGGCCTTTTGCCCAGAGCTGAGCTTCTCAAAGTGCACCTCAAACAATGCTGGGGTGAGAGGTGAGTGTAAGTGGAGCGATCTTCCTCAGTGACATGCAATTTTTTTTTTTTTGGAGACAGGGTCTCACTCTGTTTCCCAGGCTGGAGTACAGTGGCAAAATCATAGTCCACTGCAGCCTCCAACTCAGGCTCAAGTGAGCCTCCCACCTCAGCCTCCCGAGCAGCTGGGGCTAAAGGCACATGCCAACGTGCCTGGCAAACTTTTTATTTTTTGTAGAGACAGGATCTTGTTATGTTTCCCAGGCTGCTTTTGAATTCCTGGATGCAAGCAACCCTCCTGCTCTGGCCTCCCAAAGTGCTGGGATTACGGCGTAAGCCACTGCGCCCAGCTAGCAGCATATAATTTGACATATTTCCTTAAACGGAGATGCACATGGAAAGTTTACAGAGGAGACGATGTGGGGACGTCCTAGATAAAACTGGAGCCCGCCAAGAGCTTGGCCCTGGCCAGTGGGACAGTACAGGCTCCTCGGCCATGGGGATGTCAGCAGAAGAGCTTGCCAGGGCCAGGCCTGAAGGGTCCAGTCCATCCTGCAAAGCCAGGCCTCCCAGACCCTCCACACTCCAGCCTGGCTGGCCTCTCTGCCTCATCATCTCCCTCTCATGACAGCCCATCCCTCCTCCGCAGCTGGTCATGCATCCCATTTTACAAGTAGGGAAACTGAGGCCCCGGGTAGGCAAGCCTGGCTTGCTGGAGTCACACAGGAAGCTGGCAGCTCTGCGTCATCCCTGGGGTCTGGAGTCCCTGCTCTGGGGAAGGAGAGATGGGGTGCTGCCTTCCCAGAGTCCCCTGAAGTTGGCAGGGACATCTGTCCCCCCAGGGTCAGAGGATAATTAAAAGGAGCAGTCCCGCTGGGCGCGGTGGCTCACGCCTGTAATCCCAGCACTTTGGGAGGCCGAGGCAGGCAGATCACCTGAGGTCACGAGTTCGAGACCAGCCTGACCAAAGTGTAGAAACCCCATCTCTACTAAAAATACAAAATTAGCCGGGCGTGGTGGTGCATGCCTATAATCCCAGCTACTTGGGAGATTGAGGCAGGAGAATCGCTTGAACCTGAAAGGTGGAGGTTGCAGTGAGCCAAGATCATGCCACTGCACTCCAGCCTGGGCAGTAAGAGTGAAACTCTCAGAAAAGAAAAAAGAGTGGACACTGGCCTGGGCCCGGGGAGAGCCCTCACATTTGCCCAAAAGCGGCTGGAGCAGGGCAGCGGGGACCATATGCAGGGAGGAGCTGTGGGGAGCTCATGGTGGGGCAGCAAAAGGCGGATATGGTGGTCGAGGGGCCGCTCCTTGGTTTTAGTCCCCTACAGCCCTTCCAAAACGGGCAGGGCTCTCCTGTCCCTTTCTCCTCTCCTGCAGCAAACCCTGTGGGAAGCGGCCTCTCTGGTGAGTGGCAGCTTAACCTCTGCTTACATGCCTCCAGTGACGGGGAGTTCACTACCTTCCAAAGCTTTAAAAAAATTATTCAAGAATGATTCTAGAATTTTTTTTGAAAGACAAGGTCTCATTCTGTCTCGCAGGCCCAAGTGCAGTGGTATGACCAAAGTTCACTGCAGCCTGGGCTCAAGCAATCCCCCTTCCTCAGCTTCCCGAGCACCTGAGACTACAGATGTGCACCACCACACTGGCTCACTGTTTTCATTTTTTGTAGAGACAGGGTCTCACTGTGTTGCCCAGGCTGGTCTCCTGGTTCACGTGATCCTCCTGCTTTGGCCTCCCAAAGCGCTGGGATTACAGGTGTGAGCCACTGCATGTGGCCTTTTCTTATTTTTTTAGACAGAGTCTTGCTCTGTCACCCAGGCTGCAGTGCAGTGGCATGATCTCAGCTCACTGCAACCTCTGCATCCCAGAGATTTGAAAACTGCTGCCTCAGTGGTTCCTCAGCTTGTCCACTCTGTTCCTGCGCAGTTACCCTTTCCTCGGACGCCTGGGGAAGGTCTTTCTGGGCCAGCTTTGCACTTCTGAGAGGCCCCCAGCCCGCCTGCCACCTTGTCTGCACCAAATACCACTCAGGTTTCACACTACTGCACGTGGGCCCTGAATGTGTCTCCCAAGCCCACAGACCCAGCCATGGGGATGAGTACCACCATCACTCTTCCAGAACCTTCTGCCCTTTCCACACCCCGCCGGCGCCTCTAGATCCTGACCGCATCCATCTAGGGGCCCAGCTGCCCACTGTGTGGGTTCAGACCTCGACACTCCCTGGCTGCTCTGCCCTGGCTTTGCCTTCTCTAATCCACCCGTGGTGGGTGGAGGCACGGTTACCATGGTAACCTGAAGACAATGCAAATCTGATGGTATCACTACAACGACTAGAATAACCGCCAACACCGCAAAAGAAGGCTCAAGTCACTAGCTTTGCAGTCCTGGCCCTTTACGGTTCTGGCAGCATTCTGGGGGGCTGTTCTCCCTTCCCCCGCTGCACAGTCCTGCCTGGCCGCCCCAGGCTCAGGCTGAAGAACAGCATAGACCTCATGCTAACTACCTGATTTTGTGTCTCTTTCAGGCTCAGTTTGCTCAGTTGCAAAACGGAAGGACAATAGCACCCACCTCACAGGCTACGTGTCCAAGAGGCCGTGTGTGAAAAGCAGCAGGTGGGGCGCGGGGGGTCACGCCTGCGATCCCAGAACTTTGAGAGGATGAGGTGGATGGATCACCTGAGGTCAGGTGTTACCAGTCTGCCCAACATGGTGAAACCCCGTCTCTACTAAAAACACAAAAAGTAGCTGGGCGTGGCGGCTCATGTCTGTAATCCCAGCACTTTGGGAGGCAAAGGTGGGTGGAGCACAAGGTCAAGAGATCGAGGCCATCCTGGCCAACATGGTGAAACCCTGTCTCTACTAAAAAATACAGAAAATAGTCAGGCGTGATGGCGTGCACCTGTAGTCCCAGCTACTCGAGAGGTTGAGGCAGGAGAATCTGTTGATCCCAGGAGGCAGAGGTTGCGTGAGCTGAGATTGTGCCACTGCACTCCAGCCTGGGCGACAGAGCAAGACTCCATCCCCCACCGCCCCCAACCCCAAAAAATAAAGCCCTCTGCTTCTATTCCACTCTCTACTCCTGCTCATTCTCTCCTGACCGCTGAAGCATCCTCTGTCCTCAGCAGTCAATCCCTTGCCTCTCCCATTCTCTTCTGAGCCCACTAGTTCACTCTGGCCCCCAACATCGCCCCCAAAACAGCCCTGAACCATCCACTGCAACCTGCTGCTGAGCCCCTCGGTCTGGTCTCAGGCCTTCGGACAGACCTCCCACAGAGGCTGGTGCAACATCACCTCCTTCAGTAACACTTTCTCCCTGGGCTTCACCTGCGGGCTTTCCACCTCTCTCTCTCTCTCTTTTTTTTTCTTTTTTGAGACAGAGAGTCTTGCTCTGTCATCCTAGGCTGGAGTGCAGTGGCGCAATCTCAGCTCATTGCAACCTCCGACTCCCGAGTTCAGGAGATTCTCCTGCCTCATCCTCCCTAGTAGCTGGGATTACAGGCACGCACCATCACGCCTGGCTAATTTTGTATTTTTTAGTAGAGACAGGATTTCTCCATGTTGGTCAGGATAGTCTCCAACTCCCGACCTCAGGTGATCCACCCACCTTGGCCTCCCAAAGTGCTGGGATTAC
>NW_016107468.1:305931-312017 GCF_001604975.1 Cebus imitator | reverse complement strand
CACCTTGGCCTCCCAAAGTGCTGGGATTACAGGCATGAGCCACTGCCCCGGCCCTCCTTACATTTTTGTTGTGCAAATAAATGAACCCAAAAGATTAACAATAAGCCTAAAAGGTTTACACAGGCAGGACCAGTGCAATACCAGCTGGTAGCCAGGAGGGGACAGCAAAGAGCCACCCAACGTGGATGAGCCCAGAGGGGTGGTGGGGAAAGAGGGCGTGGCCACAACCCACTTCAGAGACTGACACCAAGCCCTAGGCTAGTTAGTGGTAAAGCATCCCTGGGTTCCAAAGTATGATAAAATGATAAAAACTTAGGTTCAAATCTCTACCATACTATGCTGTGTGACCTTGAGAAAGCTGCTTAACCTCTCTGAGCCAGAGTCCCCACCAATAAGGCTGGCCACTTGGGGAGTGGGCTTTGTAATCAGCAAATCATAACTGTTACGTGGTCGGGTGCCGTGGCTCACACCTGTAACCCCAGCACTTTGAGAGGCCGAGGTGGGTGGATCACCTGAGGTCAGGAGTTTGAGACCAGCCTGGCCAACATGGTGAAACCCCATCTCTACTAAAAATAGAAAAATTAGCCAGGCATGGTGGCAGGTGCCTGTAATCCCAGCTACTTAGGAGGCTGAGGCAGAAGAATCCCTTGAATCTGGGAGGCAGAGGTTGCAGTGAACTGAGATTGAGCCACTGCACTCCAGCCAGGGTGACAGAGTGAGACTCTATCTCAGAAAAAAAAAATGTGATGTGAGTATTAGGTGTCTGTGGTGTGAAGGGCTGCTCAAATGTCCATGACTGGGGGACGGGGTAGTTACATAAGCATGATACAGCCTGATGAGGAACGGAGCTTTTTAAAGACATGGGAACATGTTTATGTTTTAAGGTTAAGTGTGTAAATTTATAGAAGGAACAGCGAGATGTAAAATTAATAAGCTTGGGGGGAAATCTGGAAGAAATGTATCATCATAAAAATGAACAGCCATCTGGGTTGTTAGATTTCTGTATTTTCCAAACCTCTACCATGGGCAAATATTTGCATTTCTCTTTAGGTTTTGTGTGTGTGTGTGTGTGTGTGTGTGTGTGTGTGTGTGTGTGTGTGTGTGTGTTTTAGAGACAGGGTCTCATGTTGCCCAGGCTGAAGTGAGGTGATGTGATCATAGCTCACTGCAGCCTCAAACTCCTGAGCTCAAGTGACCCTCCTGCCTCAGCCTCCCAAGTAGCTGGGACTATAGGCACGCACCACCACCCACCACCATGCCCAGATAATTAAAAATATATATATATTTATTTTTTTGTAGACATGGGGTCTCGCTATAGTGCTCAGGCTGATCTCCAGCTCCTGGCTTCAAGTGATCCTCCTGCATCGACCTACCAAAGCGCTGAGATTACAGGCATAAGCCATCATGCCTGGCCCCCTTTAGGTTTTTATGACCTACTAGAACGCTCTGCGGATGGAATGTTACAGCGGCCACATGGATAAAGGGTCTCTCCTGCCTTAGTCCCCACCACTTCTTCCCAGCATATCTTGAACAGCCCCATTTTGCTGTCCTGGGTTTCCTTTTTTTTTTTTTTTTCAGACAAAGTTGTGCTCTGTCACCCAGGCTGGAGTGCAATGGCACGATCTTGGCTCACTGCAACCTCCGCCTCCCGGGTTCAAGTGATTTTCCTGCCTCAGTCTCTGGAGCATCTGGGATTACAGGCACCTGCCACCACACCTGGCTAATTTTTGTATTTTTAGTAGCGACAGAGTTTTACCATGTTGCCCAGGCTGGTCTTGAACTCCTGACCTCAAGTGATCCACTGCAGCCGGCTGAGTCTCCCTAATTTAACTCAGTGCTGCTGCAGGCAGGGGCGTGGCCTGGCTGGGCAGTACAGAGCTCCCCATGGCGCTCAGCCTCCAGGGTCGAGCGTGGGTTGTCTTAGCCCCTTGCAGGCAGGGCTGGAGTTCCTTCTGGTACAAGTTTGGGGACCCGGCCCCCCATCCCTTGAAACCCTAGACCCCCCACCAGGTCCTTTCCAGTTAAGCCTGGTGCCTTCCAGCACCCCTGGCCCCCAGAAATCCCCGGCCCACAACTCCCTTGACCTGAGACCTGAAATTCACCCACTGCCCTCTGCAGCTTGGTCCAAGTCCAAGTATACCTTCCTCTCCAGCAAGATGCCTGCCTGCCACTCAGCATGTTAGAGCAGGCAGGACCTCTAGATATTAGTGGGGAAACTGAGGCACTGAGCACAGATGTGATGTCCCCAGTTGGGAAAACATCAAAGACATTCTGGGCTTCTCTCTCTCTCTTTCTCTCTCTCTATTTTTAGATGGGGTTTTGCTCTTGTTACCCAGGCTGGAGTGCAGTGGCACAATCTTGGCTCACTGCAACCTCCGCCTCCCGGGTTTAAGTGATTCTCCTGCCTCAGCCTCCCAAGTAGTTGGGATTACAGGCATGCACCACCACACCTGGCTAATTTTGTATTTTTAGTAGAGACAGGGTTTCTCTATGTTGGTCAGGCTGGTCTCGAACTCCCACCTTCAGGCAATCCACCTGCCTTGGCCTCTCAAAGTGCTGGGATTACAGGAGTGACCCACCATGTCATCTCTTTTGACCCAGAAAAAAACCAGCCCAGGAGTGGCTGTCCTCTCACCCCGCACTGCAGGGGCCCACAGCTCCAGGGTGCAGTTGGGTTCTCACAACTTAATGACTGATCCATCTTCAAAAAAGCATAATCTCAACCAGGCGCAGTGGCTCACGCCTATAATCACAGCAATTTGGGAGACCAAGGCGGGTGGATCACCTGAGGTTAGAAGTTTGAGACCAGCCTGGTCAACATGGTGAAACCCCATCTCTACAAAAAATACAAAAATTAGTTGGGTGTCAATGGTGCACGCCTGTAATCCCAGCCTCGGGGGAGGCTGAGGCAGGAGAATCGCTTGAACCTGGGAGACGGAGGTTGCAGTGAGTCGAGATTGTGCCGCTGCACTCCAGCCTGGGTGACAAGAAGCGAAACTCATTTCAAAATGAAAAAACAAGAAAACAAAAAACAAAAACAAAAACAAAAAAACCCAATAATAAAAAAAGCACAATCTCTTTCAGAATTTTTACCTTCTTGGGATGGTTCCGTCAGGGAAGGCTTCTAAGGGAACCTTCAATAAGTGACCTAAAAAAATCTCAGAGCCATTCTTTTTTTTTTTTTTTTTCAGATGCTGTTATGCTCTGTCGCCCAGGCTGGGGCAGCTGCACAGTCTCAGCTCACCTCGACCTCTACCTCCCGGGCTCTGGCCATCCTGCCGTCCCCCCCCTTTGGCCTCCCGAGTAGCTGAGACCACAGGTGTGCACCATCACACCTGGCTAATTTTTAGTTTTTTCGCAGAGACGGGGTTTTGTTGTGTTGCCCAGGCTGGCCTCAAACTCTTGGCCTCAAGCGATCCTCCTACCTTGGCCTCCCAAAGTGCTGGGATTACAGGGGCGAATGACCGTTCCTGGTTTGGAGCCATACTTAACAGAGTTTGTCCTCCTGGAGCCTTCCTGAAGCCTCACCCTCTCTGGGAATCCCCTACTGGGCACCACGGCCATCTCTCCACTCCCGGGTTTCTGCTCCCCCATCCCAGCACGAGATCCCACTGTCAGGCCTTCTTTCATGCTCGGTCTCTCTGTGGTGTGGAAGTGGCTACCGGGGGTGCCTCATGGAAGGTGCAAACCCAAGGGAAACGAGATCTGAAACGCACTCAGATAAAGTTTCTGTGCGTTGGGGGCTTTTGGCAGGAATCCAGTTCGATTTTAGAAAAATAAAAATATATGTCTCGCACTTCTGAATTTGCAGGCTAAGGTCCATTCTGTACTTGCAGAAGAGGACAAAAGAGAAAGGAAGGCGGCCAGGCACGGAGGCTCGTGCCTGTGATCCCAGCACTTTGAGAGGTCAAGCGGGGTGGATCACTTGAGGCTGGCCAGGAGTTCGAGACCAGCCTGGCCAACATGGTGAAACCTCATCTCTATTAAAAATACAAAAATTAGCCGGATGCTGTGACACGCCTGTAATCTCAGCTACTTGGGAGGCTAAGGCAGGAGAATCACTTGAACCTGGGAGGCAGAGGCTGCAGTGAGCTGAGATGGTGCCATTGCACTCCAACCTGGGCAACAAGAGTGTAACTCTGTCTCAGAAAAAAAAAAAAAAAAAAAAGACAAAAGGGGCAATTAGGGGAAAACGGTCCTCGCAGCTCACCTAGCACGGCCCATCTTCTTCCTTACTCAGATCACCTGGTGAGGCAGGTATCCTTGTCCATCTTAGCGGTAAGGAAGTGAGGGCTCAGATTCCCACGGCTAGTCGGGCGGGTACGGGGACTTGAACAAGACGGCGCTTTCCCACAGCCCACATGCTGCCCGGGATCCTGATTCCTGAGCACTGTCCCCAGCCACCCGCCTCTCTGCAGACTATCTGCCACCCCTCCACATGCGCTGGGACGCCTGCCTCCAGATGAAGGGGCCTGCTGACGCCTCTGCCTCCCCCAGCAGACCTGAGCTTCCGCTCTGATTCATCTTGGAACTGCCGGTGCTGGCCCATGCTGGGCTTCGGGGACTGTGCGAGGGCGTGTTTGAGGCAAGCCCACTGTGGCGCGGGAGGGGCACTCGGTGACCTCTGTCAGCCCTTGGAGACTCCCGGGAGCCTGCTCAGGTTCCCAGCCCAGTATGACCAGCGGCATGAGTGAGTGTGGAGCTGGTTCTCCAGGCGGATACCTGGCTTAGGTGCCAATGCCTGGCAGGGGGCTGGCAGGTCCATCCCTGAGGGCTGGGGCCAGGGCCACCTGCTACCCCGGGACACAGAGTATTCATACGCCCCTCACATCGAGCCTCAGTTTCCCCCTCTGTAAGGCGGCCTCTAGCGCCTACCTCCTAGGTACCAGGACTAAATGAGACACCTCCGTCTGCACTCTGCTGTGACCCTAGTTCCTAGAACCACCAGGCCCCAGCAAGACCTCCCGAATCCATGTGAAAGGCACCCACATAAAGCACCCAGTGCGGGGCCAGAAACCCAATGACGTCTCCGCCGGGTGTCCAAAGGAGCCACACTCACCGCATTTTCCTGCTGCAACTTCCACTGTCTCCACCTTTCCAGCATCACCTGACCATTCTGTACCTCTCAGAGCTCCAGAAGCACACCTCTGACATCCAGGGACCCCCAAACCCCTGCCGTTCACCCCCACAAACACAACCCACTCTCCTCTCTGCCTCTCAAAGTCCCATCTTCCCCTAAGGCCCAAACAGGGCCTTCCTTACTCCGGGAAACCCTCCCCAACCCCCTCACTCTCCTGATCCCCCTTTTCGGGGTCCCCATGGCCTGCTGGCAGCTGCCACATCACTGTACCCTAAGTTCTTTCTTTTTTTTTTCTTGAGATGGAGTCTTGCTCTGTTGCCCAGGCTGGAGTGCAGTGGCGTGATCTCGGCTCTCTGCAACCTCCGCCTCCGGGGTTCAAGCGATTCTGCTGCCTCAGCCTCCCAAGTAGCAGGGACTACAGGCACCCACCACCACACCCGGCTAATTTTTGTATTTTTAGTAGAGACGGGGTTTCAACATGTTGCCCAGGCTGGTCTCGAACTCCTGGCCTCAAGTGATGCTCCTGTCTCGGCCTCCCAAAGTGCTGGGATTACAGGTGTTTGCCAACATGCCTGGCCCGCCCTGGAGACTCTGGCGAGCCTTTAGTGCTCACCACATGGCATGTCACCCCACAGGGACAGCCCCTGCAAATCTGGGTTTGGGAGGTCAGATGCAGCCCATGGTGGAGATGGAGGTGGGATGGGAGCCTTAAAAAGGGTCAGGAAGCAGGCGCGGGGGCTCATGCCTGTAATCCCAGCACTTTGGGAGGCCAGGCAGGAGGATCACTTGAGGTCAGGAGTTTAAGACCATCCTGGCCAACATGGTGAAACCCTGTCTCTAGTAAAACTACAAAAAATAGCCAGGCATGATGGCAGGTGCCTGTAATCCCAGCTACTCGGGAGGGTGAGGCAGGAGAATCACTTGAACCTGGGAGGCGGAGGCTTCCTGGGCCGTGATCATGCCACTGTATTCCAGTCTGGGTGACAGAGGACTCTGCCTAAAAAAA
>NW_016107468.1:304313-305911 GCF_001604975.1 Cebus imitator | reverse complement strand
GCCGGTGTGGTGGCTCACAAGGTCAGGAGTTCAAGACCAGGCTGGCCAAGATGGTGAAACCCCCGTCTGTACTAAAAATACAAAAATTAGTCGCGTATGGTGGCAGGTGCCTATAATCCCAGCTGCTTGGGAGGCTGAGGCAGAGACCTGCTTGAGCCCCAGAGGTGGAGGTTGCAGTGAGCTGAGATCACGCCACTGCACTCCAGCCTGGGCAACAGAGTGAGACTCCATCTCAAAGAAAAAAAAAAGAAAGGCAGGGGTGTGGCTTCTGTTCCCAGATTCTAGAACCTGTGTCCCAGCACCATGGCCAGGCCCTATTCCCAACGCTCCCTCCACAGCCAGTGCCTCTTACCAGGCTTTGGGATGAGTCCTTGGAAAGGCCTAGAAGAGAAACAGAGGCAGGGATGTCAGGGGGAGGGCCTAGGGGATGAGGAAGACACCCCTGGCATGGAGTGGCCTCGGTCTCCCCTGGGAGCACCCCAGACCTCCAGCAGCAGAATCTGCATTTTAACAAGCTGCCCTGGGGCTCATTGTGCACGGGACACTGAGGCAGCGTGGCAGGAGCGCTGGTGTTGGCAGTGTGACTCTGCAAAACGCAGACCTGGGCCTTGTGCAGGCTCTGCCCTGGCTGGCCCTGGGACCCTGGGCGAATCCCTCTGATGGGGACTGAATGCCCTTCCTGGGGGTGGTGGTGCAGTGAGAGGGTGTCGCTCATTAGGGTGAAGATGCCCTCAAAGGCTGCCCTTGCAACAGTGGACTGACCAGTCCCACTTCTGCAGGGCTCCCTGCACCTGGGCTGGCCTGCAGTCCCTCTCCGACCACCCAGGACCCAGGATGGCGCTGGGAGAGCCGCCTTATACAGTGGGGAGGGCAGGTCCTAGGGAAAGGCTAAGATTCGCAGGTACAAGGCCCCATCTGGGCCAGTCCTGCCTCCTCTTCACCCTCACCCTTCCCCCTGAGCACCTGGTGACTGTGAACTTGATCTTGTCAGCCACGGCAAGAATCCTCTCCAGGTTCTGGGAGCCAAAGGTGCAGGGCTTTCGGAACGGGATTCCTGGGGGCAGCCCCTCAATGATCACGGAGCCGGGGTTACTCTTGATCCGCTTGTAGGGCACCTGGACTGGGTACTTGATGCCCAAAGCTTCCCCTGTGGGCGAGAGGGAGGGTCCAGCCCATCAGGAGTGAGAGGCGGCACGGGGCGTGTGTACCTGGGATTGCGGGGGCATGATGGAGAGACATCCCCGCAGGAGAGTGAACGGCACGACAGAGTGCTCACGTAGCACCGTGGAAACGTATAGCCATTATAATCCGAGCTATCCGATCAGAAAATAAAAAGTAGGCCAGCATGGTGGCTCATGCCTGTAATCCCAGCGTTTTGGGAGGCCAAGGCAGGAGGATGACTTGAGTCTAAGAGTTTGAGATCAGCCTGGGAAGCACAGCAAGACCTAAACATTTCTAAATGACAGCTGGGCATGGCGGTGCATGCCTGTAATCCCAGCCACTCGGGAGGCTGAGGCAGGAGGACTGCTTGAGCCCAGGAGTTTGAGGCTGTAGTGAACCATGATCACGCCACTGCACTCCAGCATGGGTGACACAGT
>NW_016107468.1:299531-302292 GCF_001604975.1 Cebus imitator | reverse complement strand
AAAAAAAAAAATAATAATAATACAAAAATTATCTGGGTGTGGTGGTGCAAACCTGTAATCCCAGCTACTAGGGAGGCTGAGGCAAGAGAATCGCTTGAACCTGGGAGGTGGAGGGTGTAGTGAGCCGAGATCATGCCACTGCACTCCAGCCTGGGCAACAAGAGTGAAAACTCAGTCTCAAAAAAAAGAAAAGGCAAGTGCCAGCATGTACAGGGGGGTCCCAGACCACCATGGGCCCCTCAGGGCGGGGAGGAGGGGAGGAGGGAGTGACTACGGGCACTGGGGCCGGGCTGATAGTGAGGGTCTCAGTCTGCTAAGGGGGCTGTGTACGAGGAGCTCTGGTGAGGAGAGAGTCGTCAACTCCCCTTGTCATGGAATGCTCCAGAGTATGAGAGACCAGAGGCAGAGAGCAGCTGCCCTCTGGGACTTGGGTCCCCTCTCTCTGGGCTCCCCCACCCTGTGACCCTTCCCACCACTGGGCCCGTCAACCCCTTTCTCCTCAGGGCCACGGCGGCCACAGAGTCACCTCTGCTACTCACTGGCAGCCACACCGCGGCTTCTCAGAGCAGCCCCTACACGGGGGCTCCGCAGGGCACTGCCCGCCCCCCTCAGACCCTGGCGCCTTCCTGCTGCTCCATCCTCCTCCTGCCTTTCCTCAAGTGTCTCCCTGCTTCCATTCCTCTCCCTCCCTTCCTCCCTTCTTCCTTCCTTCCTTCCTTCCTTCCCTCCCTCCTTCCTTCCTTCCTTCCTTCCCTCCACCTCCTGCCTCCCAGCCCAGCCCCAGCCTCCTCCACCTGACCTCAGCGACACGCCCCTCTCCCCTCCCTCCTCCTTTCCCTCACTTCTCTCCTCTCTTCTTTCTTTGCTTTTCTTTCTTCCTTCCTCTTTCTTTTTCTTTCTTTCTTCTTTCTTTCCGTCCCTCTGTCTCTCTCTTCCTTTCCCTTCCCTCTTCCTTTCCCTCTTCCCTTCCCTCCCCTCTCCCTCCCTCCCTTCCTTGCTTCTCTCTCTCTTTTTCCTTTTTTTTTGAGACAGGGTCTCGCTCTGTCACCCAGGCTGGAGTGCAGTGGCACAATCTCAGCTCACTGCAACCTCCGCCTCCTGGGTTCAAGCGATTCCCCTGACTCAGCCTCCTGAGTAGCTGGGAATACAGGTGCACACCACCTCCCCCGACTAATTCTTGTATTTTTTTGGTTCACATGGGGTTTTGCCGTGTTGGCCAGGCTGGTCTTAAACTCCTGGCCTCAAGTGATCCACCCGCCTCGGCCTCCCAAAGTGCCGGGATTACAGGCGTGAGCCCCTGCGCCCCCTCTGATTTCTTTTCTTAAAATTGTAAATATGGGCATAGAGATGGGTTCTATGTTGCCCAGGCTGGTCTTGAACTCCTGGCAGAACCTCTGGCCTCAAGCAATCCTCCGGCCTTGACATCCCAAAGTGCTGGGATTACAGCCGTGAGGTGCCCCGCCAGCTCCTATTCTGATTTCAAAGCACTAAGTGCACAGCTGATTGATTGGTGAATAAGGAGTGGGCGTGTCACCTATCTCTCCAGGCGGTGGGGGGGGGGCAGGTAGGGGGCCCTGTACCCTCCCACCCCCCTATCCACCCCACCATCCACCTGTGGGCACCCACCCCATCTCCCCTAGAGTCTTTAACACAGATCTAGCAGGGTACTGCCAACCCTGGGCTGCCAACCTGGCTGGCCTTGTCCCTCAGGCCCTGAAGTCGGGGGCCAGCTCCTCCCCGCTTCCAACCTGGCCCTCCAAAGCCAAACCAGGTCAAGGTCACGGCTCTGGGACAGCAGCTCTCCCCCGAGCTCAACCTTACCTTGAAAGCCCTGTCTCTTCAGGCTGTCATCCACGAGAGGGTCCCCGGAGTCCCTCTCTGGGGGCAGGGCAGGGGGAGAGAAGCCAAGTGAGGTGGCAGTTCCTGGGACCCAAGATGGCATCGTTAGGAGAAACCCAGTTGCAGGGGGGCGGTGTGGAGAGAATGCCAGGGCCAGGATGGGGCCAGGACAGAGGCAGCAGGAGGAGGGGCTGGTGGCAGAGGCCTGGGACCCTCCCATGCCCGCCCATGCCACAGCCCAAGGCCCCACACAGAGTACCTTGGCTATCCACGATGGGCTCTTTGACTCCATCAGTGAGCAGCTCGGGCCTGGAAAACACAAGCATGGCTATCACAGAGGTCCCGCCGAGCGTCTCCGGGACTGCCCAGCCCTCCCCTCTGGCCCTCGGTCTGCACATCCCTGCAACAGTTAAGGCCTGGAGTCACTGCCACCCCACGTGTGAAATCTGGGGGCTACGCTGGGTGTGAAGGATCCAGGCGGGCGTGAGACCTGCCCCGTCCTGAACAGGTCCATCTGATGTCTCACTCCTGCTCCAGGACATGGCAGGACTGTCGCTACCTGGGGTTGAGGCAGGTGGCCTCAGGGGCCTCCCATGGAGCTGCTGTAAAGTGTAGAAACATGGTCAGGTGCAGAAGCTCACGCCTGTCATCCCAGCACTGTGGGAGGCCGAGGACTTGAGGTCAGGAGTTCGAGACCAGCCTGATCAACACAGTGAAACCCCGTCTCTACTAAAAATACAAAAATTAGCTGGGAGTGGTGGTGCATGCCTGTAATCCCAGCTACTTGGGAGAGTAAGGCAGGGGGATCATTTTAACCCAGAAGGTGGAGGTTGCAATGAGCTGAGATAGTGCCACTGTACTCCAGCCTGAGTGACAGAACAAGACTCTGCTGAAAAAAAGGAAGGAAGGAAGGAAGGAAGGA
>NW_016107468.1:297617-299200 GCF_001604975.1 Cebus imitator | reverse complement strand
GGAGGGAGGGAAGGAAGGAGGGAGAGAAGGAAGGAGGGAAGGAAGGAGGGAGGGAGGGAAGGAAGGAGGGAGGGAAGGAAGGAGGGAGGAAAGGAAGGAGGGAGGGAGGGAGGGAAGGAAGGGGGGAGGGAGGGAAGGAGGGAAGGAGAAAAGAAAGAAAAGAATAGAAAAGAATAGAAACAGTCAGGTACCACTACATAGCAAGAACAACTCCGAGCTTCTGGAAAAGTCTGAGATTTACGGCTCACGCCTGAGAGGTGCTGTGTCACTTTGCAGCCGGGAGTGCCAGGGACCAAGCTCAGCTTTGTACTATACTAATGTCTTTAGCTCCACAGACTCCAGAAAGCCCTGCCCAGACAGGAGTCAGCCGTCTTCATCATGCAGCACTGCTTCTAAAGACCCCACCTTCAGCACAACTGGTTCTGTTAGAGCAAGGCTGTTGGGGGGCTGGGGTTTATGGTGGGTAGAGGGCACTGGGAAAATCACGCTGGCTAGACAGGGGCTGTCGAGGGATGGTGGGGTGGGCCATGGAACAGAGAGGTAATGGGCCTGGAGAGGTAATGAGCTCTCTGTTACAGGGGTAATCAAGCAGCAGCAGCAGGAGTCCCTGCCTGGGAGTGAGCCCAAAGGCCAAACTCTCAGGGTACCCTATGGGTCCCCAGTAGATGAGGATTTGGCGCCCGCTCTGGTGGTGGGTATCTTTTTCTCCCCTGAGATGGAGTCTTGCTCTGTCCCCCAGGCCGGAGTGCAGTGACGCGATTTTGGCTCGCTGCAACCTCCGCCTCCCAGGTTCAAGCAATTCTCCTGCCTCAGCCTCTGGAGTAGCTGGGATTACAGGCATGTGCCACCACACTTGGCTGATTTTGTATTTTTAGAAAAGATGGGGTTTCACCATTTGGCCAGGCTGGTCTTGAACTCCTGACCTCCAGTGATCTGCCCACCTCAGTCTCCCAAAGTGCTGAGATTACAGGCATAAGCCACCGTGCCCAGCCCATGGTGGGCATCTCTTAGGCTTCAGTACAGTGCCAGGCACAGAGCTAGGCTCATGGGGCCAGGGCTGGGAGGGGGAAGCATAGCCCTGCCTTGAACCATGGTTTCAGGAGCTAGAAAAGGCTTCAGACTGCATTTGGTCCCTTCCTGTTTATGGGAGAACTCAGGTCCTAACAGGGGAAGGGACTTCCCAGCAGTAACCCTAGAGAGGCAGAAGCTGGGCAGAGCTCCTGAGTCCCAGGCCAGAGGAGCGACAGTGCTTCCCCTTAAACCGCACAGCCAGCTGCCAGGGACACAGGAGGAGCTGGCCTCAAAGCTGCAGAGGGCCTCTCCCATCGGCCACTGCTCTGACCTGCCTCCCTTTCCAAATGGCAGGTGGAGAAAGCCATCATGACTTTAAAAAACGCTCAAGGCTGGGCATGGCGGCTCACACCTGTAATCCCAGCACTTTGGGAGGCTGAGGCAGGAGGATCCCTTTCAGCCCAGGAGTTCAAGGCCAGCTTGGACAACATAGTGAGACCCCTTCCCTACAAAAAATGTAAAAATTAGCCAGGTGTGGTAGCGTGCCCCTGCAGTCCCAGCTACTCAGGAGG
>NW_016107468.1:289328-295211 GCF_001604975.1 Cebus imitator | reverse complement strand
TTTTAGTAGAGATGGGGTTTCACCATGTTGGCCAGGCTGGTCTCAAACTTCTGACCTCAGGTGATCCACCTGCCTCGACCTCCCAACGTGCTGGGATTACAGGCGTGAAGCACCATTCCTGGCCTATTTTTCTTTTTTATAGAGATACGGTCTCACTATGTTGCCTAGTCTGGGCTTAAACTCCTGAGCTCAGAGCAGCAATCCTCCCGCCTCGGCCTAACCAAGTGGTAGGATTACAGGTGCGGGCCAGCACGCCTGTCCCCCGCTACCTCTTGGGCCTCAACTTCATCATCCTTCCCTCACTCACCCTGCACCAGCTACGACGGCACAGTGTGAGCCTTCAAACACACAGGCACCTTCTTGCCTCTGAGACTTTTTCTCTGCCTCCACACTTTTTTTTTTTTTTTTTGAGACAGAGTTTTGCTCTGTCGCCCAGGCAGGAGCACAGTGGCACGATCTCAGCTCTCTGCAACCTCCGTCTCCCAGGTTCAAGTGATTCTCCTGCCCCAGCCTCCTGAGTAGCTGGGATTACAGGCATGCACCACCATGCCTCGCTAATTTTTTGTATTTTTAGTAGAGACGGGGTTTCACCGTGTTGGCCGGGCTGGTCTCAAACTCCTGAGCTCGTGATCCCCCGCCTTGGCCCACCAAAGTTCTGGGATTACAGGTGTCAGTCACCATGCCCGGCCAGAATGTTTTTTTTTTTTAATTTATTTTTTGAGACCTGGTGTCACTCTGTCACCTAGATTGGAGTGCAGTGGTGCGATCATGGCTCACTGCAGCCTCGGCCTCCACCTCGGCCTCCCGAATGGCGGAGACGACAGGTGCACACCACCACGCCTGACTCATTTTTTTTCTTTCCCTAGAGACAGGGTTCCACCACGTTGCCCAGCTGGGAATATGCTGAAGGAGGCTCTCCTTCCACAAGTACAGTACCATACACGTATACAGTACAGCCAATTACTGTACTATAATTACACACATTCTCTTGTTGAGTCTTAATTTCCCTATGTTTTCACACGTCTCACGGGCTCTATGTCTATCTCGAGTTTATCCTTAAATCGCCCGAGATGCGATCTTCCTTTTTTATTTTATTTTTTTGTGACAGAGTCTCACTCTGTCCCCCAGGCTGAAGCGCAGTGGTGCAATCTTGACTCACTGCAACCTCCACTTCCCAGGCTCAAGCGATTCTCCTGCCTCCGCCTCTCGAGTAGCTGCGATTACAGGTGTATGCTACCACGCCTGGCTAATTTTTTTTTTTTTTTTTGAGATGGAGTCTTGCTCTGTGGCTAGGCCAGAGTACAGGGGTGCGATCTCAGCTCGCTGCAACCTCCGCCTCCTGGATTCAAGTGATTCTACTGCCTCAGCCTCTTGAGTAGCTGTGACTATAGGCATGCACCACCACACCCGGCTAATTTTTTGTATTTTAGCAGTTGGGGTTTCACTGTGTTGGCCAGGGTGGTCTCGATCTCCTGACTTCGTGATTCACCTCGGACTCCCAAAGTGCTGGGATTACAGGCGTGAGCCACCGTGCCTGGCCTAAATTATTTTGTAGAGATGGGATCTTGTTATGTTGCCCATGCTAGTCTTGAACTCAAGTGAACCTTCTGCTTCAGCCTCCTGAGTAGCTGAGACTACAGGCACATGCTGCCACACCAGTGTTTAAAAAAACATTTTTGTAGTGACACGGTCTTGCTGTGTTGCCCAGGCTGGTCTTGAACCCCTGGGCTCAAGCAACCCTCCCGCCTCAGCTTCCTCAGTGCGGCGATTATAGGCATGAGCCACTGCTCCCGACATCCCCAACCACCTTTTTATTCAATAACTGCCACTATCTTCTCCAAAGGGACTTTTTATCCCAGCTGGGCACACAGGGTATATCCACGGGTGCTGCCCCGGGCCCTCACTGGCAAAAACACAACATGCCCAAGGAAACAGAAAGACCCTGGAGAAGCCGTGCCAGCCTTTCCCATTCTGGGGAAACGGGGCATTGTCCCAGCCCCTGGCCCAGGACAGCGACCCGCCTGCCTAGAGAACCCTGGAGCGGACAGAAACTGAACACCCCTCTCCTGAGACTGTGGGGGCGGTCAGCTCCAGTGCGTTGGGTCCGGCAGGGCTGGGGAGCCTCCTGGTTGCCAGCTGCAGCCAGAACCCATCTGACACCTTGCTGTCTAAAAAAAAAAAAAAAGGAAAGAGAACAGAAAGGCCTGGTACGGTGACTCACGCCTGTAATCCTAGCACTTTGGGAGGCTAAGGTGGGCAGATCACTTGAGTTCAGTTGTTCAAGACCAGCCTGGCCAACATGGTGAAATCCCGTCTCTGCTAAAAATATAAAACTGAGCCGGGCATGGTGGCGGACGCCTGTAGTCTCAGCTGCTTGAGAGGCTGAGGCAGGAGAGTCGCTTAAGACTAGGAGGCAGAGGTTGCAGTGAGCTGAGATTGCACCACTGCACTCCAGCCTGGGAGACAGAGTGAGACTGTTTCAAAAAAAGAAAAGAAAAGAAAGAAGAAAAAAAAGAAAGAAAGAGAAAGGAAGGGGGAAGGGGGGAAGGAAGGAAGGAAAGAAGAAAGGAAGGGGGGGGAAGGAAGGAAGGGAGGGAGGGAAGGAAAGAAATAGTGGCCAGGCACAGTGGCTCACGCCTGTAATCACTCTGGGAGGCCAAGGCAGGAGGTGGCTTGAGTCCGGGAGTTTGAGAATGGTCTTGGCAAGGTGGCCAGACCCTATCTCTAAAAAAAAAAAAAACCACACACACACACACACACACACACACACACACACACACACGCACGCGCGCGCAATCCCCAAAAAATTCACCAGGCATGGTGGCACACATCTGTGGTCCCAGCTATTCGGGAGGCTGAGGCACGAGAATCGCTTGATGGCAATTTGCCGCTGCTCCCGGGCTCTGAGCAGGCCTGGTGCTGTCTCCTGCGGACCTGGCGGGGCCTTACCTCTTGATGACAAACTGGATGCTGTTGCTGGCCTCCAGAATCTTCCGGAGCTTGGCGATCCCGAAGCAGTTGGGCCTGCGGAGGGAGATGCCTTCAGGCAGCCCCACCACAAACAGCTCCTCTGGGTGCATCAGAAACTTGGAGTAGGGCACCTTGACGGGCTCCGAGATGCCAATGGCCTTGGCTGCAGAGACAGGGCTGCTGTCGGGCCTCCCGGTGCCACAGGGCCAGGAGCCTCAACCCCTGTGTCCCGTGCCTGTGCGGGGGGCGGGGCAAAGCTGCCAGAGCCCTTTTGAGAGCCTGCCAGCCTTCCTGGGAGGTGGAAAAAGTAGTCCCCCAGCCACAGGAAAGGAACCTGGAGCTCAGGGGGGACGTGACTTGTCTGAGGTCACAGAGCCACTGAACAGCAGAGCCAGGGGAGAAGAACTCAAACCAGGGGTACCCCAAAGCCCACGCTGGGTCCATGCCCTCACGCCCAGGCAGCAGAGAAGCCACCACTAATGGCCGCTGAGATTTGACATCGCTTCCCTCTAAGTCCACTGGGCCTCACCTTTCCAGTAAGACCCCCGAGTGTCCCTCCTGTCACCAGAAGCAACACCACGCTTTGGAATGAGCCCGATCTCTGCCACCAAATAGTGTGGGGCCTGGGACAAGTCTCATCCCTTTACCAGGCCTCATTTCCCTTCTGTAAAATGGGTCTTAGGACATGGGGATTTTGTGAGATGGGATACAAGAGGACGGGGTGGGGGCCTGGGCCACAGTGGCTCACGCCTGTAATCCCAGCACTTTGGGAGGCCAAGGCGGGCGGATCGCCTGAGGTCAGGAGTTCAAGACCAGCCTGGCCAACATGGTGAAACCCCGTCTCTACTAAAAATACAAAAATTACCTCACCTGTAATCCCAGCTACTTGGGAGCCTGAGGCTTGAACCCAGGAGGCAGAGGTTGCAGTGAGCCGAGATGGCGCCACTGCACTCCAGCCTGGGTGACAGAGTGAGACTCCATCTCAAAAAAAAAAAAAAAGAGAATGTGGTGAGGCACCTAGCTTTGAAGTTATCTGATCTTATTCTTATTGAGTCTTCCTGAGGACCCTGAGTGAGCGTGACGGCAGAGGCTGGCAATGCTACAGGGGAGGGAGTCGCCTCCAAACTGCGGCTGAGGCAGAGCGTAAGTGAGTGAGCCAGGGAGCCTGACTGGAAGCCCCTCTAGTGTCCCCATCCTGATGGTGGGTCCCAGCTCCTCCCATCCCTCCCTCCCTTGTCCCTGCCCAGAGAGCAGCTGGTTTGAGAATGGGCAAGGGGGTGGGTCCAAAGCCCTTTCTGTTAACAGCGCAGCTGGTGGGGGGGCCAGGACGCCCCCAGACCCTGTCCCACTGCTTGCTCACCGTATCGCGTGTTGAAGAGCAGCTCCACCTGCTTCCGCAGGGGACGGATCACGTCACCGTGGCTGTCTGGAAGGCAAAAGGCAGTCTGTGGTGCCTCTCTGGTGGCAGCTTCTCAGCTGATGTCCCAGCTCTGCTGGTACCAAGATTGGCCCTGGGTGGGATCTTGGAATGGGGGAAGGCTGGGGCGGTGGCGGTGGGGAACTTACGGTCTCAGAAACAGCACAGGCAGACCTGACAATGCCTGGGCTCACATGCTTGTTTGTGAAACCAAACCTAGGGCACTGCCAGCCTGAATGAAGATTTGGAAGGTTCTGTGAACTAGGAGTAACCATGGGTCTGTCCAGGTAGAATTGTGACTGAGAACTAGCGGGTACGCACTAAGCCTGCAAATTGAGCACGCTGCCACCAGGTGGCAGTGGAACTGTGTTAAGACGTCACAGTTCCTCCTGCCAGGCTGGGTTTGGGGAAGTGACATTCTCTCCTCTGACACTCACTCATTCCATTCCAGGATACTCCAGACCCACCCTCACCTTGACTCCCCTCTCTTTCTCTCCTACTTCCATCCTCAGCAGGGAGGGAATTCTCACGTTCCTGAGAATGGGCGTGTCTGCTGGACACAAAGCCAATTTTGGGCTTTCAGGCCTCAATTCTACTTGCTGATAGAGGAGGCTCAGTTCTCAGTCTTAAAACGTTTGCGGAAAGCAGCAATGTGTGTCGTAAAAACTAAGCCTTGCAATTTTCCTCAGCAGGGGCAGCTGCGTGTACCATTGACCAGGTACCTCCTGGTTCTAGAGGACAGGTCCTTGAATCTCCTCCCACCTCAGGCAGCCCACAGGACTCCCACCCCCAAACCAGGGTGCTGGAGAGAGATGGGTGGAGAGAAGGCAGAGACCCAGAGGCCAAAGGGGAGGTGGAGGACAGGGGAGGAGAGATGGGGTGGGGCTGGGGGTGAAATGTGGGGGGCAGACAGGGTCTCACCCTCCACGGGCCTTTCCTCGGGCCGCGGGTCCTCGCTGAGGCCTTTGTCTGAAAGAGAACAGAGGATGCCACGTATATCATCTCCTAGGCCATGTGCTGCTGATGCCAGACGGGATAGCCTGGAAATGGCAGGCCAGGGGGCCAGCTCTGAAGCACGGCACCTATTCCCATGGGATCAGGGACCCCGATTCCACACAGGTGCCCACCCTGCAAGCAGGCTGAGATCATTTTGCATGCACCTCCCAAGCTAGTCTGTTCAGACACTGAGGACACGTGGGAACAAGATAAAGTCCTGGGCCAGGCGCGGTGGCTCAAGCCTGTCATCCCAGCACTTTGGGAGGCCGAGGTAGGCAGATCAACTGAGGTCAGGAGTTCGAGACCAGACTTGCCAATGTGGTGAAACCCCATCTCTACTAAAAATATAAAAATTGGCCAGGCACGGTGGCGGGTGCCTGTAATCCCAGCTATTCGGGAGGCTGAGGCAGGAGAATTGCCTGAACCCGGGAGGCGGAGGTTGCAGTGAGGTCGCACCACTGCATTCCAGCCTGGGTGACAGAGTGAAACCCCATCTCAAA
>NW_016107468.1:287036-289222 GCF_001604975.1 Cebus imitator | reverse complement strand
AAAATAGTCATCACATGAGTTAGCACATGGAGAAAAAATACAAAGGGTAGATATTAGGAACATAGTGGTTACCTGAGGAAGGTGTGACGGGAGCTTTCTCCTTCACGTGTTACATACTTTGTTTGTTTGTTTGTTTTGTTTTTCTTTCTTTTTCTTTTTTTTTACTTTTTTTTTAAAAGACGGGGTTTCACCATGTTGGCCAAGCTGGTCTTGAACTCCTGACCTCAGGTGATCCACCCGCCTCGGCCTTCCCAAAGTGCTGAGATTACAGGCGTGAGCCACTGCGCCCGGCTGTTTGTTTTTGAGACACTGTCTTGCTCTGTTGCCCAGGCTGGAGTACAGTGGTGCAATCACAGCTCATGGCAGCCTCAACCTCTTGGGCTCAAGCAATCCTCCCATCTCAGCCTCCGAAAGTGCTAGGATTATAGACATGAGCCACTGCACCTGCTCAATGTGTTACACAGTTCTATACCATTTAACTGTTTCTTTTTTTAAGATGGAGTTTCACTCCTGCCGCCCAGGCTAGAGTGCAATCTCATGATCTCAGTTCACCTCAACCTCTGCCTCCCGGTTCAAAGGATTCTTCTGCCTCGGCCTCCGGAAGTGTTGGGATTGCAGGCGTGAGCCACCACACCCGGCCAGAATTGTCTTAATCCCTCAGGTTTGCCTGGGGTGCCTGGGAAGAAGCCCTGCATGGGAAATCAGCAAACACGTGTTCCAGCCCAAGGCTGTGTGACCTTGGGGAGGTGAACGAGCCTTGCTGAGCCTGTGTTCTGCTCTGTCAAACAAACAGCAATGGTGCTGTGCTCATCAAGGCCCCCAGCCCCTGCAGTGCCACCCGCCGCGGTGCCTCTGGCTGTGAGTGCTGCGCTGAGGCTTCCATGGTGTTTTCTAACGCCACTGGGAACTCAGCCGGGCGCTGTGCCCATTCCTTAGCCGCCACGCCATGCTGTCATCTCAGCCTGAGCTTGGCGTCAACCAAACTCTCTGGATAGCTACGCCACAGACTGCTGTCAAGTCTGGTCATGCCCAGTGTGTGCTGGACAAGTCATATTTTTGTCTTCATTACCAAAATATTAAAAGTGCATCATAACTGATTTAGGAAAAAACAAACAAACAAACAAAAAAATAAAGGCTGGGCATGGTGGCTCATGCCTGTAATCCCAGCACTTTGGGAGGCCGAGGTAGGCAGATCACAAGGTCAGGCGTTCGAGACCAGCCTGGCCAACATGGTGAAACCCCGTCTCTATTAAAAATACAAAAATTAGCTGGGCATGATGGTGTGTGCCTGTAATCCCAGCTACTCGGGAGGCTGAGACAGGAGAATCACTTGAACCCGGGAGGCAGAGGTTACAGTGAGCCCAGATTGTAGCACAGCACTCCAGCCTGGGCAACCAGAGTGAGACTCTGTCTCAAAAAAAAAAAAAAAGAAAAAACGCAAATCATTTTGCCTAACGCTGCTACTGTTTGCTCTACCCTTGCTTTCCCCAGTGATTATGTTTACAACTCAGTGGTAAGCAGAGCTCAATCACGTTTTCTTCTTTTGCTCACTGCTACATCCTAAGCATCTTCCCTTGTTGCCTATTTTTGTTTGTTTGTTTTTGAGATAGAGTTTCACTCTGTTGCCCAGGCTGGAGTGCAGCGGCCCCATCTCGGCTGCAAACTCCGCCTCCCAGGTTCAAGTGATTTTCCTGCCTTAGCGTTCCCGGTAGCTGGGACTAAAGTTACCTGCCACTTCGCCCAGCTAATTTTTTTGCTGTTTTTTTTTTTAACAGAGACGGGGTTTCACCAGGTTGGCCAGGCTGATCTTGAACTCCTGACCTCAGGCAATCTGCCTGCCTCGGCCTCCTGAGTAGATGGAACTACATGTATGTCCCACCGTGCCTGTCTCATCCTTATCTATCTATCTATCTATTTATTTATTTTGAGATGGAGTTTCGCTCTGTCGCCCAGGCTGGAGTGCAGTGGCACCATCTTGGCTCACTGCAACCTCTGCCTACTGGTTTAAGTCATCTCCTGCCACAGCCTCCCGAACAGCTGGGACTACAGGCATGTGCCACCATGCCCAGCTAATTTTTGTATTTTTAGTGGAGATGAGGTTTCATCATGCTGGCTAGGCTGGTTTTGAACTCCTAACCTCAAGTGATTTGCCTGCCTCAGCCTCCCAAAGTGCTGGGATTACAGGT
>NW_016107468.1:272991-285941 GCF_001604975.1 Cebus imitator | reverse complement strand
GTTGGCCAGGCTGGTTTCAAACTTCTGACCTCAGGTGATCCACCCATCTTGGCATCCCAAAGTGCTGGGATTACAGGTATGAGACACCATGCCCAGCCATTTTTTTTTTGAGATAGGGTCTCACTGTGTTGGCCAGGCTGGAGTGCAGTGGTGCGATCACAGTTCACTGCAGCCTCCAACTCCTGGGCTCAAGTGATCCTCTTCCCTCAGCCTCCTGAGTAGCCACACCTACAGGCACACACCACCGCATCTGGCTAATTTTTTATATTTTTAGTAGAGATGGGGTCTTGCTATGTTGCCCAGGCTGGTCTTGAACTCCTGGGCTCAAGCAGTCCTCCTGTGTCAGCCACCCAAAATGCCGGAGTTACAAGCATGAGCCCCTGTGCCCGGCACCCTCTTGGCTTCTAACAGTCACCCCACACTGAGGCTCCAGCGCCCAAATCTACCCTCTCCTCTGAAGACGTGGAAGGTAGGGCGGAGGGTAGGGTGAAACTCAGAACCTCTCAGGCCCAGCCTCACAAATCCCAGGGAAGCTGAGCCAGGAAGGTGAAGTTTAAGGGGACCTTCTGGAAGGTGAGAGCTGAGAGCACAGATTCGCAACACAGGCAGATGTGGCCAGAGAAAGCATTCACAATACCCCAAAGGCTCTCAGAATCCACGGAGAGAAACAGCGGCCTGGAGGCCTCTTCTTCGCCAGGGCAGACCCTCGGGAGGCCAATGGTATGGCCCTGATTCCTGCAGGGGCTGGTCAGACGCCCGTCCCTTACCTGGGATGGTGACCTGAATGATGTCCAGATCCTCTGGCTCAATTTTGATCGGCCTTAGCCCGCCCAGCTCCCCAGAGGTTCCTGTAAAGAGGAAAGGAAGGATCCGGTCAAGTCTGGCATGAGCCTGGCTGGGCAGAGGGAGTCTTTCCAGAACATTCTGGCGTCTGTAACTTGTCAGTGAGGTTCTACCTAGGACAAGTCATGTCAGCCCCCCGCTCCTGCCCAGACCAGAACTGGAGGTCAGGGGAGCCCTCAGGCTAGGCTTAGGGGCTCCTATTTATTTATTTATTTGAGACAGAGTTTCACTCCTGTTACCCAAGCTGGAGTGCAATGGCAGGATCTCAGCTCACTGCAACCTTGCCTCCTGGGTTCAAGCGATTCTCCTGCCTCAGCCTCCGAAGTAGCTGGGACTACAGGCACGCGCCACCACAACAGGTTAATTTTTGTATTTTTAGTAGAGACGGGGTTTCTGTGTATTGGTCAGGCTGGTCTCGAACTCCCGACCTCAGGTGATCTGCCTGCCCCGGCCTCCCAAAGCGCTGGGATTACAGGTGTGAGCCACTGCGCCCGGCCAGGGGCTCCAATTTACAGACCCGGTGACTGACGCTCCCCAGAGGCGAGGCTGCTGGTCCAGGAGCCTGGAGCCTGGGTCTGTGCATCGACGGAGGCAGTGGTGATGCCAGCACCCAGGTCTCCATGCCCCTGACCCCAGTAGGAGCTCCCAGCATGCCTTGCACCTTGGTGCTGCAAGCCTGGGGGGGTGCAGGTGGGCAGAGGGGTGTCATTAGCACTCCAGGCTCATGAGCTGAGTTGAGCTCCTCCCTAAGGCTGCCGGGTAGGGCTGGTGGTGGCCCTCCTGGCCCATGACACCCATGGCGTGCCCTGTTCTTCTCACCTGGCCCGCAGTCTTCAGACATGCTGCCCTTGTCTGACCTGTGAAGGGAAGCCAGGAAATGACACCTGTCAGCCAAGTCCAGGAAATGACACCTGCCAGCCTGCCCAGCCTTGCCCCTCCAGGCAGTCGGGGGCCCACTGCGGCCCTCCCCCATCACCCCCTGGCCCCCAGGACGGTGCTCCCTACCCCCACCAGGGAGAGAGATCCTCTGTGCCCTGTCTCTGGGGACCACCATCTCCAGGGGTACCCGAACCAGGCACCCGCTCACTCTTCTGGGGTGAACCATCTGGGAGCTCTGGGGCTCCTGAGCTTGGCACAGTGGGGGTTTGATCACTGCTTGTGGGGGATTAAGACCTGCAGGGCCTGGAAAGGGTTAAGAATCTGGGGAGGGGCCTGGGGAGCAAAGGTAGCCAGGACCCTGGGACAGAAGATTTGGTTAATTCCCTCCCTCCCTCCCTCCCAGAGAACCGCAGGGAGAGGCCTGGCATGATGTGGGGATTCTGAAATAAACAGCCCACCCCTGCCTCTAAGAGGTCAGAACGTGGTTGGGGGGTGCTGGTGGGTGGTTGCCAAGCTGAGCGCGGGGGCAGGGTCTGGTGGGCACTCGGGACAGGCATCAGACCTGGTGTTAGTATGTATGTGTGCATGTAGGTATACACGTGTATGTGATATGCATACATGTATTTTTTTTTTGAGACAAAGTCTTGCTCTGTTGCTCAGGTTGGAGTGCAGTGGCACAATCTTGTCTCACTGCAACCTCTGCTTCCCGGGTTCAAGCAATTCTCCTGCCTCAACCTCCCAAGTAGCTGGGACTACAGGCACCTGCCACCATGCTCAGCTAATTTGTTTTGTATTTTTAGTAGAGACGGGTTTTGCCACGTTGGCCAGGCTGGTTTCAAACTTCTGACCTCAGGTGATCTGCCTGCCTCAGCCTCCCAAAGTGCTGGGATTACAGGTATGAGCCATCACACCCGGCCTCATGTATGTCTTTTTGAGACAAGGTCTTACTCTGCTGCCCAGGCTGGAGTGCAGCGGTGCGATCACAGCTCACTGCAGCCTTGACCTCCCAGGCTCAAGGGATCTTCCCACCTCAGCATCCCAAGTAGCTGGGACCACAGGTACCAGCCATAACATCCAGCTTCCTTTTTATTTTTTGTAGAGACAAGAGTCTCACTATGTTGCCCAGGTTGGTGTCAAACTCCTGGGCTCAAGAGATCCACCCACCTCAGCCTCCCAAAGTGCTGGAATTATAGGAGTGAGCCACCAAGCCTGGCCTAGTGTGGGCATGTATTTATTTTGAGACAGGGTCTCGCTCTGTCATCCAGGCTGGAGTGCAATGGCGCAATGTCAGCCCTCTGCAACCTCTCCCTCCCAGGTTCAAGCCATTCTCTTGCCTCAGCCTCTCGAGTAGCTGAGATTATAGGTGCACACCACTACACCCAGCTAATTTTGTGTTTTTACCAGAGACGGGGTTTCACCATGTTGCCCAGGCTGGTCTCAAACTCTTGGCCTCAAGAGAGTCACCCACCTCGGCTTCTCAAAGTGCTAAGAGTACAGGCGTGAGCCACCGCACCCGGCCTAGTGCGGGCATTTAGAGGCTTCTGAGGGAGGTGACATCTGCCTAGATCTTGGGGGCGGAAGAGTTCTCTAGGTGACAGTTCTCTAGGCAGAGGAAGTAGGTGAAGTCTCTGTTTCCTCTAGCCCTCCCTTTGCACCTTCAAGGCCTGGTGGTGTGGTGGGAGCCGCCCTGGGTCTCTGGTCCCCCCTTGCAGGTAATGCTCCCTCAGCCCAGAGCAGGGCTGGCCATGGGCCTCCGGGGTCGGGGTCTCACCGAGCACTCCCGGCCATGTCATGGATGCTGGCCCTAGAGACCTCTGCAGAGGTGTCCTCCGGTGGGCTGGCTGGCTCCAGCTTCGTGGTGTCTTTGGTAAACTTGTTCCCTGTGGGGAGAGTCAGGGAGGTCAGGGTGAAGGCCCTCTGGCCTCCTTTTGCTGCAGGACCACTGGGTGAAGGTCTCCACGTGAAGCTCCTGGGGCAATCCCAGGGGTAGGGCCTTGCCTCTGCCCTTCCTTGTGAGCTCCACGTCCAGCCAACAGCCAGGAACGGGTCCTGGGGAGATGCTGCCCCCAGACGGAGGAACAGCAGCCCTACTGCCAGAGGGGGCCAGAGATTTGAGAGAAGGGCAGGGGGAAGGGGAGGCAGCAACCAGAGACGGTTCGCCTGCGCTCCGACACACTGCGGGGGCTGAGCCCTCAGAAAAGGCCCGGGGCTTCCCCAAGGCTGCATCATGGGACCAGGCCCTCATCTCATTATTTCATTGTGCCAGGAGCCCAGAGGAAGGTGCTCTTTTTTGTTTTGTTTTGTTTTTTGGGACAGACTTTCGCTTTGTCGCCCAGGCTGGAGCGCAGTGGCGCGATCTCGGCTCACCGCAACCTCTGCCTCCTGGGCTCAAGCAGTTCTCCTGCCTCAGCCTCCTGAGTAGCTGGGATTACAGGTGTGTGCCACCACGCCCGGCCAATTTTTGTATTTTTAGTAGAGACAGGGGTTTCTCCATGTTGGTCAGGTTGGTCTCAAACTCCCGACCTCAGGTGATTCGCCGTCCTCGGCCACCCAAAGTGCTGGGATTACAGGCGTGAGCCAACGCACCCGGCTGGAAGGTGTTCTTATCATCCCCATTTCAAAGATGTGGAAACTGAAGCCCAGAAGACTTTTCCCAAAGTCACATAGCCAGTGGGAGGGAGGACCAGAACTGGGGTGCCAGATACAAAAAGATCTGCAATGCTTTGCTGCCCGGGAAGAGACTGTACCTCCCTTTTTTTTGAGACGGAGTCTTGCTCTGTCGCCAGGCTGGAGTGCAGTGGTGTGATCTCAGCTCACTGCAACCTGTGTTTCCTGGGTTCAAGCGATTCTCCTGCCTCAGCCTCCCAAGGAGCTGGGACTACAGGCGCCCACACCATGCCCAGCTGATCTTTTGTGTTTTAGTAGAGACTGGGTTTCACCATGTTGACCAGGATGGTCTCGATCTCTTGACCTCGTGATCCACCCGCCTCGGTCTCCCAAAGTGCTGGGATTACAGGCGTGAGCCACCGCGCCCGGCCAGAGCCCGCATCTTCCTCCTGGGACAGGTGTGCTGGCCCGCGGGCCACTGCATGTGCTCTGGAGTCGCACGGCTAGGCCTGCAGCCAGGGACCCGTGCCCACCTGGGTCCCTATCTGGTTCCTCTATCTGCACGTGAGGATAGAAATGGAGCTACCTTCATAGGATTGTTGGAATTCTATTAAAATAAAATATGCTGGCAGCTTCGAAGAGAGCCTGGCACAGGCTCAGGTTCACTAAGCTGGCACAGGGTAGTATCCAGGTTTAGTACTCTCTGTCCAGGGCACTCGAAGCTGCGAGGGGCTCTCCTGACAGTCTGTGAGCACTTAGGAGCCCGGGACCCATTTCTGTCCCAGGACACAGAAGCCACAGCCCAGCCTCCCTCCATCCCTGAGGGGAAGGGCTCGGGAGGACCAAGTCCAGGATGGTTGGAGAATCAACTGGAAACTTCAGAATGGGCTAGATGGTCCCCACATACCTGTGAAAATTCGCTCATCAAACATCCTGGGGAGAGAGAGGAGACGGGCGTGAGAACGGTATAGGCTAGAGGGCTCTCCCGGGGCTCGGGGAGATGCCTCCAGGTCCCCTTCGGTGGAAGTCACTGAGTGACACAGGCACAGCCACAGACCTGGGCACCCGAGACACAGGCAGGCAGGAGAGGACATGTCCGAAGTCTCAGAACCTCCCAAACCATTTATTTCTATTTCTGGAGAGAGAGTCTCACTTTGTTGCCCAGGCTGGAGTGCAGTGGTGCGATCTCGGCTCACTGCAACCTCCGCCTCCTGGGTTCAAGCGATTTTTCTGTCTCAGCCTTCCAAGTAGCTGGGATTATAGGTGCCCGCCAGCACACACTGCTAATTTTTGTATTTTTAGTTGAGACGGGGTTTCACCATGTTGGCCAGGCTGGTCTCAAACTCCTGACTTCAAGTAATCCACCCACCTCTGCCTCCCGAAGTGCAGGGATTACAGGTGTGAGCCACTGCGTGCGCCTGGCCTCATTATTTTTAATATTTTTGTGGAGATAGGGTCTTGCTTTGTTGCCCAGCCTGGTCTAGAACTCCTGGCTTCAAGGGATCTCCCCACCTTGGCGTCCCAAAGTGCTGGAATTGCAGGCGTGAGCCACTACACCCGGTCTAGATACTGGACTTACTTTTTTTTTTTTTTGAGACATGGTCTGTCTCTGTCACCCAGGTTGGAATGTAGTGGCATGATCACGGCTCACTGCATTCTTGACATCCCAGGCTCAGGTGATCCTCCTGCCTCACCCTCCCAAGTAGCTGTGAATGGATGCGTGTACCACCATGCCAGGCCAATTTTTGTATTTTTAGTAGACACGGAGTTTCACCATTTTGGCCAGGCTGGTCTCGATCTCCTGACCTCAGGTGATCCACTCACCTCGACCTTCCAAAGTTATGGGATTACAGGCATAATCCAGGCCACCTCATCTAGCCTATTTTTTATTTTTTGAGATGGGGTGTCACTCTGTCACCCAGGCTGGAGTGCAGTGGCATGATCATAGCTCACTGCAGCCTCAAATTCTGGTGCTCAAGTGATCCTCCCATCTCAGCCTCCAAGTAGCTGGGGACTATAGGCACCTGCCACCACGCATGGTTAACTTTTTAAATTTTTTTTGCAGAGACGGGGTCTCACCATGTTGCCCGAGCTGGTTTCAGGCCTGTTTTATGTAAATGAGGCACAGAGTGGTTAAGTAACTCGCCCAAGGACACCCAGCTAGGAAATGTCTGTAAGTACACTGAGGCCCTTGATGATGTTTTTATTCATGAGGGAAATGAGGTCAAGGAAAAACACCTCATGCTTATTAAACATGTGCTATGTGTCAGTGTGTTTCATCCACTTTTTCACTTTATGTTAGGAAACCCCCTGGGTGGGGGGCATCAATGTCCCTTTTCCTTTTTTTTTTCTTTAAGAAACAGGGCCTTGCTCTGCCACTCAGGCTATGCAGGCCTGGGCCACATAGCAATCTCTACTCAAAAAATAAATTACCAGGTGCCTGATCAGGCCAGACACTGTGCCTGCATTTTCCAGTCAATCCTCAAAAGACCCAGAAGGAAGAGGCTGCACAGCTACACTAAGGAGCTATAACAGAATCCTCTCCCAGGCCTGTCCGATTCTCTGTTGAGTTAGAGAACCTGTTCATTCTGCCCCTGCTCCATCATTGCCTCCCCAGGTCCCCGCTCAGCCCAGATGCCCCCAAACCCCAAGCCCAAGCCATGCCTGGAGTAGAAGGTCAGACCCCTATGCCCACCCGCTGCACCTCTTTTTTTTTTTTTTTTGGTATTTTTAGTAGAGACGGGGTTTCACCATATTGGCCAGGCTGGTCTCGAACTCCTGAGTTAGTGATCTGCCCACCTCGGCCTCCCAAAGCGCTGGGATTATAGGCATGAGCCACTGCGCCCGGCCTCTTTTTTATTTTTGAGATGGAGTCTCCCTCCGTCACCCAGGCTGGAGTGCAGTGGCGTGATCTTGGCTCATTGCAGCCTCTGCCTGCCGGGTTCAAGAGATTCTCCTGCCTCAGCATCCCAAGTAGCTGGGTTACAGGCATGCACCACCGCACCTGGCTGATTTTTGTATCGTTAGTACAGACGGGGTTTTGCCATGTTGGCCAGGCTGGTCTCGAACTCCTGGCCTCAAGCGATCTGCCCGCCCTGGCCTCCCAAAGTGCTGGGATTACAGGCGTGAGTCACCGTGCCCAGCCCCACCCGCACCTCTTAATGATGAAGTGGATGCTGTGCCTCTCCTCCAGAATCCGCTTCAGCTTGGGGACTCCGTAAGTGCAGGGGCGCTTGAAGGGGATCTTGTCGGGGATGCCCACGATCTCCACAGCCTCCGGGTCGCAGGCGATCTTCCGGTAGGGCACGGGGACCATGTGGTCCAGGCCTAGGGCTTCCGCTGGAAAGATAACCAAACAGCAAGGCTGAGTGTGAGACAGGCTGCAGGGTGCGCAGGACCCGGGGCTGTGGTCACCATCACTCCCACCAGCCCTACTCCACTCTGGCCATGTAGTGGCCATAGGGATCCTGCAGAAATGTCAAATCATGTCACTTTTTTTTTTTGAGACGGAGTCTCCCTCTGCTGTCCAGGCTGTAGTGCAGTGGTGTGATCTCAGCTCATTGCAACCTCCACCTCCCAGGTTCCAGCGATTCTCCTGCCTCAGCCTCCCAAGTAGCTGGGACTACAGGTGCCCACCACCATGCCTGGCTAATTTTTTGTATTTTTAGTAGAGACAGGGTTTCACCATGTTAGCCAGGATGGTCTCGATCTCCTGATCTTGTGATCCACCAGCCTCGGCCTCCCAAAGCGCTGGGATTACAAGCGTGAGCCACCATGCTCAGCCCATGTCACTTTTATGTTAAGAAATTGGCTGGGCTGGGTGCGGTGGTGCATGCCTGTAATTCCAGCACTCTGGGAAGCTGAGGTGGGCAGATGGCTTGAACCCAGGAGTTCAAGACCAGCCTGGACAACACAGCAAGATGCCATCTCTGCAAAGAGTAAAAAATAAAAAGCTAGGCGTGGGGGTGCACGCCAGTAGTCCCTGCTACTCTGGAGGCTGAGGTAGGAGAATCACTTGAGCTGAGGAGTTCAAAGCTGCAGTGAGCCAAGATCATGCCACTGCACCCCAGGCTGGGCAACAGAGTGAGACCCTGTCTCTAAAAAAATAAAATAAAAAATGTCCAGTGGCTCCCATCTCATTTGGTGACAGCCAAAGTCCTGCCTATGTGACTTCATCACCTGTGACATCATCTGCCCCCTCTCATGCCTCTGTGTGCTCCCCTCAGCCCCCTGCCACTCCCTCGGTGCTTCCCCCACCCTCGCCAGGGGCATACACTCAGTTCAAGGCCTTTGTACTTGTTCTTTTGTCTTCCCAGATCCCTTTCTCCCAGAAATCCACAAACATCCATCTGTCCATTCATCTAATCATCCATCCATCCGTCAGTCCATCCATCTGCCCATCCATCCATCCATCCATCCATCCATCCATCCATCCGTCCATCCGTCCATCTATCCATCCATCCATCTACCCATCTGTCCATCCATCTGCCTATCCATCCATTAGTCTATCCATCTATCCATCCGTCCATCTGCCCATCCATCCATCCATCCGCCCATCCATCCATCTATCCATCCATTCATCCATCTTCCCATCTATCCATCCATCTGACCATCCATCGGCCCATCCATCCATCCATCCATCTGCCCATTCAACCATCTGCCCTTCCATCCATCCATCCATCCACCCACTCACCCATCCTTCCATCCATCCTTCCACCCACCCACCCTCCATCCATCCACCCATCCATCCGTCTGTCCATCCATCCATCTGTCCATCTATATGTCCATTCATCTGCCTGTCCATCTGTCCATCCATCCATCCATCCATTCATCCATCTGCCCATCCATCCATCCATCCATCCATCCATCTGCCCATCCATCTATCCATCCATGCATCCATCTGTCCACCCATCCATCCATCTGCCCATCCATCTATCCATCCATGCATCCATCTGTCCATCCATCCATCCATCCATTCATCCATCTGCCCATCCATCCATCCATCTGCCCATCCATCCATCCATCCATCCATCCATCTGCCCATCCATCCATCCATCCATCCATCCATCCATCCGTCCATCTGCCCATCCATCCATCCATCCATCCATCTGCCCATCCATCCATCCATCCATCCATTTGCCCATCCATCCATCCATCCATCCATCTGCCCATCCATCCATCCATCCATCCATCCATCCATCCATCTGCCCATCCATCTATCCATCCATGCATCCATCTGTCCACCCATCCATCCATCTGCCCATCTATCCATCCATCTATCCATCCATATGCCCATCCATCCATCCATCCATCCATCCATCTGCCCATCCATCCATCCATCTGCCCATCCATCCATCCATTCGTCCATCCATCCATCCATCCATCCATCCATCCATCCATTCATCTGGCCATCCATCTGCCCATCCATCCATCCATCCATCTATCTGTCTATCCATCCTATCCATTGTTCTATCCATCTATCCATCCACCCATCTATCTTTCTTCCCTCCCTCCCTCCCTCCCTCCCTCCTTCCTTCCTTCCTTCCTTCCCTTCCTTCCTTCCCTCCCTCCCTCCTTTCAGGTGTTTGCTCAAATAGCACCTTGGCAGCCTCATGCGGCCCCTCCATCCCTCATTCTCTCCCCTACTGTGTCTGTCATCCATTGCTCATCACCTGACGTTACATCCACAATCATCTCTATGCGTGTTCGCTATCTGGAAAGGAAGCTGAATAAGAACAGGGGCTTTGGCCAGGTGTGGTGGCTTATGCCTGTATTCCCAGCACTTTGGGAGGCCACGGTGGTTGGGGAATGCTTGAGCCCAGGAGTTCAAGACCAGCGTGGGCGACACAATAAGCAGCCATCTCTATAAAAATAGAAAAAATGAGCTGGGCATGGTGGAGCATGCCTGTAATCCCAGCTACTTGGCAGGCTGAGGCAGGAGGATCACTTGAGCCCAGGAGTTCAAAGATGCAGTGAGCTGTGATTGCACCACTACACTCTAGCCTGGGCAACAGAGTGAGACTGTCTAAAATAGAGTAGGGGTTGTTTCCTGCCTTGCCACTGTGACCTCAATGGGGCTGGGCACACACTAAGTGCTTTCTGCATAGTCAGTATACAAATGGCTAAAGGAGGTGCCCAAGCTTGAGGCTGGCTCTTGGCAGGTGACTGGTTGCACACGTGAGCACAGGTGTGTCCCTTCTTGCAGGGAGGAGCTCAGCACGCCCTCCATTCACCAGCGCCATAAACAAGACACGGCCCAGAAGCTGACAGCTGTGCCAACAGCCAAGCAGACAGAATCCAGGCTCATGACCTGGTTACTTGCTCTGTTTTTCCCGACTTACGCCATTTCAGTCATTCACTTCCACCCCAGCTCCACCTTTTCATTCATTCATTCACCAAATACTTTTTTTTTTTTTAAATCTGACGGAGTCTCGCTCTGTTGCCCAGGCTGGCGTGCAGTGGCATAATCTTGGCTCACTGCAACCTCTGCCGACCAGGTTCAAGTGATTCTCCCTGCCTCAGCCTCCCAAGTAGCTGGGATGACAGGCATGGGCCACCACGCCCAGCTAATTTTTTGTGTTTTTAGTAGAGACCAGGTTTCACCATGTTGGCCAGGCTGGTGTTGAACTACTGACCTCAGATGATCCGCCGGCCTTGGCCTCCCAAAGTGCTGGGATCACAGGCGTGAGCCACCACGTCCGGCCCAGCACCAAATACTTTTAAAGCACCTACTATGTTCCTGACACAAGCTGGTACTTACTTTCTTTCTTTTTTAGAGACAGGGTGTTGTTCTATTGCCCAGGTTGAAGTGCGGTGGTGCAATCATAGCTCACTGCAGCCTCGACTTCTAGCTAAAGTGATCCTCCTGCCTCAGCCTCCCAAAGTGCTGAGATTACAGGATGAGCCAGTGCTCCTGGCCGTAAGCAAGTACTTTCACGGGTCACCCATCCCCCCAAGGCTGGCCTGACCATCCACTTCACTCCTGCCTCCTCCTGTGACCTTGGACGGGGCCTTGACACGCTGTCCTCCAAGCTGGCTGCTCCTCCCACATCTCCTGGCTGCTCCCTGTCCTCGTCCTAGCCGTGCTGCACATGCTTTGTCTGTGTTCCTACAAGTGCCCGCCCAGAGCTGGACCTCCCTTGGGTGCCTTTGACATTGTTTTCCTGTTGATGCAGCAGCCCCAGTCTGCGTTGGTGGCTTTGGCATCCAGATCCCACGGAGAAGTCACACTTAGCTCATTGTCAGATTAAACCCTCGAAATCTCAACAGCTGGGAAAGCATCTCTCCCCACAAGCCCCCACCTCCCACACCAGCAGCCCCAGCCCCAGCCCCAGCCCTTGAGCAATCCTTTGAGTCGCTGCAATTTCATCTCTGTCCCGTTCATCTGGTTTATTGGGGCTTGTTTTTCCAGCAGCGGGGAGATTCAGCGGACAGAGGGCCGACTCCCCAACCCTGCTGTTACTCCTTGGGAAGGGGCTGGCTTCATGCAGAGCCACCTTGCACCATCCTTGGTCCCTCACCTGGTCCTAGGATCTTCCCAGAGGACATGTCCTCAAGGCTTCCTGAAGCCTAACATTTCCCCCAGTTCTCCTTCTTATTATTATTTTTGAAATGGAGTCTCACACTGTCACCAGGCTGGAGTACAGTGGCGCAATCTCAGCTCACTGCAACCTCTGCCTCCTGGGTTCAAACGATTCTCCTATCTCAGCCTCCCGAGTAGCTGGGATTACAAGCACACCACCATGCCTGGCTAATTTTTGGTATTTTTAGTAGAGACAGTGTTTCATCATGTTGGTCAGGCTGGTCTCGAATGCCTGACCTCATGATCCACCCACCTCAGCCTCCAAGTGCTGGGATTACAGGCGTGAGTCACCGAGCCCGGCCCCCAGTTCTTATTTTCCTGTTTCTTCCATCTCTACACCGCCTGCACCGTCGCTGGCCCAATTCACCCAGATTTGGTGGCTGGTAGAGCTAGGACCAGGAGTCCCTTACCCATGATCGGTGGGATGCCTTGGGCTGCCAAATCCCATCCCCACCACCATGGGGACCCCAGTACTGCCGGGTAGCTGCCTTCCCCCCTGCACAGCTCTCCAGAGAGCGCTCTGGCTTATGGGGAACAAGGTCTTGACCACTCCACACCCAGTACTCCTTGGATATGACCCAGGAACTGACATTTGGAAAAGGCTTGGCATTCTGGAAAGTCCAGTGCATGGGACATGCCAGAACACTGGCCTGGGCGGAACCCTCCCAAGGCAGGCAGAGCCGGCTCCTCCCTGGCTGCCCTCCCCACCTGGCTCACACCTGCCCGGGGCGGGGAGAGACTCAGGGGCAGGTGCAGACAGCCCTTTGCAGTACTGAGGAGTGAGGAGGCGTGGCCGGGCCAGGGTGACCACATCAAAGGCAGCTGGCTACCCCAGGCTCCTCGCTAAGGCCTCTGGAGTCTCGTTCAACCCTACTCCAATGTGGAAAGTCCAGCCCACATGCAGAGGTGCCCCAGCTGCGGTCTGAATCACAGCGCACCTCCTCCATGAAGCCCCCAATGACTTCTGACTTCCCGACCTGTTGAGATTGTATCTTCCTGGGAATTATCTTCTCTTTCTCTTTTTTTTTTTTTTTTTTGG
>NW_016107468.1:249426-272906 GCF_001604975.1 Cebus imitator | reverse complement strand
TTGGCTCACTGCAACCTCCACCTCCAGGGTTCAAGTGATTCTCCTGCCTCAGCCTCCCGAGTAGTTGGGATTACAGGGGCCCGCCACCACGCCATGCCCAGTTAATTTCTGAATTTCTGTAGAGATGGAGTTTCGCCATGTTGGCCAGGCTGGTCTTGAACTCCTGAGCTCAAGTGACTCACCCGCCTTGGCCTCCCAAAGTGCTGGGATGACAGGCGTGAGCCACAGCACCTACCACTTGCATTTTCTTTCTAGAGTGAGGTGGGCTGCCATCTGCTCTGACCCTGACTCTGTCTTGGGTGCTAGGGACAAAGAGAGGGGTCAGGTGCAGTCCTGGCCCTCAGGGAGACAGCGGCAGACAAGGGGGCATCAAGTTCCCAATGTGTCACGGGACACGGTGGCTCACCCCTGTCATCCCAGCACTTTGGGAGGCTGAGGTGGGCAGATCACGAGGTCAGGAGTTCGAGACCAGCCTGACCAACATAGTGAAGCCCCGTCTCTACTAAAAATACAAAAATTAGCTGGGTGTGGTGGTACACACCTATAATCCCAGCTACTCAGGAGGCTCGGGCAGGAGAATTGCTTGAACCTGGGAGGTGGAGGTTGCAGTGAGCCGAGACTACCGCACTCCAACCTGGGCATAGCGCAAGACTCTGTCTCAAAAAAAAAAAAAGTTCCCAGTGTGTCACAGAGAGGGAACCATCAGGGTACCCAGGCCTACCCAGCCCAGGCTGGGCACTGAAAGGCGTCCTGGAGGAGGTGACTCCCAAGATGAGTCTCAAAGAACAATTAGGAATTTGTCCGTAAAACATGAAAACAGTGTGCCAGGCAGAGGGCACAGCACGGGTAAAGCCAGGGAGGCAGGAAATGGCGTGCTGTCATACGGGACTTGCACGTGAAGCCAACAGAGATTTTTCTGGGCCCTATGAGTGGTTCCCCTGACAGGCAATCTGTTCTGTTTGTTTTTTTGTAGAGAGCTTGTGCTGTCGCCCAGGCTGGAGTGCAGTGGTGTGATCATAGCTCACCACAGCCTCAACCTTCTGGGCTTAAGCAATCCTCCCCCTGCAACCTCCAGGTAGCTAAGACCACAGGCGTGTGGTTAATTTTTAATTTTTTTTTTAGATGGAGTTTTGCTCTTGTTGTCCAGGCTGGAGTGCAGTAGCATGATCTTGGCTCACTGCAACCCGCACCTCCTGGGTTCCAGCAAATCTTGTGCCTCAGCCTCTTGAGTAGCTGGGATTACAGGTGTGTATTACCACGCCCAGGTAAGTTTTATATTTTCAGTAGAGACAGAGTTCTGCCATGTTGGCCAGGCTGGTCTCAAACTCCTGATCTCAGGTGATCCGCCTGCCTCCGCCTCCCAAAGTGCTGGGATTACAGGCATGAGTCACCGCATGTGGCCTAATTTTTAAAATTTTTTTGTAGAGATGGGCGGTCTCACTATGTTGCCCAGGCTGGTCTTGAACTCCCGGCCTCAGGTGATCCTCCCACCATGGCCTCCCAAAACGCTGGGATGCCAGGCATGAGTCACCGCACCCGGCCCCCGGACAGGCAATCTCTGCCCCCAACCTGCCCCGCTCCCCCCCGCCGAGCCCAGGTCTGGGGCTTTGCCATCAGTTCCGCCCCCTGAAGAATCTGGAAGGGAAATATTGACACAACCACCCCCTACCCAGACAGGAGGAGCCCGAGCCGGATGACATTAGCGTTGCCGGCGCGCGGGAGCCAGCATATGGCTCCCGCTGCCGTGTTGGGGAACACGAGTGATTGCCACGTAATGAGATGCTCAACACGGCTGCTGGGGCCACACGGCGGGCCGCGCCGCCCACTCACCATATCTGCTGTTAAACAGGATCTGCACACACTCCCGGAGCGTGTTGATGTCTTCGGTTTCCTTTATGAAGGCGTCCCACTTCTCTATCAAAACACAGGAGGCACAAGTGAGCAGGGCCTCCAGGGACAGTCGCACGCCCTCCACCGGCCGCGACCCCCGGGCTTTTACCTCCAGAGCCCCCGAGGCCGGCCCCAGCCCACAGCCCTTCCACCCTCTCCCACAGAGTGTACATGAAGGCAGGGTGCTCTGATGGTCCCCCATCTGCCCTCTCCTCCTGCTCTGACATTGCCTCTGGCCTCTCCCACAGGTGTGGTGTCAGTGCTGGCTCAGCCTGTCCACCCCGAGCCCATCCTACCCCAGACATACAGGAGGCAGGAAGAGCAGGCCTCCCAGCAGAAAAAGAGGGCAAGTCTTTTTTTTTTTTTTTTGAGACGGAGTCTCGGTCTGTTGCCCAGGCTGAAGTGTATTGGCTCCATCCGGGTTCAAGCAATTCTCCTGCCTCAGCCTCCCGAGTAGCTGGGATTACAGGTGTGCACCACCACGCCCAGCTAATTTTTTGTATTTTTAGTAGAGATGGGGTTTCACCATGTTGGCCAGGCTGGTCTTGAACTACTGACCTTATGATCTGCCCGCCTTGGCCTCCCAAAGTGCTGGGATTATAGGCGTCAGCCACCGAGCTTGGCCCCCGCCAACCCCTCCGTTTTTTTGAGATGGTGTCTCACTCTGTTACCCAGGCTGAAGTGCAGTGGCCCAGTCTTGGCTCACTACAACCTCTGTCTCCCAGGTTTGAGTGATTCTCCTGCCTCAGCCTCCAGAGTAGCTAGGATTACAGGTGCCTGCTACCACACCTGGCTAATTTTTGTATTTTTGGTAGAGACAGGGTTTCACCATGTTGGCCAGGATGGTCTCGAACTACTGACCTTATGATCTGCCCGCCTTGGCCTCCCAAAGTGCTGGGATTATAGGCGTCAGCCACCGAGCTTGGCCCCCGCCAACCCCTCCGTTTTTTTGAGATGGTGTCTCACTCTGTTACCCAGGCTGAAGTGCAGTGGCCCAGTCTTGGCTCACTACAACCTCTGTCTCCCAGGTTTGAGTGATTCTCCTGCCTCAGCCTCCAGAGTAGTTGGGATTACAGATGCGTGCCACCATATCTGGCTAATTTTTGTATTTTTTTTTTTTTTTTGTGACAGAGTCTTGCTCTGTTGCCAGGCGCCAGGCTGGAGTGCAGTGACGTGATCTCAGTTCACTGCAACCTCCACCTTCCGGGTTCAAGCAATTCTCCTGCCTCAGCCTCCCGAGTAGCTGGGATTACAGGTGTGCACCACCACGCCCAGCTAATTTTTTGTATTTTTAGTAGAGATGGGGTTTCACCACATTGGCCAGGCTGGTCTTGAACTCCTGACCTCAGGTGATCCACCTGCCTCGGCCTCCCAAAGTGCTGGGATTACAGGCGTGAGCCACTGTGCCCAACCTGAGGTTGAGTATTTCATTTTTTAATTTAAATTTAAAAAAAAAATTAGAGATGGGGTCTCACTGTGTTGCCCAGGCTGGAGGGTAGTGGTGCAACCATAGCTCACTGTAGCCTCAAACTCCTAGGTTCAGGTGATCCTCCCGCCTCGGCCTCCTAAGCAGCTGCGATGACAGAGTGAGCCACCACTCCAGCTGTTTTTTTTCTTTTCTTTTCTTTTCTTTTTTACAGACAGGGTCTCACTCTGTTGGCCGGACTGGAGTGCAGTGGTGTGATCATAGCTCACAGCAGCCTCCAACTCTTGGACTCAAACGATCCCCCCACTGCAGCCTCCTGAGTAGCTGAGAGTACTGGTGCCCACCACCACGTCTGGCTAAGGCCTGAGTCTTGCTCTTGGGAATCTAATCCTTGTGCCTCCTACATTTGAGGTCTCACTCAGCACTGGCCTTCTTGGTTTCCCCTAAAAGCTCAGCTCTGCTGGCCTCTCAAAACCTCTGTCTTGATTGAATAATAAGTGATTGTTGATATATTTATAATCAATAAAAGTAACAACTTTAATTTGTTAAGTGCTTATCTGTGATAAGTACTTTATATATATATACATTATCCTATTTAATTCCTTATGACAAGTTTTAAACAGAGATATTATTCCCATTTTGCAGGTAGGAAAACTGAGGCTCAAAGAAGCTGAGTATCTTGCTTGCGATAACCCAGTGAGATTCTATCCCAGCTTGTGCCCCCTGGCCCACGGGCCCGTCATGCTGCTGTTCCATGCTGATATTCAGGTCCTGTTCCCACCAAGGCTAGACTTTGTTTGGGGCAGTGGCAGTGGAGAGAGTGGGGAGGGGGGCAGGTCTCCATTCTGATCCCAGGAGACTGGGTTTTCTTTCTTTCTTAAAATTTTATAGAGGTGGAGTCTCACAAGGTTGCCTAGGCCGGCCTAGAACTTCCAGTCTCAAGTCATCCTCCCACTTCCGTCTCCCAAAGCACTGGGATTATAGGTGTGAGCCACCACACCTGGCCTAGGACTGGGTTTTCTTACAGAACCTCTGCCTGGAGGTGAAACTGAGAGCCTCACAAAGCAAAACTGCTGGTAAGTCCTGCTACATTCTTTCTTGGTATAACAGAATCCCACACTTTTCTATACTGAGGGCTTCTGTGTGATACTTTAAAAATCCGTCCACATTTTTTGTTTTTTTTCGTATATGTATTGATTCCTTTAAAAGGTGGAGTTTAACTCCTCTCCCACTGAGGGCAGGCTGGATCGTGTTTCTGGCTTCTAACGGATAGAATATGGCAGAAGTGACAGTAATTTCTGAGGGTGGGTCATAAAAGCCATGTGGCGTCCTTCTTCCTCTCATTTGGATCAAGAACTCTGCAGGGAACCGGCGGCCATGTTGTGAGGATGCTCAAGCAGCCCCACCAAGGCTGGCCCACATGGTGGGAACAGAGGCCTCCTGCTAACAGCTCCGTGAATGAGCTCAGAAGCATCTCCTCCAGCTCCAGCTGAGCTCTTGGATGACGGCAGCCCCCGCCGACATCTTGACTGCAACCTCATGAGAGACCCTGATCCAGCACTGCCCAGCTCGGCCGGTCCTGAATTCCCAACCCCCAGAAACTATGAGGTAATAAACACTTGTTTTAAGCTCCATTTGGGGGTTACTTATTTTTTGTTATAACTTTTTTTAGAGATAGGGTCTTACTGTTGCCCAGGCTGGAGTGCAGTGGTGCAATCATAGCTCACTGCAGCCTCCAACTCCTGGGCTCGAGTGATCCTCCTGCCACAGCCTCCCAAGTAGCTGGGACTACAGGTAGGCACCACCACATTCATCTAATTTTTCTTATTTTTTGTAGAGGCAGTGTTTCACTGTGTTGCCCAGGCTGGTCTCAAACTCCTGGCCTCAGGCAGCTCTCCTGCCTCGGCCTCCCAAAGTGCTGGGATTATAGGCGTGAGCCACCGTGCCTAGTCTGGGGTAGTTTATCACACAGCAGTGATAACTAGTACACCCCACTTTACTCACAGCTGCCTGAGCACAGCTGTTCCTCCTTTCTCTCACAAAGACCCAGGAGACACATTTCCATTCCAGTGAGCACCGCCTCCAGCCCCCGATTCCCACTCAGGCTGGGGTGCTGCAAGGGCGCTGTCCTACCTGACTTGTCATGGACGATGGAAAAGAGAATGCGCTTGGAGGCATGGACGTTCTGGATGAGAGGCCCACCAGGCCCCGGGGGCTTCTGTCCTGGACAAGGCAGAGAAGGAAACAGGTTCCAGGTGGGCCCCAAGAGGGTTCCCCAGAGCTGGCCCCAGCGCACAGGCCCTGGCTCTGGGGTAACAGCCTCATCTGCCAGGGAGACCCCAGAACTGATTCCTATGATCGCCAACTCAGGGCAAAGTCCCTGACCAGAGGCCTAAGATATTCTGTACCAGAATCTGCCAGCCAAAAGCCAGATTATCAAGAAAGGGATGTCAGAGGCACCTTTTCCAGGTAAGAACACTTGTTTTATGTGTATAAGCTTGAAGCCCTGGTCAGCTCACATATTTGGGCTTTTTGCCCCTTAGAATAATAATAAGTAATAATCATAGTGAATATGACTTACAAGCACTTACTACAAGCCAAGCATTAGACCCAGGGCTATTTTTTATTTATTTATTTTTGGTAGAGATAGGATCTTGCTATGTTGCCCAGGCTGGTCTTGAACTCCTGGGCTCAAGTGATTCTTCCGCCTCAGCCTCCCGAAGAGCTGGAATTACAGGTGCACCTGGCCAGACCAGTGCTTTAACACAGCGACTCTCAAACTCGAGCACATTGGAACACTTGGCAGAGTTGTGCAAAGAGACTACAGGGTCCCTTCCCCAAAGCTTCAGATTCAGCCTCACTGCAGTGGGGCCTGAGAATGTGGATTTCTAACCCTCTCTCGGGAGATGCTATTGCCACCGATCTGTGACTTAATCATGATAACACTTCTGGGAAGCAGGTCCTGCTAGCATCCCCATTTTATAGAGGAAGAAACTGAGGCTGAGAGTGGAGATCTGCCCAGGATACACAGCCACTAAGCAGAGGAGCCAGGAGATGAGTCCAGGTGCTCCTCACCTGCAGCTGTTCCTTTTGTCCTGTCCACCCTGGGGCCTACTTTCCCCAGTGCCCTAATCAGGCTGGGTATGCAGTGGGTCCTTATTGAATTGCAGTGGGTCCTCACTGGATGCATGGGGATGACTCGTATGCCTCCTTCCTTTATAGCATGTGATGTGGATCTCCCACTTTTGACACCTGAAATATTGCTGGTGCTCTTTTTTTTGGAGGCAGAGTTGTGCTCTGTCACCCAGGCTGGGGTGCAGAGGTGCAATCATAGCTCAATACAGCCTCAGCCTCCTGGCCTCAGGTGATCCTCCTGCCTCAGCCTCCTGAGTGGCTGGGACCCAGGGAGTCCTCACAGGCATCTCTTAGTCCAAGGCCAAGGACATCATTCACAGATGGCTGAGCAGAGACCCAGGGTCCCAGGGGGTCTCAGCCCGGACACCATCTGTCCAGCCCCATCCCCCTGCCCAGACATGGCTCCTTCCAACCTAGGAGGGCCTGGGCATCCTGCCCTGCCCTGGGAGGATGTCCCCTGAACACGTGACCTCTGTCCCACCCCCATACTTGGAGATCCCAGCAGCAGTGTTACCACAACAGTCGGAGAAATCTTGGGCACTGGCAGCCTTGGGCTCTGGCACGGGCCGGCCCAGGCCCAGGTCGCTGGGGGCAAGCGGGTAGGAAGGTGGCTCCTGCTTCAGCTCTCGGATGGCGTGGTTGGGGAGCGCCGTGCTGTACAGGAAGCTGGCCACGGAGGAGGAGGTGGCAGTGGGGGGAAGGTCCTGGGGTGGCACCTTGGGGGCCTGGCCATGCAGGCCACAGTCCCGTGACCCCTTGGGTATCAGGGAGACACCGTTCAGCTCCACCAGGGCCTTTGAGTCCCGCCCGCCATCCTCAAGTGGCCTGGGTAAAGGAGAGGACACATGGACAGCTTTGTACATCTGTTTTACACATTGCATCTCTTCCTCTGCAACCCTGAATCCCCACCCCTTACAGAACACGGTGGTCCCAGGAGGAGGGCAGGACAGGAGCTAGTCTTTCACTTTAGAGGTGGGGATGCCGGCTCAGAGGTGGGAATGGTGTCCAGGGCCACAGATCTGGGCCACCGGAGGACCTGGGCGCAGCACCTCTGCTCCAGTCCACAGATCAGGTCCTGCCAGGTGCAGCCGACTGCCTCCTATTTCCCGCTGCACCCTTCCCCTTCCCTGCCTCCACATTGCCTGGGGCGCCTCGCAGCAATGGACTCAGCCTTAAAGCCCCCAGGCTGCTTTCCTGGCTCTCCTAATTGGAACTGCCTCAGACCAGCCTCAAAAACCTAATCTTCTGTGGGTCCCTAATTAACCCTGGATTTACAACCTGAGCAAGCACACGACGTGGTTCTCCCGCTTCTGACACCTAAAAATGCCACCTTTTTTTTGAGATAGAGTTTTGCTCTGTCACCCAGGCTGGAGTGCAGTGGCGTGATCTTGGCTCACTGCAACATCTGCCTCCCAGGTTCAAGTGATTCTCCTGCCTCAGCCTCCCAGGCAGCTGAGACAACAGGTGCATGCCACCACGCCCAGCTACATTTTGTTTTTTGTACTTTTAGTAGAGACGGGGTTTCACCATATTGGCCAGGCTGGTCTCGAACTCCTGACCTCGTGATCCACCCACCTCTGCCTCCCAAAGTGCTGGGATTATAGGCATGAGCCACTGTGCCCGCCCCCCCACCTTTTTTTTTTTTTTTTAAGAGACAGGCCTTGATCTATTGCCCAGGCTCAAGTGCAGTGATACAATCACAGCTCACTGCATCCTCAAATTCCTGGGCTCGAGCAATCCTCTTGCCTCAGCCTCCTGAATAGCTGGGACAACAGGTGTGCACCACCACACATGGGTAATTTTTTTCTTTTTTTTTTTGGTAGAGACAGGGTCTTGCTACATTGCCCAGGCTGGTCTTGAACTCCTGGCCTCAAGTGATCCTCCCACCTCAGCCTCCCAAAGGGCTGAAATTACAGGTGTGAGCCACTGCACTCAACCATTTTGGTGCTATTTTGTCCCAAGTCATGTCTCTCCTAATCTCTTTGCAGTGCAGAAGTTCCCTGGGAAGACTCCCAAGGCTTAAGGGCCTGGCTCAGATCCTGCTCTATGACTTCGCTTTTACTTCACCTCCACCATCAGACTAGGAGTTTTCACAGCCAGAGTGTCCTATGGGCCTCTCAAGTCCCTTCTCCTCTGGCTAAGTGACCTCCAGCCCCCAGCCTCAGGCTGGCTACCTCACTCACCTCTTGAGCTTGAAGCGGATGCGGTGGCTGTGTTCCAGGATGGCCATGAGGGCCTTGGGGTCGTACTCGGCCGGCCTCCGGAAGGCCAGGCCCTCGGGCAGCCCCTGCACGGCCAGCAGCCCCGGCTCCCTGAGCAGCCGCTCATAGGGCAGCGGCACCACACTGGCCCTTCCCAGGGCCTCACCTGCAGGGGGGAGTACAGGAGAAGGGCCTGGTATGAGAGAACAGCCAGGCTGGGGTCGGGGCCGCTGTGCCCCAGAGCAGGGGCAATGTCAAGTGGCTCCCCTTGGTGCGGGGTTCCCACGGATCCCTCACAGCTGCAGACTTAGTGCAGAAGAACCACCTAGAAGCTAGGGGTGGGCTGGGCGGGTGGGGGCTGAGGACAAGGCCCCACTGTCTACACCCGAGGGGCTGGGGATCCCCCACTGAGGGATTCCCTGCTGCCCTCCCCGGCCAAGCCCCTCTTTACTCTGGGCACCTGGCTGGAGGGGAAACCGGGGACTGCAAGGGCCCAGAGGACAAAGCAGAGGGGGACAATCTGGCGGGAGCAGAGAGGGCACAAGAGACGGAGAAGGGGAGACTTGCGTGAGCCAGGCTGCGAGGAAGAAGCTGTAAGGGCCGGGCGCGGTGGCTCCTGCCTGGAATCCCAGCATTTTGAGAAGCCAAGGTGGCGGATCACCTGAGGCCAGGAGTTTGAGACCAGCCTGGCCAACAGGATGAAACCCCATCTCTACTAAAAATACAAAAATTAGCCGGGCACGGTGGCAGACACCTGTAATCCTAGCTACTCGGGAGGCTGAGGCAGAGAATCATTTGAACCCTGGAGGCGGGTTGCAGTGAGCCGAGATCGCACCACTGCATTCCAGCCTGGGCGACAGAGCGAGAACCTGTCTCAGAAGAAAAAAAAAAAGGTGTAAGGTGGAAGAGAGAGAGCCTGAGAGTGGGGAGAGAGAGCAAGAGGGAGCGGAAGCGGAGAGGGAGCAGAAATATGGGATTCAGAGAAAGACGGGAGAGAGGAGGAAGAGACAGACAGAGATGGCGCAGGCACAAAGATGGGGCCGGGGGGCACAGAGGAGGGGAGGCAGGCGGGGGACTGGGGACCGGAGGACGTCACCCCCGGGGCTGCAGCCCCCACCCTGAGCCAGAAAGAGGCCTATGCTCTCACAGCCTCCTTGAATTCTGCCCGAAGTGGACAAGAGGGGCCAGGGCAAGGTGAGCAGAGGTACAGGTGACTGTGCATGAGCCCTGCAGCTGGCGAACGTGTCGACAGGGGCACAGCCTGGCATGCATGGCAAGTCCTCATCCCAGGGAGGCCAGCGTGACCACCCGGGGCCACTGGGTATCTCTCCTTCTGACATAAGAACAGCAGAAGTTTCCTTGCAGACCCTTTGTGGGAAGTAGAAAAGTTCCTTTTTAAAGTTTCCATTCTGGTTAAAAAAACATAAGTGCGCTAATAACTTTGTTGAGCCCTATCCTATGTAGCTGTGAGACGTGCCATGCTTACAGGCACGTAGTACATTCTATGTCCCTGTACTGTAACCAAGGTGTCTGTGCTGGACGTGCTCACAGGCATGTCCCAGCTCTCCATTGCTTTTACCTGTTTAGAGAAGTTTTCAGTTGTTAGCCAGTCGGGTTTTAGTTTAGACTGTGAGGTCTGGCTCCAGGCAACGGAGATCAGACACAGCAGGAAGGACGACCCCAAATGCGTAAGGGATAAATAAGTCTGCTTTTCCTTTGTTCACTGTACTCTCGTGGCAAGATGGCTGGCGAGGGTACCCTTCCCGCAGTGCAGGAAGTAAAAATTGCATTGCTGAAAAATCCTTTGTCTCAGTGCTGATTTTTCTTTGCAGCACCCAGCATCTGTTTCTAATACCCTTGCTCCATAAAACCCAAAGGCTACAGTAAGAGAAGGGTAAAGCCAAATCAGAAATGAATGGGGACCCTGAGGACCAAAGGGACCTGCCCAAGGTTGCCCAGGGAGTGTGAAGGCCACCATTGGGCCCCCCAAAGCCCACTGCAACCTGACACTTCCCCAGGGAGGCCAGATCTCCTTTCCTCTCCCTGCAGGAGAGACGTGGCTGAGCAATCAGCCTTCACTTAGTCATTCAACAAACACTCTCTGAGCACCTGCTGTTGCTGGGCCCTGAACTGCAGGCTGGAGACAGCTATGAAGAGCAGACTCAGTCCCTGACCCTGGAGAGTTCCTGGGCTGGTCAGGGGACAGGGCACTGTGGGTGCCAAGAGCAGGGGGCGTAACCCACTGCAAGGGGGCTTCCAGGAGCTGAGCCTCTGCGCCATGCAGGTGTCCGCCAGACAGAGGAGGGGAAAGGCCGTCTCGAAAGATGCCACACACCAAGGCCAGGGCATGTGAAATGAACCAGCGGGGGCTGGAGAACAGGAAGTGGTTCTGTAGGGAGGTCAGTAGGGCCCTGTTGTCTGGTGGGAGAAGAAGGTGGGGAGGGAGTGAGGATGGGTGTGTGGGCCCCTGTGCCATGCTCAGGGTGACTGGGAGCTCCCCCCCAGGCTGTGGAGGGGATCAGACTTGTGCTTTGAGAAGATGCCCTTGGCTGCAGGGAAGGTGTGGGGAGCTGGCCTCGAGGCAGGGAGACCATAGCAAGCCCGGGCCTATTTCTAGGCGAGAGGTGGCAGTGACTTGAACCAGGGCAGGGACAGCAGGGGTGGCGGTCTAGGAATGGCTGGAGCAGACTACTGTGCCTGGGAATGCAGAGATGAGGGGGGGCTGGGGTAGCCAGTACCCCCCATGCCTTGGGGTCCGGCTTTGCCCAGGGCCCGTCCTGGGACAGGAGGGGGCCCCCTCTGCTTGGTTGGGACCTGGGCTCCCACCCTCCCTGGGGCCCCCAAATGGAATGAGGAAGGATCTTACTATAAAGAACATCAAACACCTCCTCTACCATCTTCCGCAGAAGGTACACATCTGAGCCGTGCTCCAGCGAGGACCGTGGAAGGCTCCGGCCGCCGCCCTCGCCCCGCTGCATCTTCTTGGGGTGCTCTGCCTCTGGATCCTTCCACGGGGGCCCTCCTGTGGGACACAGAGCACGCCAGGCCACAGTGAGCACCCATGTCACCACCCACAGCCTTCGAGCTGGGATGTCTCTGCCCTGTGCTGAGCCTCGGAGTCTGGCAGCCAATGTGATACACAAGTGAATGAATGAAGAACTAATGAGTGAGCAAGCCCGATTCCCACCACCCCGCTCAGGGCCAGGGCTGGGCCTCACCTCTGGTCCCCTCTAACTTGCCGTGTGACCTTAGCTAAGTCCCTTCTCTCTCTGAGCCTCAGTCTGTGAATGCTCATGGGAGGGACCAGCTACCTGGCTCCAAACTGGGGTTTGACGAATGTTTGTTCCATCCGCGCCTTTCTTTTTTTTTTTGAGATGGAGTCTTGCTCTGTCACCCAGGCTGGAGTGCAGTGGTGCGATCTCGGCTCACTACAACCTCCACCTCCAGGTTTCAACGATTCTCCTTCCTCGGCCTCCCAAGTAGCTGGGATTACATGTGTGTGCCACCACTCCTGGCTAATTTTTGTATTTTTCGTAGAGATGGGGTCTCACCATATCGGCCAGGCTGATCTCAAACTTCTGACCTCAAGCGATCCACCCACCTCGGCCTCCCAAAGTGCTGGGATTACAGGCGTGAGCCGCTGCGCACGGCCCCATCCACGCCTTTCTGTGCTCTGACACAAACACCCTCTTGATTAACCTATGTCCCCGTTTTCTGCTCTGCCAGAGGGAGAGACAGTGGGCACCCTTGCCCCTGTGCCAAGGAGGCCGTGGGTTGCAATCAGCAGGTTCATGCCAGGCTGGGCCAGGGTGGGGACCTGAGAGTATTGGTGGATCCTTGGGGAATGTGCTAGAAGTCGCATTGGAAAGGAGATGAGAAGAGGGGCCTATGGCCCCCCTCGCAGCTTGGAGCCTGTTCTCCTCTGGGATCTGCGGAGCTTGAAATAAACCAGCTGAGTTCCCGGTGCTATAAATAGCGGCCCTGCCTGGCTGGAGAAGTCAGGTGCACCGCCCCGGGCCCTGGGAGGCTGGGGCCACAGGCCCTGCTGCCGTCCACTCTACCCAGCCACAGGCCCCCATCCAGGCCTGGGAGAGGGTCTAGGCTCTGAGGGGCTGAGTGGGGTTGGGGGTACTGGCTGGGGGCATGACTGCACCCCAGTAATGATAGGCCCAGCGCTGGGGATGCCCTTCCCTGACACAGCTGATCTTAGGGATGTGATGTGAACACTAATCATAGTAACAACAGCTGGTGTCTACTGAGTGGGAACCAAGTGCCAGAAACAGCCCTAAGTGCTTGCCAGGTACGAATTTGTTTAACCCTCAGACTCACCCGTTCTCCCCTTTCACAGATGAGCAGGTTGAGGCACAGCAGGTGTGGGCCCAGGCGGCCCATTCCCTTTCTTTTTTTTGAGACAGAGTCTTGCTCTGTCGTCCAGACTGGAGTACAGTGTCACAGTCTCGGCTCACTGCAACCTCCACCTTCTAGGTTCAAGCGATTCTCCTGCCTCAGCTTCCCAAGTAGCTGGGACTACAGGCACGTGCCACCACGCCCAGTTAATTTTTTTTTTTTTGGTATCATTAGTAGAGATGAGTTTTTACCATATTGGCCCGGCTGGTCTTGAACTTCTGACCTCATGATCCGCCCGTCTCAGCCTCCTAAAGTGCTGGGATTACAGGCGTGAGCCACACCGTGCCCAGCTTCGGCCCATTCTCTTAACCTCATGCTACACCATGGTTCTTTTGAGATGGGGTCTCACTGTCACCCAGGCTGGAGTGCAGTGGTGGCATCGTAGTTCACTGCAGCCTTGAACTCCCAGGCTCAAGTCATCCTCCTGCCTCAGCCTCCCAAGCAGCTGGGACTACAGGTGTGCACCATCAAGCCTGGTTTTTAAATTTTTTGTAGAGACAATGGTCTCAATATATTGCCTAGACTGGCCTCCAACTCCTGGGCTCAAGTGATCCTCCCAGTTCAGCCTCCCAAAGTGTTAGGACTACAGACATGAGCCACTGCACTGGCCTAAGATGTGACTTAACAATGACGGCATCTGTCTCCTCGGGTTGATGTCAGGATAAGTGAGTTAGCATCAGAAAGGACGCCACGTACAGTAGGCTTTCAATAAATCTTACTGAAACGTGGCTGGGTGTGGTGGCTCACGCCTGTAATCTCAGCAGTTTGGGAGGCTGAGGTGGGTGGATCACTTGAGGTCAGGAGTTCGAGACCAGCCTGGCCCATATGGTGAAACCCCATCTCTACTAAAAATACAAAAATTAGCCAGGTGTGGTGGTGGGCACCTGTAGTCCCAGCTATTCGCGAAGCTGAGGCAGGAGAATCACTTGAACCCGGGAGGCAGAGGTTGCAGTGAGCCGAGATCGCATCACTGCACTCCAGCCTGGGCGACAGAGCGAGAATCTATCTCATAAAAAAAAAAAAATCGTGTTGGAAGAAGTGCATTTGGTCCTTGTGTTCAGGGATACACAGATAAGAGGAAGAACTGGGCAACCTTGAGCCTTGGTGTCCCCATCTGGAAAAGGCAGAGGGAAGTGACTGGCTCCGGCCCAGCCTGGGGTTCACCCGGCCAGCGTCTATCAGCTCCAGGGCTGCTGAGTGATTCCATCAAAACCCATGGCTGCCTCGGTAACACCACGTCGGAAATCTCAGACAACGCCGCTTGCCCAGTTCATCTCCCACACACCGCCACCCTGGCTACACAGGGTTGGGGACTCAGAGACGGGCTGGAGCATCTGCCCTGGGGGAATGGTGGCCCGGCCCTCCGGCACCCTGGGGTACTCACGGCAGAACCTGAGGAAGTCTGACTGCAGCTCCTTCCGGGCATTCAGGAACATTCTCCCCTTCTCCGTGCCCACCACGAAGGCGCTCTCATCGTGCACAGCCACACAGGCCACCTCGGCGTTCAGTTTGGACAGCGCTGAGCACTGTGAGAAGGGCAGGGTGTGTGAGCGGAAGGACCCCTCCCACTCCAAACATAGCTAGTACCCATTTCCGGGGTGGGAGGTGAGCTCCCAGCTGCCTGAGACCCCAGCAGCAGCTCCAGGGACAGATGGTCCCTTCACTGTTCTTGGTCTTAGATTTTGTAGTGGGAATGAATGAATGACCCTCCAGGGATTGGTGATGGGGGGCCGGAGGAGGACAGATGTCCTCTGCTCCTCCCTCCAAGGTCCCCGTCCTTAGTCCACCTTAGCCCCAGCCCCAGGGACAATCTCGTGCTGGGCTCTCTTGGTCCCTCTGAAGTCCTCGATGAGGGGGAGGTGAGAAGAACCGCAGGAGAAGCAGGGATCGGACAGAGTGGGGCTGCAATCCCACCCTGGCCACCTCTGGGCTCCAGTTTCCACATCTGTTTTTTTGTTTTATTTTGTTGTTTTTTGAGGTGCAGTTTCACTTTGTCGCCCAGGCTGGAGTGGCACAATCTTGGCTCACTGCAACCTCCGCCTCCCAGGTTCAAGCGATTCTCCTGCCTCAGCCTCCTGAGTAGCTGCGATTACAGGTACCTGCTACCACGCCCGGCTAATTTTTGTATTATAAGTAGAGATGGGGGTTTCACCATGTTGGCCAGGCTGGTCTTGAACTCCTGACCTCTGGTGATCCACCCACCTCAGCCTCCCAAAGTGCTGGGATTACAGGAGTGACACTGTGGCTGGCCACTTTCCACATCTGTAGAACTGGGGACGAGCAGCCCAGCCGCACAGTGCCGCTGGACTTGGGTATGGGGATTCAATGGCTGGAGGAAAAGGATCTCTAAACCGGGCCACTCTATACAGGTATACGGGCAGCTGGCTATGCTCACGGCCCCAGAGTCGAGGTCCGCAGCCCCATGGCACAGAGGCCTTAATGGGGTGGCCCGGCAACCAATACCACCAGCATCTCAAGTCTCTGACCTGCCTCACCAGGAAAACCCTGACTGTGAAGCCTGTGGCATGCAGTTGTGCCTGATAAATGCCGGTTTTCACCTGAGTCCGGTAGTGCTGGCAGCTATAAATAAAATCTGGCTTCCAATTGCAGTTCTGTGCTGTGTGACCCAGGACAGGTGACCTCTCTGGGCCACAATCTTGCCTCTTGTGCCAGCCCTGGCCAGGAGTTGCTCTGGTTAGGAAGTGGTGTGGATGGCATGGGGCCAGGAGGCCTGTCCTCCAGGGTCCCTGCTGGAAAATTAACACCCAGGGGCACTCATTTTCTCCTCACTAAGATAAAAACAAAACCTTGCTGTTCTTTTTCTGTGTGGGAACACTGGCGTATCAACAAAAAATAAATAGGCCGGGCGTGGTGGCTCATCCCTGTAATCCCAGCACTTTGGGAGGCTGAGGCGGGCAGATCGCCTGAGGTTGCGAGTTCGAGTCCAGCCTGACCAACATGGAGAAACCTCGTCTCTACTGAAAATATAAAATTAGCCAGGTATGGTGGTGCATGCCTGTAATTCCAGCTACTCAGGAGGCTGAGGCAGGAGAAACACTTGAGCGCAGGAGGTGGAGGTTGCAGTGAGCTGAGATCACGCCACTGCACTCCAGCCTGAATGACAGAGCAAAACTCATCTCAAAAAAATAAAAGCAAATAACCACATGTCGCTAGTGACCATGGCACTGATCATCACTGCCCATGTCAGCCACATCTCCACCACCGCCAAGCTAGCAGTGCTTTGGGACACAGGGCTGAGCTCCTGGGGGCCCCTCCTCGTGAAGGTCACGCTGCATAGGGGCGGGGTCGTTGTGTAGAGGCTGGCACCCAGCCACTTTCCCAGGGGTGTCTCCTACCTTTGCCCCAAACGCCACCTAAGCAGCCCTTTAAAATTGAGACAGTCTCGCTCCCCAGACTGGAGTGCAGTGGTGTGATCTCGGCTCACTGCAACCTCTGCCTCCCAGGTTTAAGCAATTCTCCTGCCTCAGCCTCCCTGAGTAGCTGGGATTACAGGCAGGTGCCACCACACCAGTCTAATTTATTTATTTTTATTTATTTATTTTGAGACGGAGTCTCCTTCTGCCCAGGCTGGAGTGCAGAGGCACGATCTCTGCTTACCGAAACCTCCATTTCTGGCGTTCGAGTGATTCTCCTGCCTCAGCCCCCCAAGTAGCTGGGATTACAGGGATGAGCCACCATGCCCAGCCAATTTTGTATTTTTAGTAGAGATGGGGTTTTGCCATGTTGGCCAGGATGGTCTCGATCTCCTGACTCCGACTGATCCAGCCACCTTGGCCCCTAAAAGAGCTGGGATTACAGGCATGAGCCAACATGCTGGCCAGATTTTTTTTTCTTAACACTTGCATAACTTCCCTCCAGGAAAAGGCTGGAGAAAATGATATTACAATGTCCTCATCTGGGATAAATTGCTATAGGTCTAGGCATGCAGGCAATAGCACCAGGAGCGATACAAAGTCCCGTTTCTCTCTGCCCACGCGAGATGCAGTTAGAGCTCCTGCTTTCATGTTGGGCATTACAGCTTTTTTTTTGAAACGGAGTCTCGCTCTGTGGTCCAGGCTGGAGTGCAGCGGCATGATCTGTGCTCACTGCAACCTCTGCCACCCAAGTTCAAAATGGCTGCCCACACATGATGCCCCAGGTCACCTGCTAGGAGACAGGCAGGTGGTTCATTCACCCCAGGGACAAAGTGGGAATGCAAGAGGGGTGGAGGGACAAGGGGACAAGGGCCGGGAGCCAGTGTTTATTCCAGGACTAGATGGTTGTTTTTTTTTTTGAGATGGAGTCCGGCTCCGTCACCCAGGTTGGAGTGCAGCGGCATGATCTCGGCTCACTGCAACCTCCACCTCCCGGGTTCAAGTGATTCTCCTGCCTCAGCCTCCTGAGTAGCTGGGATTACAGGTTCGGGCCACCACACCCGGCTAATTTTTGTATTTTTAGTAGAGACGGGGTTCCTCCATGTTGGCCGGAATGGTCTCGATCTCTTGACCTCGTGATCCTCCTGTCTCGGCCTCCCAAAGTGCTGTGATTACAGGCTCTCAACACCACGGCCGGCTAATTTTTGTATCTTTAGTAGGGACAGGGTTTCTCCATGTTGGCCGGGATGGTCTCGATCTCTTGACCTCATGATCTGCCGACCTCAGCCTCCCAAAGTGCTGGGATTACAGGTGTGAGCCCCCACGCCCAGCTGCCAGGGCTAGATTTTTACGTACCGGATCTCACTTAAGTCTCCCATCCTTGACTTGGACATCGCGGCCCTAGCTGCAGTCAGAGAAACTGAGGCTCAGGTCAGTAAAAGCTCCTCCGAGTGGCTGAGGTAGGACTGAGCTACAAGGCAGGGTGGGGGTGCTCACCATGTCCCCTCCTCCTGGGCGGGCGGGGACACTCACCATGGAGTCTAAGGCAGACACGAGGCTGGTGATGATCTCGTCTTTGCGGGCGAAGGCAGAGTTCCAGCGGTCGGGCCCGCAGCCGTTGGCGGGGACGTCACAGCGCTTGCCCAGCAAGGCCATGGTCACCTGTGGGGAGGCAGGAGGCAGAGGTAGTGGGCACAAGGCAGGTGGCATGGCTCACATGGTGGCCACCCACCCCAACCCACCTCTGTATCCAGGGCTGACCTTCCCTGGACCCAAGGGCTTTATGTGTGATGGGATTAAAGTCTGCATAGGCCTGGGCACAGGTGGCAGGATAACTCACGCCCTGTGCCATGCCCTCCCACGTCTGCACCCCCAAGCCAAGCCCAGCACCAGGATCAGTCTGTTGGGCAGGCCCCAACCACCACGTCTCCCCACGTGTACAGCTCTGGCCACAGCCCTCCATCGCTCACACACCCTCCATGGCTCCCTACTGCCCACATTAGCTCTCGACTCCTCAGCTTGATATTCTAGTTTCCTGGTCTGCTGTCCCTCACTCCAGTTCCCTCTCACACTCCAAGCTCCAGGTCCTCTAAGCTGTGCCACTCCCAGATGTACCAGTGTTTATGCTTCCCTAGTCTATGGGTTCAGTTCTCTCTGTCCCTGCCATCATTTGCTGGTTGTCTTTGAAGCTTTTTTTTTTTTAGACAGAGTCTTGCTCTGTTACCAGGCTGGAGCGCAGTGGTGCAATCTCGGCTCACTGCAACCTCCACCTCCCAAGTTCAAGTGATTCTCCTGCCTCAGCCTCCCTAGTAACTGGGATTACAGGCATGTGCCACCATACCCAGCTAATTTTTGTATTATAAGTAGAGATGGTGTTTCCCCATGTTGGCCAGGCTGGTCTTGAGCTCCTGACCTCAGGTGATCTGCCCACCTCAACCTCCCAAAGTGCTGGGATTACAGGTGAGAGCCACCACACCCAGCCTGAATATTTTTTAAATTTTTAATTAAATTTTATTTTAAGACAGAGTCTCACTCTGTTGCCCAGGCTTGAGTGCAGTGGTATGATGTCGGCTCACTGCAACCTCCCCTTCCTGGGTTCAAGCAATTCTCCTGCCTCAGCCTCCCTGGTGGCGCCACCACACACCCAGCTAATTTTTGTAATTTTAGTAGAGACAGGGTTTCACCATGTTGGCCAGGCTGGTCTTGAACTCCTGACCTCATGTGATCCACCCACCTCGGCCTCCCAAAGTGTTGGAATTACAGGCATGAACCACTGCACCTGGCCTCATCAAAGCTTTTAATTGTCCAACCTGCTGGCCCACCTCCTGTGCCCCCGACCTGAAGCGGAGCTGGGTCAGGAGCTGGGGATGCCTTCTTCTCCCTTTCACATGCCTCTGAGCTTGTCTGTCACATTTTTGCACCAAGCCACGTGCTCCCGAGGCCAATGCCTTCAGCCTTCAGGCCTCCCAGCCTCAGTTTCCTTCCTAGCCAGGAGACTTGGCCTCAGGGGCATAAGATACAGAGGGGAAGAGGCTGTCTCCTCTCAGGTCGGGGGCTCCCCAGGGCAGGACTCTGTCCCATTGCAATGGGGTTGCTGGGGAACAGAGCTGCATCGTCCCCCTCAAGCCTAGGGCCCCAACTGTGGCTTCCCATTGCATGGCGCAGGCTTGCTGGGTATAGTGCCCAGCTGGGCACCCACGAGATACAAAGATCAGCCTTCCTCAGCCCCTGGTTGTACCCTGCTTTTCTCCTTCTCTACCCAGGGGCCACCCACACACTGTCCCCGTGGCAGGGCCTGCCCTCAAGGCAGCTGTCCCTGCACCAATCCAAGCAAAGAAGGCAGAGAGCAGAGGCGGGACGGCTCGGTTTCCCTCTCTGGACTCAGCCCCAGTGCGCTCCATGTGGCCTCTGCTGGGTGCTGACAGAGAGCAGAGCTGAGGACCAAAAGAGCCTGTAAACCTGCCCTGTCTCCCACCTGCACACAAGGAGTTTCTGCATCCAACGGGGCAGGGCAGGCCCAAGCAGGAGGACCATGGCGCTGGCTCCGCAAAGGGTACCAGGCCTGGGGTGTCTTCTGCTGCCACAGCAGCCCCTGTTGACCGTAAGCTCTCTGAGGGCAGAAACCAGGTCTACCTGCTACTGTTTGCAACCCAAGGCCCAGATCGGTGCCCAGCGTGCATGAGGCCAAAGGCGTGCGGTCCCAGCCACAGACAGGCCTTTCAGGAGGTCATGATCTATTGATCACTGGCCAGTGACACAGAACAGGTATCAGAGCACACCACACCTTGCAAGGTCAGAGGCGTCCAACCCCAGGGACAGAAACATCCCGAGAAATTAGAGACGCATCAGAGCTCGGCTCCGACCTCAGTTCTGGCTCTCCTCTGCTTCTCGGCTGTGGATAAATATTGTTTAAACAACTGGCCAGTGGGCGTTTGGCCAAAATGTATATTGAGTTTGCTGCTAAATGTTTATAAAAGACACTTCTTCTCCCAGGTTGCAATTTTATAGAAGCTTGAAATCTGCTGTATTAAGGGATGCAGGGGGGATGATGGCCCATGGGTGGGACACAGGCCACGGATGGGGCCCGCTGATGAACCCAGAGGTGGCCAGTGGCCACGGCTGGGGACACTTCGTGGCATGAAGCCCGCGGAGGGTCCTGCATGCCACTGGACTTCATAAAAGATCTAGCTGAGAGGTCTGCCGGCCTGGGGGCTGTAAGACGTCCCCCTCCCTCCAGCCACCCCCTGCCAGCCAGTCCCTTGAGCCATTCCCAGAAAGGCCTTAGGGCTGCCAGCCTCCCAGCTGCTGAGGCCCAAATCGAATCAGGGCAAAGCAGGAGGCACCAGACTGCAATCCAGCCCTGGCCTCCCGGCGGCCCCAGACAGCGGCCGGCTCCTTCCGGCAAAGGCCCTAATCCACTTAGGAAGGAACCAGGGACTCCAGGAAGGAGGGACACAGAGAGAGAGAGAGAGCAAAAGGGGGCTGGGCTGTGGGCCATCCCTGGCTCCTTGTCCCGGTCACCCGGGCTTGTAGGACCCTCTGTCCCAAGCCACAGCCCAGGTGGATGCACCTGGGGAGCAAGGAGAGAGACAGCCACTCCTTGCAAATGTTCAGGGCGTCAGATGGAGGGAGAGGCAGATTCCACGTGCCTGGAGCAAGCATGCAGCGGGGGAGATGGGAGGAAGACAAGACCTGGGCCCGGGTCAGCTAGGGCCACGTCGGGTGAGTCCCGAAACCCTGCGTTTTTTCATTTGTAAAGTGGGAATGGTCCTGAACAGAAAATGAAGGCAGAGGCTGGGCGCGGACGCTCACGCTTAGTCTTGGCACCTTGGGAGGCCGAGGTGGGAGGATTACCTGAGCCAAGGAGCTTGAGGCTGTAGTAAGCTATGCTGGTGCCATTGCACTCCAGCCTGGGCGACAGAGCAAGACCCTGTCTCTTAAATAAAAAATAAAAATTCTGATAGCAGGGCTGGGTGCGGTGGCTCACGTCTGTAATCCCAGTGCTTTGAGAGGGTGAAGCAGGCACATCCCTTGAGGTCAGGAGTTCGAGACCGGCCTGGACAACACGGTGAAACCTGGACTCTACTAAAAATACAAAAATCAGCCGGGCATGGTGGCACGCACCTGTAATCCCAGCTACTCGGGAGGCTGAGGCAGGAGAATCACTGGAACCCAGGAGGTGGAGGTTGCAGTGAGCCGAGATGGCACCACTGTATTCCAGCCTGGGCAACACAGTGACATTTCATTAAAAAACTTTTAAAAAGTTGGCAGGGTGCAGTGGCTCACACCTGTAATCCCAGCACTTTGGGAGGCCGACATAGGTGGATCACGAGGTCAGGAGTTCGAGACCAGCGTGGCCAGTATGGAGAAACCCCATCTCTACTGAAAATATAAAAAATTAGCCAGCCATGATGGTGTGCACCTGTAGTCCCAGCTACTTGGGAGGCCAAGGCAGGAGAGTTGCTTGAACCCGGCAGGCGGAGGTTACAGTGAGCCGAGATTGTGCCACTGCACTCCAGCCTGGGTGACAGAGTGAGGCTCCATCTCAAAAAAAAAAAAAAAGTAAAAATTCTGACGGCAGCATTGGCCCGCATGAGCTATGGTCCTTCCTCCAGTGTTGCCCATTTTAGAGACAAGAAGCCCAGCCAGTGCACAGCGGGGAAGGGGGCTGTTGTCTCCAGACACGTCTTTGCTGTCACCATGCACCAGGAGGACCGCGCTTCCCACATTCACAGCGACGCAGGGGACAGACCAGCTCTCACATGCGTTGCTGACACACAGCCGACCAGGCCCAGCTCAACCTTCCTGTTTAGACAGAAAGTTCTGTCTCTTGGAAAACCCCTCAGTCCAGGCCACCTAGGATGGCTGGTCACCCCGCAACACAGCAAGCGACGGGAACAGGAGCCCAGACACCTCTCTGAGCAGCCAAAAAACACAGACACTTACAAGGAAGAGAAATGTCCCAAATGTACATCCTTTGGGTTCAAAAAGTCAACTTCCCTTAAAAAGGTGACAGACACATCTATTCCCTGCAGCACTATTCAAGGTAGCAAAGACATGGGATCAACCCAGGTGCCCGTCAACAGGAGAACGGATGAAGAAAGTGTGGTGCACGCACACTGTGGAATACTATGCAGCCATAAAAAAGGGCAAGACCATGTCCTTTGCAACAACACGGATGTAGCTGGAGACCATTATCCTAAGCAAATTAACACAGGAACAGAAAAACAAATTCCACATGTTCTCACCTGTAAGAGGGAGTTGAACGTTGGGCACTCATGGACATAAAGATGGGAATGACTGACACCGAGGCCTTCAAAAGCAGGGAGAGAAGGAAAAGGGGGGGCTCCAAAGCTACTTATTGGGGGCTATGCTCACTACCTGGGGGACAAGATCAATTGTACCCCGAACCGCAGCATCATGCAATATACCTTTGTAATAAAGTCACACATGTACCCCCAAAATCTAAACTAGGAGTTAAAATTATTATTTTTGAGACAGAGTCTCACTGTCGCCCAGACGGGAGTGCAGTGGTGTGATCATGGCTCACTGCAGCTTCTGCCTCCCGAGTTCAAGCAATTCTCCTGCCTCGGCCTCCCAGGTAGCTGGGATTACAGGTACCTGCCACCAGGTCTGGCTAATGTTTGTATTTTTAGTAGAGACGGGGTTTCCCTATGTTGGCCAGGCTGGTCTCGAACTCCTGACCTCAAACGATCCCCCTGCCTTGGCCTCCCAAAGTGCTGGGATGACAGGTGTGAGTCACCATGCCCGGCCTAAAAGCTGAAATTATTAAAATAATAATAATGCAGGAGACTTGAAGCTCCCAAAAGGCTGAGCTAGGATGGGTGGACGGATGTTCGCTGGGCAGATCCCAGGTTCCAGTCCGTGAGCTGCGGAAGAGTTGTCACACCTGTCCCGTGCAGCTTCAAAGTTTGCTCCGCCCACCTGTGAAGCCAGGACGGCAGGTGGCTCAGCTGCTGCTCACACCTGCTGTTCAACTCCCAGGCTCCTGGGCCCCACCCCATGAGAGGTGACTGCTCCCTGGGC
>NW_016107468.1:245992-249287 GCF_001604975.1 Cebus imitator | reverse complement strand
CAACCTCCGCCTCCCGGGTTCAAGTGATTCTCCTGCCTCAGCGTCCCAAGTAGCTGGGACTACAGGCACGCACCACCACGCCCTGCTAATTTTACATTTTTAGTAGAGATGGGGTTTCTCCATGTTGGTCAGGCTGGTCTCGAGCTCCTGACCTCAGGTGATCTGCTTCAGCCTCCCAGAGTGCTGGGACTATAGGCGTGGGCCACTGCACCTGGCCTGGACGCTGTATTTTTAAGTTCACAGGGGAGTCTTACACCCAGCCAGATGCAGGGCCTAGGGCATCTCCAGGGATGTTCCCTACTCAAGGTTCCAAGAAGCTCAGCCTCCCTGCCTGCCCGCCGCCTGCCCTGTGTCTTGCCCAGACAGCAGCAGATTTGCCGCCGCAGAGAGCTGGAAGCCAGCCCGGACCCCGAGCCAAAGATTAGCCAAGCACTGTGGCCACGTCTGAGTCAGTGCTGCCCTGACCCAAGGCAGGGCTGCCTCCAGGCTGGGGGACTCCATAGGAGTCTGGCCCAGAGAGCCCACTTTCCAGCCAGTCCTAGGGCAGGGTGACGGTGAACTGTCAGAAATCCAGCCGCAGTTTCCCATCCCAAACACCCTGCACCCGGCGCTCAGGGCCGGCTAGGAGGCAGCAGAGTGAGCTAACGGGTGTGAGCCTGCTCCGATGCCCAAGCCTGGATGTCTGAGGAAATACGTGTTCCCGCTGGCTGGTTCTGACCCATCTACCCCAGTGAAGAGCAGCCTAGTGGGAGGTGGGAAAAGGGCGTGTAGACAGAAGACCAAGGCTAAGACAAAGCTCCCAGCTCGGCCCATGTAAAATGCTCCCCTCCTGGTGAGTAGTGGCTCACACTTATAATTCTAGCACTCTGGGAAGCCAGGGTGGTAGGACAGCTTGAGGCCAGGAGTTCAAGACCAGCCCGGGAAACATGGCAAAACCCTGTCTCTACAAAAAATACATAAATTAGCCGGGCGTATGCCTGTGGTCCCAGCTACTCAAGAGGCTGAGACAGGAGGATCACTTGAGCCAGGAGCCTGAGGCTGCAGTGAGTTATGATTTTGCCCCTGCACTACAGCCTGGGAGGCACAGCAAGACCCTACCTCAAAACAACAAAGGCCGGGCGTGTGGCTCACGCCTGTCATCCCAGCACTGTGAGGCACGTGGATCCCTTGAGGTCAGGAGTTAGAGACCAGCCTGGCCAACGTGGCAAAATCCCGCATCTACTAAAAATACAAAAATTAGCCAGGCACAGTGATGGGTGCCTGTAATCCCAGTCACTCAGGTGGCTGAGGCAGGAGAATCTCTTGAACTCAGGAAGTGGAGGTTGCAGTGAGCTGAGATCACGCCACTGCACTCCAGCCTGGGTGACAGAGCAAGACTCTGTCTCAAAAAAAGAAAACACCAAACCAAAACAAAACAAAGCAAAAAAAAAAAACCCCAAAAACCAAACTCCCCGCCCTTACCCACTGCCTTAGATGCCCTTCACAGAGGACACCCAAAGGGGCCTGGAGCCAAAACCCTAAGTGCCAAGGTGGCATGGCCTTGGCACCGGCCCAGGGGCTCTGCCACGACTCTCACTGGCGTGGGCTCAGTAGAGTTCAAGGACCACCCCCTCTGGAGGGAAAGAGGGAAGGAATCATGGGGCTGTTTCCTTAATGCCGGGACCAGTTTAATTCTCACAAGCTCTCATTTTACGGAGGAGGGACTCCCACCCGAAGGCCCCACCGCCAGGATGTGGAAAAGCTGAAACCTCAGCTCAGGTCACCCCAACTCAATCTGGGTTCCCATCACCCCACGAGCAGCCTTCAGGCCCTTCCCCCTGGAACGATGGCACAGCGGCCATGCACTGCCCAACCCTGGCCGGCAGTGAACAGGGGAGACCACCCAGCTGGGACCCAGGGAGGAGGGAAAGAGGAGACCCCTCAGCAGGGTCTGTTTCTCCTGCCTCGGCTTGTCCTGCACCCAGCGCCAATGTGGCCCTAGAGGGTATCTAGAGCCCTCCTTTCCTCTTCCCCCTAAGTGTCCCCAGAGCTTCAGAGAAGTCTGTGCGTAAAGAAAGATTCAATGAAATCGTTTTCTAAAATGAGGATACATACATACATGCATACATACATACAGAAGCAGGAGTGTACAAGCCTGGGCAACATAGCAAGACCCCACCTCTGAAAAAAAAAATTAGCCAGGCACGGGTATGCACAACTGTGGTCCCAGCTACGCAGGAGGCTGTGGCAGGAGGATTGCTTGAGCCCAGGAGTTCAAGGCTGCGGTGAGCTGTGATGTGCCCGTGCACTCCAGCCTGGGCGACAGAGCAACACCCTGCCTCTAAAAATAAAAATTTTAGGCTGGGCGTGGTGGTTCACGCCTGTAGTCCCAGCACTTTGGGAGGGACTACACACACACACACACACACACACACACACACACACACACACACACACACGACCTCAGCCAGAGTGACACGGAGAGGCCTGGCCCACTGGCTGGGGGTGTCGCTTGTTTGAACTGGCTCGGTGTTGAACCAAAGAAACAAATGTCACAGCTCTAGAACTGGCGCACCCGTCACCCCAGTGAATTTTCTTTTTTGTTTTTAACAAAACAGATAGGGTCTCACTATTTCCCAGCCTTGTCTCCAACTCCTGAGCTCAAGTGATCCAACCGCCTTCGCCTCCCGAAGTGCTGAGATTACAGGCATGAGCCACCGTGTCTGGCCCGCCGCATTTTCAGAAAAGCACCATGAGGTGGTTCTTCTCATCCATGTTACATTTAGGGGGGCTAAGGCTCGAGAGGGAAGCCTGCTGCTCAAGGTCATTTGCGACACTTGATGAGTCACCTGTGAGCCAGTTCAGCCCAAGCCCAAGTCCTGCTCCCATGCACCGGCATGTCCAGGTCCCTCAGCAGCAGGGGCACACGTGGGACCCCTCGACCGGGGTCTCTTCAGGCCTTTGCACTCCCCACAAGTGGCAAGTTCCTACATTGACTCATTCCTTTGTATGTGCATTCATTCACTAATTCCTTGGTGTGTGCATTCATTCATTCCTTGATGTTTGCATGCATTCCTTTGTGCGCACTAATTCCTTTGCGTTTATAAATTCATTCATTCTTTGGTGTATGCATGTATTCCTTTATGTGCATTCATTCATTCCTTTGTGTGTGCACTCATTCATTGCTCCCTCCCTCCCTCTCTCCCTCCCTCTGTCCCTCATTTCTTTCTTCCTTCGCTCCTTCCTTCATTCCTTCTTTCTTTCTATCATTTCTCCCCCAGTCCTTCCTTTCTCCCTCCTCCCTCCTTCTCTCCCT
>NW_016107468.1:235547-245971 GCF_001604975.1 Cebus imitator | reverse complement strand
CCTCACACACTTTTGACCCCTCAGGGCTATGCTCATTCCCTGTGCTTACTGGCTCCTGCCTAGGCCATACTGGGTAAGAACATAGGGGACACTTCTGCCGGGCCGTCGGCTGGGACCTAGAGCAAGGCAGTGGCTGTAAATGGGAAAGGGCCACCCTGCAAGAGCTCAGCAGGAGCTGGAAGCCTGGCAGGGCGGGGGGTGGGGGGAACACAGCCTGGGCGCCTTCCCCGGCCTCCCCTGTCCACCCACACTCATCCACTCAACACCTACCAGGGGCTGCTCTGTGCCAGGCCCCACCTGCCCTCCACCAGCTCACAGGGCCAGGGTGCCAGAGAGGATTACAGGACCAGGCTGGGTGCGGTGGTTCATGCCTATAATCCCAGTACCTTGGGAGGCCGAGGCGGGTGGATCACTTGAGGTCAGGAGTTTGAGACCAGCCTGGCCAACATGGTGAAACCTCGTCTCTACTAAAAATACAAAAAATTAGCTGGGTGTGGTGGTGCACACCTGTATCCCAGCTACTAGGGAGGCTGAGGCAGGAGCATTGCTTGAACCTGGGAATGGGAGGTTGCAGTGAGCTGAGATCACGCCACTGCATTCCAGCCAGGGTGACAGAGCGAGACTCCATCTTAAAAATAAAAAAAGAGGCTGGGCGCAGTGGCTCACGCCTGTAATCGCAGCAGTTTGGGGGGATCATGAGGTCAGGAGATGGAGACCATCCTGGCTAACACGGTGAAACCCTGTCTCTACTAAAGTACAAAAAAATTAGCCAGGCATGGTGGCACATGCCTGTGGTCCCAGCTACTCAGGAGGCTGAGGCAGATGAATTGCTCAAACGCGGGAGGCAGAGGTTGCAGTGAGCCGAGATCGAGCCACTGCATTCCAGCTGGGGTGACAGAGCTAGACTCCATCTCAAAAAAAAAAAAAAGAATTACAGGAGCATGGAAGAAGGACAAGCGGAGGATCTGAGCTTGACACTGGGGAAAGGGGTTGCCTACGTTTTATTTAAACGTTTTATTTAATTAGTTTTGGGGGAGGAGGGGCCTGACAAACAAGGCTTCCCTGAATTGAGGACTGTTGAGATAGGTTTTGAAGAGTGAATAGGAGTTCTCTGGGTACACGAGTGGAAGGATAATACTGTTGTTTCCATGGAGAGAAGCAAGGGGAAGAAACTTGGCTTAGAGAGACACAGCCTTTGCTCTATGAGTAAAGAGAAGTTTTGGGCAGAATCAACAGAGTAAGAAGGCAACCCATAATATGGGAGAAAATATTGGCAAATAGTATATCTGATGAGGATTAATATCCGGGATATGCAGACACCTCCTAAAAGTCAACGGCAAAGACTGGCGCAGTGACTCACACTCATGATCCCAGCACTTTGCGAGGCCGAGGTGAGAGGATCACTTGAGGCCAGGAGCTCGAGACCAGCCTGGGCAACACAGCAAGACCTCAGCTCTAATAATGATCATCATCATCATCACCATCTGATTAAACAATGGGCAGATGACTTGAGAAGACCTTTCCCCTAAGAAGATGTACAGATGCCCAAAAAGCACATGAAAAGATCCCCGCTCCAGTAAAGATTAGCAAAATGCAAATCTAAACTACGCCTCACACCCACCAGGATACCTGCTATAGAAACACAGGAAGGCCGGGCGCGGCGGCTCACACCTGTAATCCCAGCACTTTGGGAGGCTGAGGCTGGCAGATCACGAGGTCAGGAGTTGGAGACCAGCCTGGCCAATATGGCAAAACCCCGTCTCTACTAAAAATACAAAAATTAGCGGGGCATGGTGGTGTGCGCCTGTAGTCCCAGCTACTCCAGAGGCTGAGGCAGAAGAATCGTTTGAACCTAGGAGGCGGAGGTTGCAGTGAGCTAAGAATTCACCACTGCACTCCGGCCTGGGTGACACAGCGGACTCCGTCTCAAAAAGAAAAATAAATCCTGGGTTCAAGACATCTTCCCACCTCAGCCTTCCATGCAGCTGGGACTACAGGTGTGCGCCACCGTGCCTGGCTAATTTTAAAATTTTTTGTAGAGATGGGGTCTTGCTATGCTGCCCAGGCTGGCCTTGAGTGCCTGGCCTCGAACGACCATCCCACCTCAGCCTCCCAACGTGCTGGGATTATGGGCATAAGCCACCATGCCCGGCCTCAATACAATTTTTTTAAATGGAAAAAAAAACTAAAAAAACTAAGAGAGGAAGTGTGTGTTTGTTTTCATCGTCCACTGCGGGGTGTCACTCCTGAGACTACAGAGGACCCTCAGTGGAATGGGGTGGACAGAGGACAGAGGACCCTCAGTGGAATGGGGTGGACAGAGGAAGGGGGCACCTGACAGGGACATCTCTGCCCCAGAGGTGAGTGTGAGCACCAGCAACTCAACACACAGATGCACACACACGCACACTCCCCCACATACTCCTCCCACACGCACACACATACCCACATGCACACCCGCACACCCCCACACACACCCCCACACACATGCACACTCCCCCACATACTCCCCCACACACATACAACACACGTGCACTCCCCCACATACCCCCCCACGCACACACACATACCCACATGCACACCCACACACCCACAAATGCAAACCCACACACCCACACACATGCACACTCTCCCACATACTCCACCCACACACATACCAACACACGTGCACTCCCCCACATACTCCCCCCCACGCACACCCACATGCACATACATGTACACACACCCACATGCATACACACATTGCACACTTACACATATGCATTCATGTGCACACACATTCACATGTACACACACATGCATGCACTCACACACACCCCCACACATACCCATGCACACATGCACACCCACAGGCACTCATGTGCACACACATACATGTACACACAGATGCATGCACACCCCATGCATACCCAACACACATATACACATACACACTCCCATGCTTACATGTATGCGCACATGCATTCACACACTCACATGTACACACATGCATGCACACTCATGCAAGTCCACACATATGCACACACACACGTGCCTGCACACATACATACACACTCATACACACACACACACACACACACACACACACACACGTGCAAGTCCTCCTGGGTCCAGTCCCAGCAGTCTGAATGCAGTGAAACCCTTCACAGAGAAGGTGGCCGGGGCATGACCTCAGCCTCATGGTCCTAACAGGAGTCACGCCACAGAGCAAGCTGAGCCCGTCTTCCCTCCCGAGCCCTGCACTCCAGCCTGCAGGCCCTGCACTGTCACTCAGGCCTTCGCACCTGCTGTGCGCTTTTTAAGAGATGCCCTTCCCTGCTCCTGGCTCCGTCTTAGCTGCTGCAGGCTCGTCCCCACCTCCCGTTGTGCCCCTTGGCTGGGCTCCCTCACCTCCTCCTTCCCTCCCCCTCCAGGGTGTGGAGGCGTCAGAGCCCCGTGCACCGGCTCCTTGCTTTCAACTGCGTGTGCCCGGGCCTGCTGCAGAGAAGGCGGCCTGGAAAGGCCTCCGAAGGGCGAAGCCATTGACGCAGGTTTGGAAGAATCAGGAGACATGAAGAAGGCGGGAGGTGAAGGATGGGGCAGTCCAGACAGAGGGGACAGCTCGGGCAAAGGCGCTAGGGCGCAAGTGAGCCCAATGGGGTGTGGCGTCTGTGTGGGCTGTGGGGTAAAACACCAAAGTGCTCCTGGCACGGACCGCGGTCGGATTCTGGGGCTGTCCAGTGGGAAATGCTCTGAGACTTTCCTAGCCTCAGCCCAGAGCCTGGGCCTGGGCTTTGGAGGGCCCTGTCCCTCTCTTCCAGAAGGGGACACGTCCACCGACAGCCTGTCACCCACTCTCCCACCCCAGACACCTGGGTACTGAGACCCCTGGAAGCCATCTGGCAGAAGCACCCCCGTTCTGGGGCCCCGGGGCCTCTTCTCTGGCCATCTTCCCGCAGTGCTTTCAAATCTGACAACACATTCTCAGGCCAGGGGCGGCGGCTCACGCCCGTAATCCAGCACGTTGGGATCGCTTGAGGCCAGGAGTTTGAGACCAGACTAAGCAACATGAGACCTCCATCTCTACAAGAAAATTTAAAAAATTTGCCAGGCATGGTGGTGCATACCTGTAGTCCCAGCTACTCGGGAGGCTGAGGCAAGAGGACCACTTGGGCCCAGGAAGTGAGGCTATAGTGAGCTGTGATCACACCACTGGGCTCCAGCCTGGGTGACAGTGAGACCCTGTCTCTAAATAAATACGTTCTTTTTTTTGAGACAGAGTCTTGCTCTGTCACCCAGGCTGGAGTGCAGTGGCGTGATTTCAGCTCACTGCAACCTCTGCTTCCCAGGTTCAAGTGATTCTCCTGCCTCAGCCTCCTAGTAGCTGTGACTACAGGCATGTGCCACCACACCTGGCTAATATTTTGTATTTTTAGTAGAGACCAGGTTTCACCATGTTAGCCAGGATGGTCTCAATCTCCTGACCTCATGATTCACCTAACTTGGCCTCCCAAAGTGCTGGGATTACAGGCGTGGGCTACTGAGCCCAGCCTCTTTTAGTTTTTTTAAATAGAAATGGGGTCTCCCTATGCTGCCCAGGCTGGTCTTGAACTCCTGAGCTCAAGGGCTCTTCCCACCTCGGCCTCCCAAAGTGAAACAAATAAATAACTAAGTTCTGTAATACTTCTCCCCACAAATACTGTTATCTAATTCTCTCCTCTTGAACATGATTTGAATAAGGACCCCCTTTGAACCAACAGCGTGTGTGGGCAATGCCACCAGGTGACCTCTGCAGCCAGGTCCCCAAAGGCGCTAAACTTCCCCAGTTGCTCGCTCACTCACTCTCAGACCCTTGCCCCTGGACTCTGAGCCGACACGTGGGAAGCTCAGGCATCGCGTGCCGCCGTGGCGGAGAGGCCAAGGGCCATCAGAGATGCCGAGGGGCCCCAGCTCCTCCTTGGCTTGGGACCTGAGCCAGCAAGTGAAATGTCTTCAAAATGACCTCAAGCCCCACGTCCTCTTTACTGAGAGACGGGATCTTGCTCTGCTGCCCAGGCTGGAGCGCTGTGGTGCGATCATAGCTCGCTGCAGCCTCCAACTCCTGCCTGCAACCTTTTGGTTGCAACGGTAGGAGAGACTGAGTAAGATCCATCTAGAAAGCCCAGGCAACTCTCAAACCGCAAAGAGTAAAGGAAGACATGACTGCTGTTTGACACTGCTAAGTTTGAGCTACTCTTGGTCTACGCGGTCCAAGATAAATAACGGATACACCCTGAGGGCGGCGAGGCTGATGCTGCTGTACCCTCCAAGGTGGGGCAGCTGTTTGGGACAGTGGACGTGGCTTGAGCTCAGGAGTTCGAGACCAGCCTGGGCAATATGGCAAGACCCCATCTCTACAAAAAAATTAAAAAATTAGCTGGGTGTGGTGGCGCATGCCTGCAGTCCCAGCTACTTGGGAGGCTGAGATGGGAGGATCCCCTGAGCCCAGGAGGTCAAGGCTGCAGTGAGCCAAGATCACGACACTGCACTCCAGCCTAGACAGATGGCTTAGGGGGACCACATGAATGAGAACAAGGTCCCCTCAATGTGGAACAGAGCCGAGGTGGGTCAGCTGGGATCTTCTATTTGCCTCCTTTACCTGGCCGGCATCTGTCACAGGAGGACCCGTCTACTAGAACGACTCCTCTCCCTTAGAGACCTGAGACAGGCTCTAAAATGACCCCAAAAGACAGCCACATCCTAATCCCTGGAGCCTGTAAGTGTTACCCTTACAGGCAAAATCACTCTGCGGGTGTGATTAAGGATCTTGAGATAGGGGGATTATTCCGGCTTAGCTGGGGAGGTTCTAAATGCCATCACATGCATCCTTATAAGAAGAGGTCATGGCCCGGTGCGGTGGCTCATACTTGTAAGCCCAGCACTTTGGGAGGCTGAAAGGTGGGAAGATCACTTGAGCCCAGGAGTTTGGGGCCAGCCTGGGAAACATGGTGAGACCCCCATCTCTACAAAAAATAAAAATTAGCCGAGCGTGGTGGTGCATGCCTGTAGTCCCAGTTACTCAGGAGGCTGAAATGGGAGGATCCCCTGAACCCTGGAGGTCAAGGATGCTGTGAGCTGAGATCACATCACTGCCCTCCAGCCCGAGCAACCCAGTCCCCATCTCAAAAGAAAAGAAAAGAAGAGGTCATAGCCAGGCACTGTGGCTCATGCTTGTAATCCCAGGGCTTTGGGAGGCCAAGGCAGGAGGATCACTTCGAGTCAAGAGGATCACTTGAGGCTAAGAGTTTGAGACTAGCTGGGGCAATAAGGCAAGACCCCATCTCTACAAAAAATATTTTTTAATAGGGTAGAGGTAGACTGGACATCCACACAGAAGAGCAGTCCCAGTGAAGATGAAGTAGAGAGATTGGAAGATGCTCGCCTTGAAGATTGGAGTGATGCAGCCACAAGCCTGGGAGTGCTGGCAGCCCCCAGGAGCTAGAAGGGGCCAGCAACAGACTCCCCCTGAGAGCCTCTGGAGGGAGGATGGCACTGCGGGCACCTTGATTTCGGCCCAATGGTAATGATTTTGGACCTTTGGCCTCCAGAACTGTGAGAAGAGAAATTTGTGTTGTTCTCATAAAAACATGGGCAAAGGACATGAACAGACGCTTTTCAAAAGGCGGTGTACATGCAGCCAACAATCATATGAAAAAAGGCTCGACGTCACTGATCATTAGTGAAATGCAAACCACAACCACAACGAGGTACCATCTCACACCAGTCAGAATGGCTGTTATTAAAGTCAAAAAATGACAGATGCTGGGCCGGGCACAGTGGCTCACACCTATAATCCCAGCACTTCAGGAGGCTGAGACAGGCGGGTCACCTGAGGTCAGGGGTTCAAGACCAGCCTGGCTAACATGGTGAAACTCTGTCTCTGCTTAAAAAAAAAAAAAAAAAAAAATTAGCCGAGCGTGGTGGTGCATGTCTGTAATTTCAGCTACTCGGAAGGCTGAGGCAGGAAAATCGCTTGAACCCAGGAGGTAGAGGCTGCAGTGAGCTGAGATCACAACACCACACTCTAGCCTGGGCAACAGAGTGAGACTCCGTCTCAAAACAAAACCAAAAACAAACAAGCAAATAACAGATGCTGGCGAGGTTGTGGAGAAAAAGTAACAATTTACACACTGTTGGAATTGTAAATGAGTTCAGCCATTGTGGAAGACAGCGTGGTGATTCCTCAAAAACCAAAAGACAGAAATACCGTTTGACCCAGCAATCCCCTACGGGATATACACCCAAAAGAACATAAATCATTCTACAGTAAAGACACATGCACGTGTATATTCACTGCAGCACTATTCACAACAGCAAAGACATGGAATCAACCCAAATGCCCATCAATGATAGACTGGATAAAGAAAATGTGGTACATTACACCATAGAATACTATGCAGCCAGAAAAAAGAACTAAATCACATTCTTTGCAGGAACATGGATGGAGCTGGAGGCCATTATCCTCAGCAAACTAACACAGGGACAGAAAACTACCTGCATGTTCTCATTTATAAGTGGGAGCTGAACAATGAGAACACATGGACACAAAGATGGGAACAACACACACTGGGGCCTGTCAGAAGGTGGAGGGGTGGGAGGAGGGAGTGGGTCAAAAGAAAGCACTATGTGGGTACTGGGCTTAATACCTGGGTGAAAAAGAATCTGTACAACAAAGCCCATGACACACATTTACCTATGTCCCAGACCTGCACTTGTACCTCTGAACCTAAAATAGAAGCTAAAGAAGAAGAAATTTGTTATTTCCCTCACTCTGTTACCAGGCTGGAGTGCAGTGGCGGGATCTCGGCTCACTACAACCTCCGCCTCCTGGGTGCAAGTGATTCTCCTGCCTCAGCCTCCCAGTGGCTCGGACTACAGGTGCCTGCCACCATGCCCGGCTAATTTTTGTATTTTTAGTAGAGACGGGGTTTCACCATGTTGGCCAGAATGGTCTTGAATGTCTGACCTCAAGCGATCCACCTGCCTCGGCCTCCCAAAGTGCTGGGATTACAGGCACGAGCCACTGTGCCCGGCCTGAAATAAATTTCTGTTCTTTTTTTTTTTTTTTTTTTGGAGACCGAGTTTCGTTCTTGCTGCCCAGGCTGGCATGCAATGGCATGATCTTGGCTCACCGCAACCTCTGCTTCCCAGGTTCAAGGGCGTCTCCTGCCTCAGCCTCCCGAGTAGCTGAGATTACAGGTGTGCGCCACCACACCCGGCTAATTTTGTATTTTTAGTAGAGACAGGGTTTCACCATGTTGGTCAGGCTGGTCTCAAACTCCTGACCTCAGACAATCCACCATCCACCTTGGCCTCCCAAAGTGCTGGGATTACAGGCGTGAGCCACTGCACCTGCCTGAAATTTCTGTTCTTTTAAGGCACCAGGTCTGTGGTCCGTGTTCAGAAGCTTCAGGAAATGAACACCGGCTCCTTCACTGGCTGTATCCAACCTCCCAAAGACAGTCCACGCCCTCAGCCCCTTGGACACTCAGTCCTCAGCTCAGACCTCTGCAAAGCTCAGCCTGGGTTTGCTGGAGAGCTAGCTCCCCAACCTCTTCCCCCTTGGAAGCGCCACTAGCAAGAGCTGGATTTTTCTGGACACCAGGAAAGCGCCTCTGTGATTCAAGTCTCACTGCCCCATGGACCAGCTGGGGCGTTGGAGCTGACGGAGAAAAAAAAAATACACCCAACCACGTAAAAGGCAAAGGCAGGCACACACCCCACCCAAACACGGCCCCCGCACCATCCGCTGCCATATGCTTATTTCTTGAAAAAGAAGACTGAGAGAACAAACAAAAAAGAAATTTCTCCCCTTCTGGAAGGGAGGGTATCCTTTCTCCCCAACAGCCCCAGCCTCCCTCTGAATACCCCCTCTCCTGTCCCAGAGGCTCCCCAGTGGGGACGGAGTGGCCCGGAGGTCCTGGATTCCTGCCCCCTCCCCACTCTCATTGCAGCAAGGGAGATAATTGCCAGCCACAGCCCTGGCCTTCCATTCATATCTGTTCAGGCCGGGCTCTGGGCTGGGCAGCGGGAGGGGGTCTTACACCCATCCACAGTGCAGCAGAAGGCAGTCTGGGGTCATAGTTAAAACACCTGGGGTCTCACTGGGTGCAGTGGCTCATGCCTGTAATCCCAGTGCTTTGGGAGGCCAAGGCAGGAGGATCCAGCCCAGGAGTTAAAGATCAGCCTGGGCAACACAGTGAGACCCCATTTCTACAAAAAAATTAAAAAGTTAGCCAGGTGTGGTGGTGCATGCCTACTGTCCCAGATACTCAGGAGGCTGAGGCAGGAGGATAACTTGAGCCCAGGAGGTCGAGGCTGTAATGAGCTATGACTGCAGCACTGCAGTCCAACCTAGGGGACAGACTTAGACCCTGTCAAAAATACCTGAGTTCCAGTCCTGGATCTGACCCCAAAGGCTCTCCTCCAAGTCCTCTGCCCCCTCCTTACTACCAGAGTCCCCCCGTGTGTCCTGGCATCTACAGATGGGGCAATCTTTGCTTGGGTTGTCCTGACAACTGGTGTTTGGGACAGCTGGGTCCTCCTAATCCTTGGAGAGAATTTGGTGATTCTCCAAGGCTCAGAGCAAGGCACTCCTTTTCCCCTAGCTCAGACAGGTGTAAGGAGAGCCGGAACCCAATTCTGGCCACTGAGACATGAGGGACTTCTGGGAGAGCTGTCCTTGCCCTTAGAAAGGGACTGAAACCAGGCTGGGCACGGTGGCTCCACCTGTCATCCCAGCACTTTGGGAGGCCAAGGCAGGAGGACCACCTGAGGTCAGCAGTTTGAGACCAGCCTGGCCAACATGGTGAAACCCTGTCTCTATTAAAAATACAAAAATTAGCCGGGTGTGGGGACACATGCACTGTAAGCCCAGCTACTCGGGAGGCTGACGCAGGAGAATCACATGAACCTGGGAGGTGGAGGTTGCAGTGAGTTGAGATCGCGCCACTTCACTCCAACTTGGGCGACAGAGCGAGACTCCATCTCCAAGAAAAAAGGGGGGGGGACTGAAACCAGGGATGTCCTCCTTCTCCTGCAGGTGACACCCCCAACCATGACAGCCAACTACTGGAATGAAAAGAATGAGCCGGGAGGTGAAGGGATCTGAGGACAGCAGAGTAAACTTGTGGAGGAAGTTCGCTCTGCATGACCCCAGATCCGCTGTCTATGAGACTTGGGTGAGACAGCAAAAGTCCATATTTCTTTCTTTCTTTCTTTCGAGATGAAGTTTCGCTCTCGTCACCCAGGCTGAGTCCAGTGGTGTGATCTCGGCTCACTGCAACTTCTGCCTCTCAGATTCCAGAGATCCTCCTGCCTCAGCCTCCTTAGTACCTGGGACTACAGGCACCCACCACCACACCCAACTAATTTTTATTTTTCTTTTCTCTTTTTTTTTTTTTGAG
>NW_016107468.1:217525-235197 GCF_001604975.1 Cebus imitator | reverse complement strand
CTTTTCTTCTCGCTGTCTCTTTTTCTTCTGTCACCCAGGCCAGAGTGCAGTGATGCAATCATACCTCACTGCAGCCTCGATCTCCTGGACTCAAGCAATCCTCCAGCCTCAGCCTCCCAAGTAGCTAGGACTACAGGCGCCTGCCACTGCACTGGCTCACTTTAAAAAAAAACCTTGTTAGAGACAGGGTCTCTCTATGTTGCCCAGGCTGGTTTTGAACTCCGTTCTCAAGCAATACTCCTGCCTTGGCCTCCCGAAGTGCTGGGATTACAGGTTTGAGCCACCACGCCCAGACAGGGGTTTCCTTCATCTGCAGCTAAAAGCATCCTACGTAAGTCCATCTTTACCAGTTGTAACGTCACCATTTGTTTTTCATTCCAGGTCTATTTTACAATTCCCTTTCCAGCTGCAGCTACAGAGCCTACATCCTATTTCGATAGCCGGAGCAAGACTCCAGGATTCTGAGTGTGCTACAATTCTTTATTTTGAGACAGGGTCTTGCTCTGTTCTGTCTCTAGGCTGGAGTGCAGAGGTGTGATCATAGCTCACTGCAGCCTCTAGCTCCTGGGCTCAAGCGATCCTCCTGCCTTAGCCTCCTGAGTAGCTGGGACCAGAGCATGCGTCTCCACACCCAGCTAAGCTTTTATGTTTAATTTTAGAGACGGGGTCTCACTATGTTGCCCAGGCTGATATCAAACTCCTGGCCTCGATCGATCTCCTCCCCTTGGGGTCCCGGAGCGCTGGATTCCGGGAGTGAGCCTCTGCACCCACTCATTTTATGTTTTATGCTGGGAGCTCCGCCTCCCATCCCACCACCCTCTTACTGTGATTTTAAAGAGGCACAATATTCTGAAAAAATGGAAGTGATGGGAACAAAATGGAAAATTTGAAAAGATTAAAATGTAAGTAATTCTTTTAAAAAAAAAGTCCTCTATATTTCTGAAGCGTCTTTGTTAGTTTAAAATATAAAAATGCATTATGGATAAGTTGTTCTGTTCAGCATCGCCACACATTTGCTACATCAAATTCAAAACTACAGTTTATTCAGATGTCACCAATTTTAGATTTAATCACATTTTAAACGTTTAACATCTTTCTTACCAATGGAATTACAGTTTTTTAGGCTTTAAATAAGCTAGGCTTTCTTGTATATTTTTAAAAATTGTTTGAGTAATGTGGATAATTTATCTTTCTCTGGCTTTAAAAAAAATTTCCTAGAGATTGCAAAAACCGTCTACAGCCCTGCCACCCAGAAGGCGCCTGATCTCATCTGAGCTTAGAAGCTACGCAGGGTCGGGTCTGGTTCGCTCTTAGAAGGGAGACTGCAAAAACAGGTGTGACACTTTGGGGGACTTCGTATTTCTCCAAATATCAAGTAGATCTGGAAAGCCTTCCTATTCAGAAAGGGAACAGAGACAAAGAGAAAAGTTATCTTGGCCAGGTGCAGCGGTCACGCCTGTAATCCCAGCATTTCGGGAGGCCGAGGCAGGCAGATCCCCTGAAGCCCGGAGTTCAAGACCAGCCTGGCCAACATGGCAAAACCCTATCTCTACTAAAACTATGAAAATTAGCCCTGCAAGGTATTGGTGCCTATCATCCCAGCTACTCGGGAGGCTGAAGCAGGGAGAGTCGCTTGAACCTGTGAGGCGGAGGACGCGGTGAGCCAAGATTGCGCCACTGCACTCCAGCCTGGGTGATGGAGGGAGACTCCGTCTCAAAAAAAGAAAAAAAAAGAAAAGAAAAGAAAAAAAGAAAAGTTATCTTGGCCAGGCAGGGTGGCTCAAGCCTGTATTCCCAGCACTTTGAGAGGCGGAGGTGTCAGGGGTTCAAGACCAGCCTGGTCAGCATGGTGAAACCCCTTCTCTATGAAAAATATAAAAATTAGCTGGGCATGGTGCCACATGCCTATAATCCCAGCTGCTTGGGAGGCTGACACAGGAGAACTGCTTGAACCAGGACCCAGGAGGCGGAGGCTGCAGTGAGCCGAGACTGCGCCACTGCACTCCAGCCTGGCCTACGGAGTGAGACGTTGTCCCAAAAAAGAAAGAAAAGAAAAAAGAAAAGAAAAGAGGCCAGGCGCGGTGGCTCACGCCTGTAATCCCAGCACTTTGGGAGGCCGAGGAAGGCGGATCACAAGGTCAGGAGATCGAGACCATCCTGACCAACATGTTGAAATCCCATCTCTACTAAAAATACAAAAATTAGCTGGGCGTGGTGGCGCGCACCTGTAGTCCCAGCTACTCGGGAAGCTGAGGCAGGAGAATTGTTTGAACCTGGGAGGCGGAGGTTGCAGTGAGCCAAGATCGTGCCACTGCACTCCAGCCTGGCACCTGGCAACAGAACAAGACTCTGTCTCAAAAAAAAAAGAAAAGAAAAGAAAGAAAAGCTATCTTGTAATTCTCTCATCTATATCACTGAGTCCAACTTTTGTCTAATGCGTCTCATTGCTTTCCCTGTTTTTACAGACAAGGCCTTGCTACATTGTCCAGGCTGGTTTTGAACTCCTGGGGTCATGGGCTCCTCCCCACCCTCAGTCTCCTGAGTAGCTGGGGCTACAGGTGCACACCACCATGCTTGGCTGATTTTTTCATTTTCTGTAGAGACATGGTCTCGCTATGTTGCTCAGGCTGGTCTTGAACTCGTAGGCTCAAGTGATCCTCCTGCCTTAGCCTCCTGAGTAGCTGGGACAGAACATGCTGAGTAGCTGGGGCTGAACGTGCCCGGCTGAACATGCTGGGATTGTGCGGCAGACAGACACTGTGGCTGGTACCTCCATCCCCATAGAGCCAACTTCTCCCTGCTCTCTTCTGCAGGGGCCGCACCACAAAATTCCTCCCATTTCTACACTCTCCTGCAGCCAGGGATGACCAGGAGACACAGTCTAACTAGTGAGGCATTCCCAAACAAAAGAGCAGAGTTTCCCTGGAAGCAGGCACTGGGGGCTCCGTCCCTTACCCCTGCTCCCTGCCTGGTGGTCCACACCTCCTTTAGGCCAGGATGACCAAAGTCCTCGGCCAGAGAAGAAAGAGAGAGAGACAGACAGCATGGGTCCCTCCGAAGCGCCAGAGCAGCTGTCTGCGGCTGGACCACCCACCCATGCCTCCTGTTACAGGAGAAACCCCTCCCTCCTAAGCCTCTGCTTCTCAGGTTACGCGCAACTGAACACATTCCTAACAGAAATAGATTCCACAGCAGTACAGGTGGATCACTTGAGGTCAGGAGTTTGAGAGCAGCCTGGCCAACATGGTGAAACCATATCTCTACTAAAAATACAAAAATTAGCTGGGCATGGTGTTGGGCACCTATAATCCCAGGTACTTGGAAACCTGGGAGGCAGAGGTTGCAGTGAGCCAAGATCATGCCACTGCACTCCAGCCTGGGCGACAGAGCGAGACTCCATCGCAAAAAAAAAAAAAGAGAAAGAAACAGATTCCATAGGATGCATTTTCTTTTTTCCTTTTTCAAAGACAAGGTCTCACCCTGTCACCCAGGCTGGAGTGCAGAGGCACAAATATAGCTCACTGCAGCCCCACCCTCCTGGACTCAAGCAATCCTCCTGCCTCAGCCTCCCAGGTAGCTGGGACTACATGAGCGTGCCACCATACCCAGCTAATTTTTAAAAAAATTTTTAGTAGCCAGGCATGGTGGCTCATGCCTGTAATCCCAGCACTTTGGGATCACAAGGTCAGGAGTTCGAGACCAGCCTGACCGACATGGTGAAACTCCATCTCTACTAAAAATATAAAAATTAGCCGGGCACAGTGATGCACACCTGTAGTCCCAGCTACTCCGGAGGCTGAGGCAGGAGAACTGTTTGAACCCAGGAGGCGGAGTTTGCAGTGAGCTGAAATTGTGCTGCTGCACTCCAGCCTGGGTGACAGAGTGAAAAAAAAATTTTTTTTTTAGTAGAGATTTTTTTTTTTTTAGTAGAGACGGGGTCTTGCTTTGTTGCCCAGGCTGGTCTCAAACTCCTGCCCTCAAGTGATCCGCCCGCCTTGGGCTCCCAAAGTGCTGGAATTACAGGTGTGAGCCACTGTGCCCAGCTGCATCTATTCTTAAAGGTCTCAGTCTCCAAGACTCCACTGATGAATTCCACTATGCATCAATCCTGGCCACTGAGGAAAGTGTGTCTCAGCATCTAACCCAGGTTTCATCCAATCTGGCACCCCCACTGCTGCCTCCCTGGGGCATCTGTAGATGGAGGACGCCTGGATGCACGTCCCTCTGCCGTCACCCCACGCACAAGCCTCTTTCCTTCACCCCAAGCCACCCAGCTCCGGGCCCTTGTTCAGCGATGTCGGGAGGCAGCGAGCCTTCCACCTACGCACCTGAGGCCGGAAGAAGTCTCAGTGGGATTCTGGGAGGATGGGCTCAAGCACTGGATGGGGGTGGAAAGAGGCAATTTCTCAGATCCACTCCGGATTTCAGATCCCTCATTTCAGCAATGTTGTTAATAAAACAGAAATAGTCTCAAAGACAGACGCGTCTGGAGAGCCACGTTCAAAGGATCACTATTCACAACAGCCAAAAGGCAGAAACCACACAGGTGTCCGTCGCTGAATAAACAAAACACAGCCTGTCCATACACTGGAATATTACTGAGCCTTAAAAAGGAAAGATAGGCTGGGTGCAGCGGCTCATGCCTGTAACCCCAGCACTTTGGGAGGCTGAGGCCAGTGGATCACCTGAGGTCGGGAGTTAGAGATCAGCCTAGCCGACATAGTGAAACCCCGTCTCTACTAAAAATACAAAAACTAGCTGGGCATGGTGGCAGGTTCCTGTAATCCCAGCTACTCGGGAGGCTGAGGCAGGAGAATCGTTTGAACCCAGAGGTTGAAGTGAGCTGAGATCGCACCACTGCGCTCCAGCCTGGGCAACAGAATGAGACCCTGTCTCAATTAAAAAAAAAAAAAAAAAAGACCACGATGTTAGGCTTGGTGATGCACAAACCCTCTCTCCAAATCCTGACTCCATGGCTTTGGTTCCTGAAGACCTGAGTTTCATTGCCGTTAGGCTGGTACAGAGTTTAGGGACTTAGGCTTTCAGCCAACACAAGGGAACATTCCTAACTGGGAGAACGGTCCCAGAATGGAAAAGCAAGCTGGTATGTGGCACTGGGTCTCCATCCCTGGGGGCTGTTCAGTGGGAGCTCACCACTTATCAAGGCCTCTCAGAAGGTCTGTGCACCTGTGTGAAGCTGGCACGATCTATGCGGCTCCTTCCTTCCACCAAGAAACCTGGCCTGGGGTAATTCAGGCACAGCAGAAGCGAGACAGTGCATTTTTGCTCCACTTAGAAATGAGCCAAGTTGGTAAATAAGATTTTTTTTTTAAGAGACAGTCTTGCTCTGCCAACCCAGGCTGGAATGCAATGGCGTGATCATGGCTCACTGCACCCTCAAACTCCTGGGCTCAAGCCATCCGCCAACCTCAGCCTTCCGAGCAGCTCCCTGCTAATTTTTTTAAAAAATGTTTTGTAGAGATGGAGTCTCGCTCTGTCACCCAGGCTGGAATGCAGTGGCACGATCAAGGCTTACTGTAGCCTCAAATTCCTGGACTCCAGTCATCCGCCTGCCTCCACCTCCCAAGTAGCTGGGGACACAGGTGCGTGCCGCCTCGCCTGGTTTTTAAAAAATTTTTTGTAGAGACCATCTTGCTCAGTCGCCCAGCCTGGAGTGCAGTGGTGTAATCATAGCTCATTGCAGCCTCAAATTCCTGGGCTCAAGCCATCCTCTGCCTCAGCCTCCCAACTAGCTGGGACTGCAGACACATGCCACCATGCCCAGCTAATTAAAAAAAAAAAATTATAGAGATGGGGTCTAGCTATGTTGCCCAGGCTGGGCTCAAATTCTTGGGCTCAAGCAATCCTGCCTCGTTCTCCCAAAGTGCTGGGATTCCAGGTATGAGCCACTGGGCCCGGCTTAAATAAGATCCTAAGAGCAAACTTCAAACACTTTGGAAAACAACTTCTTAGCACTGCTAAGTATATACTTAGCATCACAGCACTGAGCTGGATGGGTCCCTCAACTAACCACCTGCATGTCCATCTAGGGAAACCAAGGCCCAGAGGGGTCAGACTGCACCCTGATCCCTGTTCACCCAACCCAGGCTCACACCACAATCCCACATGCTCTCCTGTGCGCTTAACAGCTATGCTGCTTGCAAATTCCTTCCTGTTCACCACAGAACATCCTTTAGGGAAACCAGCTTTATTTCTTTGACTATGGGCACTAATTCAGAGGTATCGTAATTTCAGTGCAGGGCCTGATCTGTTCCCACAGCACGTGTGTTTCCTCTGATTCCTCACGGCTACTGGAAAAGGCATCAGACGTAGGAGCAGACCGCAAAGACACGCAACACCACGACGGAATCTCGCAAGGACGATGAAAGAATCTGAGGTCACACTGTAGGATTCTACTTATGTAAGGTTCAAAAGCAGGCCACATTCTGAAGCCAGGAGACGGAACGGTGGTTACCATGGCGGGGTCAGGGAGAATGGTAGTAACTGGGAGTTGGGGAAGAGGGGTTGTGAACGCCGTTTCTTGATCTGGGTGCTGGTTACCAGGGTAGTTTAGTGTGTGAACAGTTGTCAAGGTGTTCCTTTACAACAAATAACTTTGTTCTCAATGAAAAGTGTGCCTAAGGCCAGGCACAGTGGCTCGCACCATAATCCCAGCACTGTGGGAGGCCGAGGCGGGCGGATCATGAGGTCAGGAGATCCAGACCATCCTGGCTAACATGGTGAAACCCCGTCTCTACTAAAAGTACAAAAATTAGCTGAGTGTGGTGGCAGGCACCTGTAGTCCCAGCTACTCAGGAGGCTGAGGCAGGAGAATCACTTGAACTCGGGAAGCAGAGGTTGCAGTGGGTTGAGATCACGCCACTGCACTCCAGCCTGGCAACAGAGCGAGACTCCATCACACACACAAAATAAATAAATAAATAAATAAAATTTAGCCATGTGTGGTGGCACATGCCTGTGGTCCCAGCTACTCAGGAGGCTGAGGCAGGAGGATCGCTTGATCCCAGGAGATTGAGGCTGCAGTGAGCTGAGATTGCATCACTGTGCTCCAGCCTGGGATACAGAAGGAGACCCATCTCAAAAATAAAAACAAGAAGTTTGTAGAAGACACCGGACACCCAGTTAGATGAAAAAACAAAACAAAAAAAACAACAGCCAAACTGTCCCTTTTTTAATCCTGCCCTGTCAGTATAGGGGCAGGGCTCTACCTCCAGCCTCCTCCGGCCCCTCACCCCATCCTGTCACCACGGCAGGGGCCACAAGAACCAGCTGGGAACGTCGCTGGAGACAAGACCCCACGCCTGAGGCCACGCTCTTCCCAGCCCAGCAGCCCCGCAGCCGTGAGTTTCGCGCTACATCCCAGCTCGCCCCACAGAAGGACCCTGGCGGCACACAGTCTTCGCGGCGAAGCGACTTGGTGACGCTGTGACGTGTTTCGGGAGGTTTAATTTTAACTCTGTTCCCACCCTTCGCTCCAGGACTTATAATTCTATAAATTAATCCTGAGTTAATTATCCCAAATGCAAAGATTTACATGCAAAGATGTTTCCCCAAAGCTTTTGCTTGGTACATCCACGGACACACACGCCCACACACGCAGGCAGCCGGACGCGGCAGACGCTGATTCCCACACTGGACCGGATGACCTCAGGGGTTCACACAGCGCAGCCCGCAACGCGAACTCCAGACCATGCATCCCAGGGCGGGGTCCATGCCTGACTTTGCTTCCCTTTCCTTTTCATATTTTCTTTTTTCTTTTCTTTTCTTTTTTTTTTTGAGATCGAGTCTTGCTCTGTCACCCAGGCTGGAGTGTAGTGGCATGATCTCGGTTCGCTGCAACCTCAGCCTCCCAGGTTCAAGCAATTCTCCTGCCTCAGCCTCCTGGGCAGCTGGGACTACAGGTGTGCCCGCCACCACACCCAGCTAATTTTTGTATTTTTAGTAGAGACGGGGTTTCACCATGTTGGCCAGGCTGGTCTCGAACTCCTAACCTCGTGATTCACCCGCCTCGGCCTCCCAAAGTGCTGGGATTATGGGCATGAGCCACCATGCCCGGCCTCCTTTTCTGTATTTTCTAAATCACCTAGGGTAAGTATTACGTTTATAATCTGGAAAGAAACAACAGAAACCTCATCCTTTAAAAACAAAACCAGGCCGGGCGTGGTGGCTCGCTCCTGTAATCCCAACCCTCTGGGAGCCAGTGAGGTGGGAGCATTGCCCAAGGCCAGGAGTTTGAGGCCAGCCTGGGCAACATGGCAAGACCCCATCTCCACCAAAAAATGTCAAGTATGAGCCGGGCGTGGTGGCACCCGCCTGCTGTCAGAGCCACTCGAAAGGTTGAGGTGGGGGGATGGCTTGAGCCCAGGAATTCAAGAATGCAGTGGGCTGGGATTGCGCCACTGCGCTCCAGCCCGGGTGACAGAGCAAGACCTCATCTCTAAAAAAAAAATTTTTTAATAAAAAATAGAGCAAAACGAAAAGCAAAACCAACCATCTGACACAGCTGCCCCACCCCAGGACAGGAAAGCCGGCCCCAGGCTCGGGCAAAAGGGTTGTTCCAGGAAGCACGGGGTTGCATGCGGCTTCCAGGGGGAAGTGAGGGAGCCTCCAGCCTCTTCCCTGGAGGGGCTCGGAAGCAGATCTGAGGCCTGGCCATGGGAAGCCCCATCTGCCCTTGGTCCAGGCTTCTGGAAGGTAGCGTCCCGCCTCCACGTGGAGGATGGGGTTTAGGAAAACAGGCTGTCTCCTCTCAGGACGGGCTGTGCCTGTGTGTCAGGTACTAGGAACACTCAGAGTCCCCTAGACTGCGGTTTCTCCATTTCTCTCCTGCCCTGCGAGGCGGGCACGGAAGGACCCACTCCACCCTCCAGCAGTACGCGGGGTCCAGGCCGCCCCAAGCCTGCTCCAGCAGGAGGGGAGGCCGGGATCAGCCGGGCAGACGGCTCGGCCGCTTCGGGTTTCCACCCTTGTTATTTAAAGCCTGGGCCTGGCTCCTGGCAGGCGGGCAGGGGCGGCTGCCTGCCTGCGTGACCAGGATGAGAAATCGCAGTCCTGACGCGGGCCCGCGTGCCTATGGCAACTGGCGTCGTGGCCTTGGAGACTAATCTCCGGGCTGTCAGCCGGCAGGGACTCTCGGGCAGGGCCACGGCTCCTTGCAGAGGCCCTTGGCTGGGGGATCGGACAAGCCTCTCTTCCAGTGGAGGAGGGGGCGCCGGGCCAGGCTCACAGACCCACATGTTCCCACGGCCGCAGCCTCTGCCACACACACATGGGGACGATCACACAGGTGGGGACACAGCCACGGGCTCACAGGCACCAATACTCTCACACTGTGTCCCACGCAGCGCAGGGGCCAACAGCAGGTGCTCCTGCCCTTGAAGGATTCCCAGGCTGGCAGGGGATAAGAAAATGACAACAAAATAGACTACTGAGGGGAAAAAAGAAGATTAAAACACACTGCAAGGGTTTGAGCTGAGCGATGGTTACATTAGTATACAGTGGGGGAAAAGTCGTCATCACGTGGAGTGTTTAAGATTATGTGCTTGGACCGGGCACGGTGGCTCATGTCTATAATCCCAGTACTTTGGGAGGCTGAGGGGGAGTGGATTACTTGAGGTCAGGAGTTCGAGACCAGCTCAGCCAGCATGGTAAAACCCCCTCTCTACTAAAAATACAAAAATTAGCCGGGTATGGTGGTGCATACCTATAAGCCACACCGGAGGCTGAGACAGGAGAACTGCTTGGACCCAGGAGGGGGAGGGTGCAGTGAGCCGAGATCACGGCACTCCAGCCTGGACGACAGCTAGACTCCATCACTTAAAAAAAAAAAGATTCATGTACTTTACTGGAAGTAAATTATGCTTCAGTGAAAGATAAAAATAAGTGGTATGGAAGAAGCCCCGGGCACTGGGTGAGGCAGTTGGGGGGGCTTCCTGGAGGAGGTGACACCCGAGCTGCTGGGAGCCTCCCAGGGGAGTTGTGCTTGCAGGTGAGGAGGGGAGATGGGCACTGTGCCCGGGCCCTGCTCTTCTACAAGGGAGACGCCTTCCCTGCCCCGCCACAGCACCCACCTCCCCTAGAAATAAATGCTGAATAAGTAAAGACCTGTTTGAAGGACTGCCAAATTCCTGACTGCCCAGGAAACCCATCCGCCAGCCTGGGCCGCCCACGTGTCCTGGTCGGGCCTGAGCGGGGCCAGAGGCTGTGGGAGTGGGTGGGTGGGTGGGGAACGCGCCCAGCTCTGCATGGCTGGCGTGTGCAGGGCAGGGCAGGAAGTGGTGGGCAGAGACCAGTGTGGCCGTTGGGGTGAGGCCAAGGACCTCACTGCAGGGTGTGGAGCAGGGGTGAGATGAGGGCAGTGTGGGGGACCCCGGGAAGACACGGCAGAGGAACTGTCCGGCCATGCGTGGAGCCGGGGAGTCAGGAGTTGCCAAACCTGTGACATCCCAGGCCACAGAGAGCCAGGCCTGACGCAGACAACAGCAGGGTTGGGGGACCGGGCAGAGCTTTGGGACCAGGAGGGTTGGGGGGTCCCAAGGGAGGCACCTGGAGTGATCCCCAGGTTTCTGATCCCAGGAGTTTTAGACCAGCGTAGGCAACATAGTGAGACCCCATCTCTAAAAAAAAAAAACAAAAACTCTTTAAAATTAGCCTAGTGTGGTATCATGTGTCTATAGTCCCAGCCACTCCGGAGGCTGGGCTGGGAGGGTTGCTTGGGCCCAGGAGGCAGAGGTTGCAATGAGCCATCATCACGCCACTGCACTCCAGCCTGGACGACAGAGCAAGACCCTATCTCAAAAAAAAAAAAAAGTGGGGTGTGGTGGCTCACGCCTGTAATCCCAGCACCTTTGGGAGGCTGAGGCAGGCGGATCACTTGAGCCATGAGTTTGAGATCAGCCTGGCCAACATAGTGAAACCCCGTTTCTACTAAAAATACAAAAATTAGCCGGGCGTGGTGGTGCATGCCTGTAATGCCAGCTACTCAGGAGGATGAGGTGGGAGGACTCCCAGAGCCCAAGAGTTCTAGGCTACAATGAGCTATGATCGCACCACTGCACTCCAGCCTGGGTGACAGAGCAAACACACACTGAATCTAAACACACACACACACACACACACACACACACACACACACACACACACACTGAATCTAAACACACACACACACACATACAAACTTTCCTGGCTTTACTGAGCAAAAGGGTGATGGTAATTCTGCTCTCGGCTGTGTGAGGGCCCCACGTGAGAACGTGTGAACAGGGCCTGGCACTGGGCATGTGGATACCAAGTGCCCTCTCGCTTAACAGCAGTGATGATGGAATGACTGCTCACGCTGACATCACCCGCCAAGCTGCTGTCCACCCCTGCCATCAGGTCTCGTGTTGCTCAAGGTGCATCTCTGTCCCTCCACGTGTGGGGTGGGTGGGAGATGCAGGCTTGGCACCCAGCTGGGGGTCAAGGACCCTGGGCACCTGGTGCCCCACAGTTCTGGCTGAGCCCCGGCTGCTTATCTGGGCTCATGTGCGTGGTGCAGAAGTATTTATTTGTTCTCAGGCAGGCATCTGAAAAGCGTGGGGGCTGGGTGTCAGGAGACGGTGGGAGGAAACCAGCTCTGGGGCGGTGCCAACCCCTGGGGCCAGGCGGCACGGGGGGGAGCGGGCGGCGCTGGGATCCTGTCTCCCAAGAACCCTTCCCTTGCCAGACATAAACATGCCTTCTCAGAACAACACAGATGAAGAACATCAGGCCTTTTCTTGTCGGGAAAAGGCGAGACGGGAAAAGGTCCATTACTTGTGGGTGATCTAATCCTGGAGCGCTGGCTCATGGGGCCCCCCATCCCTGCCCGCCTGGTTCACTCCCCAGCCTCTACCCACCCAGGCCCCTGCAACCGCTGAGCCAACAGGGGTGAACACAGGTGACCCAGGGCAGGCTACGCCCTGCCATGGCTGGGGAATAGCCTACTTGCTACGTAAACCTGAGCATTGGCACTGCCCCTCCCTGGGCCTCAGTTTCCTCATCTGTCAATGGAGAAGCTGCACTAGAAGCTGTCCGAGGGACCTGTCATCCTTAGCCCCAGATGGAAGGACCATCACGCCTCCTCCCTCCCCGGCATCTGGCCTCCCCACTTGCCCTGACCTACTCCAAAGCATTCATTATAGTACCCTATTACAGTCACCTGGCCCTGCCCCACCCCAAATGCCCTCTGGCCCTCCCCACACCCTTTTGCTTTGGAGACAGAGTCTCACTCTGTCCCCCAGGCTGGAGTGCAGTGGCGTGATCTCGGCTGCAACCTCCATCTCCCAGGTTCAGGCAATTCTCCTGCCTCAGCCTCCGGAGTAGCTAGCATTACAGGTGCACACAACCACACCTGACTAGTTTTTGTATTTTTAGTAGAGATGGGGTTCACCATGTTGGCCAGGCTGGTCTCAAACTCCTGGCCTCAAGTAACTCACCTGCCTCGGCCTCCCAAAGTGCTGGGATTACAGATGCGAGCCACCATGCCCAGCCTGCTCTTGCTTTAAACGCTGATGCCACATCCTCGAGAACCCTTTCATCCTCTATTCCCCATTCCAGAGGCTCCCCTAGTCCCAGTCTTGGGCCTAGCCACACCCCCAGTCTTGTACTCATCTTTTATATGCTGTGGGACACTGAGTAAGTGCACATTTTCACCTGTTGGGACGCAGACCCTGAGTGGGGTGAATCAGGCCCACTCCTTACCCGGAAGCTGCTGAGTGGGGAAAGAGAAGCTGAACTTTATAAACAGTGGCCAAAGCCAGGGGCGTCGGCCCACACCTGTAATCCCAGCACTTTGGGAGGCCAAGACGGGCGGAACACCTTAGGTCAGGAGTTCGAAACCGGCCTGACTAACATGGAGAAACCCCGTCTCTACTAAAAATACAAAAATTAGCCGGGTGTGGTGGTGCATGTCTGTAATCCCAGCTATGTGGGAGGCTGAGGCAGGAGAATCGCTTCAGCCCGGAAGGCAGAGGTTGCAGTGAGCCGAGATCGTGCTATTGCACTCCAGCCTGGGCAACAAGAGCAAAACTCCATCTCAGAAAAAAAAAAAAAAAAAAAATTAAACAATGATCAAAGATCATCAGCCTCACCTGGGGAGTGACCATGTGTGGGCACATCCAGGATGGATGGCTGGCATCAGTCCAGGGGCACTGGCCCCAAAGGCTGGGTGGCTGTTCGGCAGAGGGACTGGAGCCAGGGGCAACTTGGGCAAAGGCTGGGGGCAGGCAAGGAAGTTGGGGCACCAGCGGAATCTGGGAGACTCGGAGGCAGGAGACTCGGAGGCAGGAGGATCACTTAAGCTCAGGGGTTCGAGACCAGCCTGGCTAACACAGTGAAACCCTCCCTCTATTAAAAATACAAAAATTAGCTGGGCATGGTGGCCCACACCTGTAATCCCAGCTACTTGGGAGGCTGAGGCAGGAGAATCGCTTGAACCTGGGAGGTGGAGGTTGCAGTGAGCCGAGATCGCGCCACTGCAGTCCAGCCTGGGCGATAAAGTGAGACTCCATTTCAAAAAAAAAAAAAAGAGAGGTTCAGAAGGCTTCCGGGCGCGGCATGGAAGAGGCAGACATCCACAGGAACTGGGGCTTGCCAGGCCAGGCTGGGCTGAGCCATGATTCAGTAATAAAAATAACAACTAGCTGTCATCAGCCCCTTCTCTGGGGCCTGGGCGGGACCCACCAAGCCCCACCAGCCCACACCTACGCCATCCCATTTTACAGACAGGAGTCCAGAGTATCGGGATTAGGTGACTTATAAGTGTCCACGCCGTCCAACTGCAAAATACCCCCACCCCACCCCACCCCATGCACTGGAGAGGAGGCTGTCTCGCACAGGTGTCTATCAGTCATCGGTGTCCAGACCACACCTGCCACCTCCATGCACACAGACAGCTCAACAGATGCTCATCAGTGGGCGCCGCTAGCCCATTCATTCATTCCACAAACACCAGAGCCTCCCCTGCAGGCCCACTGTGTGCTCCAGGTCAGGAATGCCACCAGACAGGCAGGATTGGGCCACACGGTCCAGGAAGTCCCCTGTCCCCCCAGCAGGTGACTACACGTCAGAGGGTGGCTTGCATTAATGGCCCAGTCCCTGAGGAAAGGCATGCCTTGTTTTGCATCTGGGTGTGCACACACACACATCCGGCCCTTTCTCTAACACCTGCATTACTTCCGCCCCTGCCCTCACCTGTCAGAAAAGCCTGGCCACCTCCATGTACTCCCGGCTCGCCCAAGCCTCTGGTGTAATTTCATGAATGGACTCCTCCCCTTCCAAACCCAAGGACAGAGCAATTTGGGAGGAGTCCAGCCAGGGCCACACCCTCCCCTCCCTAAGGTACAGCAGGGCAGCCCCTCACCAAAAGCCTGTGGTCTCAGGAACGCACGGGGGTCTGGGTCTAGTGGAGGCTGTGTGATGCTGGAGAACTTGCTTCCCCTCTCTGGGCCCCAATCCCCTCCAATAAAGACATAATAACACCCTGTCCCTTCCTTACAAAGTAGAGGTGGGAGGTGAGGGTCAGGCCGAAGGAACAGGGGTTAAGGATCATTTTGCTTTTCTTTCCTTTTTTTAAGAGACCGGGTCTCTTGCTCTTTCACCAAGCCTATGATCAATGGCCTGATCATAGCTCACTGCAGCCTCCAACTCCTGGGTTCAAGTGGTCCTCCTGCCTCAGCCTCCTAAGTAGCTGGGACTAGAAGTGTGTGCCATCATGTCCAGCTACTTATTTTTTGTGGAGATGGAGTCTTGCTACGCTGCTCTGGCTGGTCTCAAACTCCTGGCCTCACGTGATTCTCCCAACTCCTTCCTGAGTATCTGGGACGATAGGCACACGCCACCATACCTAGCTAATTTTTATTTTTTTGTAGAGATGGAGTCTTGCTATGTTGCCCAGGCTGGTCTTAAATTCCTGGGCTCAGGCTGTCTTCCCGCCTCAACCTCCCAAAGCGTTGGGATTACAGGCCTGGACCACTGCACCCAGCCGGTTCATTTTTCCATGAAAACCCCACCTGGGCCTCAGGGCTAGCTGGGCCTGCGATGGCATTTCCAAGAAAGCACAGTTGCGCTGTGGCCATCAGCGACAGGAGCAGCCCTACCACGACGGCCCTCTCCCCTTTTCACGGATGAGCACGTAGAGGCTCAGAAAGGCTGGGGAACTTGCCCAAGGTCACAAAGCACAAACAGTCAGGAGGTGGCTTCAAAGTGAAGTCTGCTGGGATCTGGAGCAGACATGCCCCTGAACCCCGACAATGCTCCCTGCAGAGCCCCCAAGGCATGGCTCACTGTCAACCCCACAGTCCAGTCCCACTGTCCACACCAGGGATTCGCACAGAAATATTTGCTCCATGCCAGACTGGTTCTCCCGCCGGCATTATTTATTCCAAACACTTCTTTTCTGCCTTCCCTGCTAGAGGCCAAGGGGCTTCCCCACCAGGGGTCTACGGTGAGGTCCGAGGTGAGCTTCCTGCAGGCACTGTGGGCCCTGAAAGCCAGATGGGACCCCATAGGTAAGAAAATAGCATTTTCTTTTCTTTTTTTTTTTTTGAGTCTTGCTCCATTGCCCAGGCTGGAGTGTAAGTGGCATGACCTCAGCTCACTGCAACCTCCGCCTCCCGGATTCAAGTGATTCTCCTGCCTCAGCCTCCCAAGTAGCTGGGATTAAAGGTGTCCACCACCAGGCCCTACTAATTTTTTTTTTTTTTTTTTTTGTATTTTTAGTAGAGACGGGGTTTCACCATGTTGGCCAGCCTGGTCCCAAACTCCTGACCTCAGGTGATCTACCCACCCTGGCCCCCCAAAGTGCTGGGATTACAGGCATGAGCTGCCGTACCCGGCTGAAGATATCGTTTTCTGAGCCAAAAACAGGGCCATAGGTAAGTGTCCTGTGCTACCAAGGTCCACGGCTGTCCGGGATGGTGGGTGGGTTACGGAAGGTTTCTGGAAGTGGGCAGGCTCCCCATCCAGACCCCAGACCCCAGCTGGTTCAGTCTGCCTCCCCTCATCTGCAGGAGTGGGCACTAAACCAAGAAAACAGGAGCAAAGAGTCACAGGTTCACACCCAATAAGAAGCCCCAAGGCCAGGCACAGGGGCTCACGCCTGTAATCCCAACACTTTGGGAGGCCGAAATGGGAGGATCACTTGAGGCTAGGAGTTTGAGGCTGCAGTGAGCTATGACTGTTCCACTACACTCCAGCACGGGTGACAGAGGAAGAGCTGTCTCAAAAAAAAAAAAAAAAAACAAGCCCTGAGCTGCCACCATGCCCACCTACCACCCTCCATGCCCATCCTCATGGAAGTTTCCAGAGCTCTGGGCAGCCCCTGGCTGGTGGACAAAGCAACACCAGAATAAACCCAGAGGGAACTGAGTCCCTGAGACTGGGTACACCCCCGGGAGGGGACACCACCCAAGATCTCTCCCCACCCCCAACCAGGGTGACCCCAATTCTGCATTTGCTGGGATCTACCTGGACACGTCATTAGGCTTGGGGGTTACTCCAGGTGATGTCAGGAGCTACAAAGAGCAGAAACCAGTGCTCTGCTCTCCGGTCTGTCTCTGGGGGCCATCGACCATTCTCACAGCGTCTCACAATCAGTCACTCGCCAGCCTGCAGCACACCCTCTCCTCCGCTGCAGTGCTGCAGATGCCCTGACCCTTCCCTACCCCCCCGCAACCTGTCCAGCATACGCCGCTGCAAAGCGTCCCGTCAGCTGTGGGGCCAGCATGGGCCCGTCCAGCCTCCAGAACCAGGAGCAGGAGACGAGGGAGGCTCCAGGGGCACCTGCAGGAGGGCAAGGAGGCCCGGACCAAGAGTCAGGGATGTGGGCTTATTGATTATTTATTTACTTATTGAGACAAGAGTCTTGCTCTGTTGCCCAGGCTGGGGTGTGGTGCTGCGATCTCGGCTCACCGCAACCTCCGCCTCCCGGGTTCAATCAATTCTCGTGTCTCAAGCCTCCCAAGTAGTTGGGACTACAGGCACCCAATACCACGCCACAGGCCCCCCACCATCATGCCCGGCTAACTTTTTTTGTATTTTTAATAGAGACAGGGTTTCACCATGTTGCCCAGGCTGGTCTCAAACTCCCGACCTCAAGTGATCCTCCCGCCTCAGCCTCCCAAAGTGCCGGGATTACAGGCATGTGCCACCTCGCCCAGCCAGAGGTGGTTTTAGATCTTGATCCTTATAACTCTAGAACCTCAGTCAAGTGTCTTCCCATCCCTGGGCCTCAGTTTCCCCGTGTGAAAGAGAGAAGAGGCCAGTATATTCTGAGGTTCTAACATTTCCAGTTCTAACATTTTGTGGCTCCCTCCATCCAAGAGGCTCAGGAAATGCAGAGGGGTTAGGATGCCCAAGGAAGGGAAAAGAGGGGCGCCCCACTGCAGCCCCTGGCCCCGACCCTAGGCACAAGTCAGGCTGGCCAACTTGACAGACCAAAGCTCACAATCTGTAGAAGGGAAGATAGGACCAACCAGAACAAACGCGATGGTGAAGTCCAAATGGAGTCACTCAGGAAAGGCCGCTTCCAGGTCTCGGCCCTTTTTACCTGGGGCATAATATACTGTACACGCAATGACATACGTCCTTTTTAACATACAGTTCTATGAGGGTTTTTTTTTTTTTTTTTTTTTTTT
>NW_016107468.1:213770-215063 GCF_001604975.1 Cebus imitator | reverse complement strand
AAACACCCCAATGTCCGTCACTGATGAACAGATAAACAAAATATGGTCTATCCATTAAATGGAATATTATTTGGCCATGAAAAGAAAGGAGCATTGACTCATGCTGCAGTGTGGATGAACCTTGAACCCATTATACTCACTGAGAAAAGGCCAGACACAAAAGACCACATATTACATGATTCGATCTACATAAAATGCCCAGAATAGGCACATCTACAGAGAAGGAAGGTAAATTCGTGGTTGCCAGGGGATGGGGGAGGAGGAAACGCGGGCTGACTGCTTAATGGGTGGAGGTTCTTAGGATGACAAAACGCTCTGAAATCAGACAGTGACGAGTACTGCACAACTCTGTGAATGTATTTTAAAAAACACTAAATTATACACTTTAAAGGAATAGTTTTTAAATAAACTTACAAAAAAACCCCAACATGGTAGAGAAGAACAGAATCAAGTCCCCAGAGACATCACTGAACCTCCAAAAGCCTCACTAGCTCCTACCCCAGCCTCCAAATACCTTCCATATTTTCTCTCTTTCTTTTTCTTTCTTTTTTTTTTTTTTTTTTTTGAGGCCGAGTCTCACTGTGTTGTCAGGCTGGAGTGCAGTGGTGCAATCTCAGCTCACTGTAACCTCTGCCTCCCAGGTTCCAGAGGTTTTCCTGCCTCAGCCTCCTGAGTGGCTGGAACTATAGGGACATACCCAACTATATTTTCTTATGAGGAATTAACTCCTCTTTAACTGTCAGGTTTTCTATCTAAAGTCTGCCAGGCTTCATACACACACACATGCATACATACATACATTACATACATATGTATGCATATGTTTTAAAAATAGGGCTATACCCAGCTCAGAGGGACAAGGTGCCCTCCGCCATCACCACTGCCAGGCCAGCAGAGGCAGCTCCTGGGGTGGGTGGAGGAGCGCCAACAAGAGCTGGGATGGAAGCATGGAGGGGGATCAGGCGCAGGGGCTCACACCTGTAATCCCAACACTTTGGAAGGCCGAGGTGGGCAGATCACTTGAGGTCAGGAGTTCGAGACCAGCCTGGCCAACATGGTGAAACCCCATATCTACACAAATACAAAAATTAGCTGGTGTGTCGGCAGGTGCATATAATCTCATCTGCTCGGGAGGCTAAGGCAGAATTGCTTGAATCCAGCAGGCAGAGGTTTGCGGTGAGATAAGATGGAGCCACTGCACTGCATCCTCGGCAATGGAGCGAGACCCTGTCTCCAAAAAAAAAAAGAAAAGAAGGGTGGAGGGGGGGAGAGGACCCCACCTGAGCTTGCTTT
>NW_016107468.1:191308-211420 GCF_001604975.1 Cebus imitator | reverse complement strand
AAAATTAGCCGGGCGTGGTGGCATGTGCCTGTAATCCCAGCTACTCAGGAGGCTGAGGCAGGAGAATCGCTTGACCCCGGGAGGCGGAGGTTGCCGTGAGCTGAGATTAGGTCAATGCACTCTAGCCTGGGTGACAGAGTGGGACTCCATCTCAACAACAGCAGAAAAGAACAGATCTTGGAATGATGGAGTCCAGGGTTTGCTGTCTGGGGGAGTGGGGCTCCTACAGGGCCAGCTTCTGGGGTCATCACATGACAAGCTGAAAAAAGTGCTTTTCACTGAGATGGCAGCTGGCTGCCCGAAACTGAATACACTGATTTCCCCGAGAACCCGGCCATACTGCATAAGAAAATGATCCTTTGTTTGTTCAGATGAGGCTCAGAGAGGTACAGTCACTTGCCTGTGGTCACACAGCAACTCAGCAGTCAGGCTGGCATTTGAACCTGGGTGTGTCTGCCTTCAAAGACCCTGATGGTTCCACTGCACCCTGCTGTGAAGTGAGGGAGCCCTGGCTTCTGACCCAGGGCCACCAAGAGCATCTCTCCTGCGAATGTGCTGAGAAGAGAGGATCTCAGGGAGCTGTGGGCCTGGGGCAGGTGGGTGGGTGGACCAGGATCAAAGAGGGAGGATGTGGTTTGCCCACCTGCCCAGAGGGCTGCACCCACAGCTGGGAGCCAGGGTGTGCATGGGGAGCAGGGGTGACCCCCTCCTTTCCCAGGGCCCTGCCTCTCCCTGCCTGCGCCTTGCTGCGGAAAGTGGCCATGCCTGAAAAACCAGCTCCTGGATAAACATGAGAGAGACATCAGACGGAGAGAGTCACAAGGCCCCTTGGAGCTGCCAGGACCACCCTGGAGCCGGGTGGGTGGGCGGGGGGTCTTGTCTGCTACAGGAAGCCACCCAGGAGCACCCAAGGGCCTTCCTTCCTGCACAGGGCTAACCTCTTCACAGGCTTCCCACCGAGTGCTGGCCCCAGGGTCCTGCCTTTGGGGACTTTAGGGGACTCTGTAGGGGTGGGAGGCAAGAGTTGGGTGCAGGGGGAAGTTGCTTGGGGCAGCCCTCATCAGAGAAGGGCCACAGTGATTTCACAAACAACAAATTAAATAACAAAGTAAAAACCAGCTGGGTGCAGTGGCTCGGGCTCACTTCTGCAATCCCAGCACTTTGGGAGGCCGAGGCAGGTAAGCCCTTGAGCCAAGGAGTTCGAGACCAGCCTGGCCAACATGGAGAAACCCTGTCTCTACTAAAAACACAAAAATTAGCTGGGCATGGTGACAGGTGCCTGTAATCTCAGCTATTTGGGAGACTGAGGCAGGAGGATTGCTTGAGCCCAGGAGGCAGAGGCTGCAGTGAGCCGTGATCACACCACTGCACTCCAGCCTGGGCAACAGAGGGAGACTCTGTCTCAAAAACAAACAAACAAAGAAAAACAACAAAAAAAGTAAAAACCCCCTAAATCTCTCAAGACACCACACAGGCCACGTGATCACCCAGGGAGTTCCATTTCCTTAGGAAGCTGGGAGCCCTGGGAAATTCATGGATTTGCCAATGGGAAACTCACAAGCTCTTGCTCGGGCCCCCTGCTTCATTTATGCCCACCCGGCAACCCTGCAGAGGTACCTGCTGTGGTTCCATTTCCTAGACGGTCAAACTGAGGCTCAGCCTCAGGCAAGTGACAGGCAGGAGTCCGTGAACCACCATCATCTGGTGCTGGCCACACAAACGTTCACCAGAATGGCCACTGTTTACACAGGGTCGACCACAGGTAGCAGTGGGTTCCAAACATTTAGCAACCAGAATTGTATTTAGAGTTACCTCTAACAGGTCACTGCAGTAAAAGTGGTCCTAGGGCCGGGCGTGGTGGCTCACACCTATAATCCCAGCACTTTGGGAGGCCAAGGTGGGTGGATCATTTGAGGTCAAGGGTTTGAGACCAGCCTGGCTAACATGGTGAAACAAAAATTAGTTGGGTGTGGTAGCATGTGTTTGTGATCTCAGCTACTCGAGAGGCTGAGGCAGGAGAATCGCTTGAACCCGGGAGGTGGAGGTTGTAGTGAGCCGAGATTGCACCACTGCACTCCAGCCTGGGCAACAGAGTGAGACTCTGTCTCAAAAAAAAAAAAAAAAAAAAGTGGTCCTACTCTGGCCCAAAGGGGCACAGGAGGCTTGAGCCTCACATGTCCCCGCCTCCTGCTCCTTGGTGGTCCCTGGTACCCTCCAGGCCTCCGTGGAAATCCACATGCTCACATTACCCAGCTGAGCCTCAGTCCTGCAAACCTAGTGTTCTGTTCACCCGTTTAAAGATAAACAGGCCGGGTACAGTGGCTCACCCCTCTAATCCCAGCACTTTGGGAGGCCAAGGTGGGTGGACTGCTGAAGCACAGGAGTTCAAGACCGTCTGGGCAACACGGCGAGACCCCAACTTTACAAAATAAAAAAATCAGCTGGGTGTAGTTGCACGTGCCTGCAAGTGATTCAGGAGGCTGAATCACCTGAGCCTAGGAGTTCAAGACTGCAGCAAGCTATGGTTGTGCCACTGCACTCCAGCTTGGATGAGAGTAAGACCTTGTCTCAAGATCATAATAATAAAAAGATGAACAAACCAAAGTCCATAGATGTGACATCACTCAGCCAGCCCTGTTCTGTTTGACCCTAACTCATGCTCCTGCCTGCAGCAGAGCCTCACACCCCCCTTCCCTACCCCCAGAAGTCCTGCTCTTATTTCATGACAACATGGAATTTCTACCCCAAGCTAAACAGCTGCAGGAGTGAAGACCAGAGCCACCTCACCAGGAACCCCCAGACTCCCAGCAGTGGGGGTACCTCGGAGACCAGCAAGACGCCCCTGGGCACAGACAGCTCTCCTCCCGGGCCCCGCCCTCCACCTCCAGCTGTCCCGGCCCCCACAGCCTCAGTTACTCCAGAGCCCACCTGGATGGCAGCGGGAGGATCGCGTGGGGCCAGAGGCCCCGAGGGCAGCGGCGGGCAGGTGTAATTTCATCGCGGGGCTCATGGTATGAGTCACCAGAAACAGAGGACGAAATTCCAGCTCTGAGGACGGAGATGAACAGCTCCCCCAGCTTGGGGTCAGCTCTTGATGCAGGTGGGGGGGGTGCGTAGTACTGGGGTACAGGCCACAGGCCCCCTGCCAGCCAGATGGTGCCTTTGTGAAAATAAGAAAGAGGAACTACCTTCTTCTGGGGGATCCCGAGCTGATGCCGGGCCGGCCAAGCCGGTTAGCTAGATTTCCCTAGAGAGGAGAGTGGCTAGAGGTGCGTGGTGTATACACACGATGGAACCCTGCTCAGGGACCAGTGGGACCAGCTCCCCTGCACCCAGCAATGCAGATAAACGCATCAAGCTGCGTGCAGCCAGATTCAGAGGCTCTGGACTGTACGACCCCATTTATGTGACATTCATCAAATGCAAAGCCAGATTCAGAAGACAGGTCAGTGGTTGCTGGCGCTGGGATAAGAGACAAAGACGAACAAACGGGCTTCAAAAAAATTTTTTTGAAGTTTTGAAAAAAAGCAATCCTCCTGCCTTAGCCTCCCAAGTAGCTGGGACGACAGGCACACATGGTCACATCTGGCTAATTTTTTTTTTAAGACACGGGGTCTTGCTATGTTGCCCAGGCTGGTCTCAAACTCTTGGCCTCCAGCAATCCTCCCGCCTCAGCCCCCTGAGTAGCTGGAACTACAGGCATAAGTTACCTTGCCTGGCTAATTTTTTTATTTCTTGTAGAGATGGGGGTTTTGCTATATTTTCTATGTTCGTCTCAAACTCCTGGCGTCAAGCCATGCTCCCGCCTCAGCCTCCCAAAGCGCTGTTCTATGTCTTGATGGCGGTTGAGTGACATGAGGGTGTGAGCCAGGCGAGCTCCTGGTATGGCATAGCCCTTACTCCTCAGCAATATTTATAATAAAATATAAAGTGGGGCCGGCACGGTGGCTCACGCCTGTAATCCCAGCACTTTAAGAGGCCAAGGCAGGCGGATCACTTGAGGTCAGGAATTTGAAGCCAGCCTGGCTAACATGGCAAAGCCCCGTCTCTACTAAAAATACAAAAATTAGCTGTGTGCAGTGGCATGCACCCATAATCTCAGGTAACATGGGAGGCTGAGGCCAGAGAATCGCTTGAACCCGGGAGGTGGAGGTTGCAGTGAGCTGAGATCGCACCGCTGTGCTCCAGCCTGGGTGACAAAGTGAGACTACGCCTCAAATAAATAAATAAAATAAACTGAATAGAATAAAATATAAAGTGGGCGCTTCTCATGTGCTGGCCAGGGGCTGGGGACCAGGACCTAATGAGACCCCCTCAGGCCTGATGCCCCGCCAAGGTTCTCACTGGCTGGTGAAACAACAGACAGATGGAGAAAAGATATGGACTTGGCCAGGCGCGGTGGCTCACGCCTGTAATTCCAGCACTTTGGGAGGCCGAGGTGGCCAGATCACCTGAGGTCAGGAGTTCGAGACCAGCCTGGCCAACATGGTGAAACCCCATCTCTTCTAAAAAACTACAAAAAAATGAGCCAGGTGTGGTGGTGGGCGCCTGTAATCTCAGCTGCTTAGGAGGCTGAGGCAGGAGAATCGCTGGAACCCGGGAGGTGGAAGACCCTGTGCTCCAGTCTGGGGACAAAAGAACAAAACTGTGTCTCAAAAAAAAAAACAACAACAACAAATAAACAAAAACCACGGACTTGCTTTGATGGTGGTTCTGCCAGTCGCCAGAAAATGCGCCTTGAGACCCTGCTGGGCAGTCGCCAGCCAGCAAAGAGGCCTATCCTCAGTCAGCCATCTAAGAGACAGGCAGGGTTCTCCCCCTGCCACGGGGAACAGGAGGGGAAAGGGCCAAGCTGCACCCCGATTCCCCGCCCGCCCCAACCATGCAGCCTCTTCTGCATCTTCAAGCCTTCAATCAGGCCCTCCTACGCTGTCTCCACCACAGACTTGCCTCTGGGGGGTCCACACACCCACGCTGTGGAGTCCCCACGGGGCCATGCCGAGTCCCTTGGACTGACAGCACCACCCTAGGGTCCAGGCAGGTGGGGAGAGCCATCTCCCTTTTACACCCAAGCAACTGCCCAGGTGGGGGAAGGCAGACGTGGACCCCATGCCCCCTGCCCCTGCCTTCCCCCCCATACCCCCCCACCCCAGGGGCTGCGGCACAGGCGCTAGGAACCTGCCTCCAGTGCAGGAATTCCCAGCAGCCTCCGAGGTGTGGGGTCAGCCCCTCAAGTCCATGACCGCCCCCACGATGGAGTCTCCAGGCCTTGAAAGGGAGGCATTGCAGATACTTTCCCAGTGTTCGGGACTTGCCACTCCTAAATGAAAATCTTACTTGGTGTCTAATAGGGTGTTTCCAGCAATTTCCTACCCTTTCCTCACAGGATCTCTGAATACACCGTAGGGACCATATTGGCCAGAAATCCCTGAGGACAAGGACTTCCCAAACTGGGGATCCCTGGGCAGTCCTTGTCCACCTAGACTGCACCTTGCATGCTACCTAGGCCAGTAGGAGGTCCAGACCCTCAGGCCACAGGCTGGAGAAAGCCCGACCAAGGACATCAGAAGGATAGTGCCTGTGATCCCATCATTTTAGGAAGCTGAGACAGGAGGACTGCTTGAGGGCAGGAGCTTGAGGCTAGCCTGGGCAACACAGCAAGACCCCATCTCTTAAAAAAAATTTTTTTTTGGAGACAGAGTCTCACTCTGTGCAGTGGTGCGATCTCGGCTCACTGAAACCTCCACTTCCTGGGTTCAAGCAATTGTCCTGCCTCAGCCTCCCAGTAGCTGGGATTATAGGCATGCAGCACCACACCTGGCTAATTTTTGTGTTTTCGTTTGTTTGCTTTTTCTATACAGACACTTCATATAGGAAATTTTTGTGTTTTTAGTAGAGATGAGTTTTGTGTTTTTGTGTTTTCACCATGTTGGTCAGGCTGGTCTCGAACTCCCAGCCTCAGGTGATTCGCCCACCTCGGCCTCCCAAAGTGCTGGGATTAGGGGTATGAGCCAAAATGTTTTTAATTAGCTAGGTGGATGGTACACACCTGCAGAGACTCAGGTAGGAGGGTCACATGGAGCCCAGGAGTTGGAGGCTGCAGTGAACTAGGGTCACACCACTGCACTCTAGCCTGGGCAACAGAGCCAGACCCTGTCTCAAAAAATATAATAAAATAAAAATTTGGCCAGGCACCATGGCTCACGCCTGTAATCCCAGCACTTTGGGAGGCCGAGTGGGTGGATCATGAGGTCAGGAGATCGAGACCATCCTGGCCAACATGGTGAAACCGTTTCTACTAAAATACAAAAATTAGCTGGGTGTGGTGGCGCGTGCCTGTAGTCCCAGCTACTCGGGAGGCTGAGGCAGGGGAATCACTTGAACCAGGGAGGCGGAGGTGGCGGTGAGCCGAGATCACACCACTGCACTCCAGCCTGGTGACAGAGCGAGACTATGTCTTGAAAAATAAAATAAAATAAAATAAATTAAAAAGGACTCTGGTGGCTGGGTACAGTGGCTCACTTCTGTAATTCAGCACTTTGGGAGGCTGAGGCGGGCGGATCACTTGAGCTCAGGGATTGGGCAACATGGTGAAACCCCAAAATACAAAAAATTAGCCGGGTATGGTGGTGTGTGCCTTGGTCCCAGCTACTCGGGCGACTGAGCCAGGAGGATCACTTGAGCCAGGGAGGTGGAAGCTGCAGTGAGTCAAGATTGCGCCACTGCACTCCAGCCTGGGTGACACTGAGACCTCATTTCAATACAAATTTTTTTTAGAAAGGCCACAAATCAGTGAATCAGCTCCACCTGATTCAAACTCACTCCAGATCATAGCCGGGGCCTCCACGGAGCCCTGACCCCAACTCCAGGATCAGCCACACATACCTCTGGCCCCTCCCCAACGCCTATCCGTCCCACCGCCCCAAAGACAGCAGCTGTGGGGTTGCCAGAGCAAAGTGCGAGCCTCCCGTTCAGTCTGAACTACGAACAACAACAGCTCACTTTTAGCTAGACGTTCGCCCCAAATATTGCATGAGTCCTTGCTCGTCTGAAATCCAATTTTAGCCGGGCATCCTTATTTTTATTTGCTAAATCTGGCAACTCGAAGCAGGTGGTCCTGAAGGAGGGCAACAGGTGAGCACGCAAATAGCTCCGGGTCAGCCAGGCCCCGGCTCAGGGGCGAGGGGAAGGGCGTTTGAAATGAGAGTTCTGTTCACTGCCTGAGACATTCCCTCAGTAGCCCTAAGATCGTGTAAGATAAAGCATCCTCACCCATTTCGTTCAGGACATGTATCTTATTTATTTTTTTCTTTTTTGAGATGGAGTTTTGCTCTTTTCACCCAGGCTGGAGTGCAGTGGCACGGTTTCAGCTCACCACAACCTCCGCCTCTTGGGTTCAAGTGATTCTCCTGCCTCAGCTTCCCGAGTAGCTGGGATTACAGGCACCTGCCACTATGCCTGGCTATTTTTATATTTTTAATAGAGATGGGGTTTCACCATGTTGGCCAGGCTGGTCTCGAACTCCTGACCTCAGATGATCTGCTCGCCTCGGCCTCCCAAAGTGCTGGGATTACAGGCGTGAGCCGTGAGCCGCCACAGCCGGCCCTAACTTATCTTAAATGGGCACATTTCCAGGGCAGGAACCCAGGTTCCTACAGCCCTGGCCCCATTCACACTCACAAAGCCACAAACCCAGGTGCAGGTTGACCCAGAGGGAAGGGAACAGGACCAAGGATGGATCAGTTCTGCAGGACAAGGGGACAGAGAGCTTCCAAAATAGGGTAGGTGAAGAAGTGATGATGGGGCTGGGCGCAGTGGCTCACACCTGTAATCCCAGCACTTTGGGAGGCCAAGGCGGGGTGATCACCTGAGGTCAGGAGTTCGAGATCAGCTTGACCAACATGGAGAAACCCCATCTCTACCAAAAAAACAAAAGTCAGCAGGGTGTGGTGGCGTGCGCCTATAATCCCAGCTACTCAGGAGGCTGAGGCAGGAGAATCTTTTTTTTTTTTTGAGACGGAGTTTCTTGAACCTGGAAGGCAGAGGTTGCGGTGAGCTGAGACTGCGCCACTCCGCTCCACCCTCTGTGACAAGAGCGAAACTCCAAAAAAAAAAAAAAAAAAAAAAGTAGTGATGGACAGGGGGCTTTCCTGCAAAGCTTTCTGCCTCCAGAACCCACATTACCACACCCCCTGCAGGCCAAGAGCCCCTCTGCCACACCAGGGGATACCTGGCTGAGAACTCACAAACCAGGCCAAGAAAGTGACAAGGTCCTGTCTCCCTTCTGGAGTGTGGAACCTGGGCAAAAAGCACGTTTCTTTCTTTCTTTTTTTTTTTTTTGAGACAGAGTCTGGTTCTGTCTCCTTGGCTGGAGTGCAGTGGCTCAATCCTGGCTCACTGCAACCTCCACCTCCCAAGTTCAAGCGATTCTCCTGCCTCAGCCTCCCAAGTAGCCGGGACTATAGGTGCCCACCACCATACCTGGCTAATTTTTTGTATTTTTAGTAGAGAGCGGGTTTCACTGTGTTAGCCAGGATGGTCTCAATCTCCTGAACTTGTGATCCACCTGCCTCGGCCTCCCAAAGTGCTGGGATTACAGGCGTGAGCCATGGCTGCAGCCAAAGCACATGATTCCATGAGATGGGACTGAGGGGCTTCCAAGAGGCCCTGCCTGGAGCCCCCAGCACCTGCACCTTGGAGACTGTCACCCCCTCCCCAGCAGCCACCTGTCACATCAAACTCTTCTGGGCAGGTTCATGCGTCCCTTTTCCCCCAGAAAACCATCCTTCCCACCACTCCACCTCTGCTATGAATTCCTTTGGGAAATTCCCTTCTAGTCATGCTAAGGGTCCCTGTACTAGAGGCCCCATATTCTCCTGGAAGCCCCTCAATCAAAACTAAACTCAGGGCCAGGTGCAGCAGCTCATACCTGCAATCCCAGCACTTTGGGAGGCAGAGGCGGGCAGATCACTTGAGGTCAGGAGTTCTAGGCCAGCCTGGCCAACATGATGAAACCCCATCTCTACTACAAATACAAAAACTCGTCAGGCGTGGTGGAGCACGCCTGTAATCCCAGCTACTTGAAGCAGGAGAATCTCTTGAACCTGGGAGGCGGAGGTTGCAGTGAGCCGAGATGGCGCCACTGCACGCCAGTCTGGGCAACAGAGCGAAACTCCCTCTCCAGAAAAAAAGACAAGACTAAACTCAGCATGGGTCCCAAGCCCTGTTCCTAGTCTGCTCTTCTGTTTATAAATTGGCCCTGCACATCTTGTTCCATGGGTGTCCCTTAAAGCCTCTGCAGGCCCCATGGAGCTGGGCACACACCCCTGGCTTGTCCCAAAGAACCAAAGAACCTGGCTATGACTCTGGCCACCACACATCTGAGACAGAGATACTTACAAACAGTGAGAGTCAGAGAACTGAGAGACGGAGAGAGGACGACAGTGCGGGGCAGAGACCCCAGGTTAAGGTCAGGAGAAGACACAGGCTGGGGTCGTGGGGAGAGAGGGGACCCCAGGAAGTTCACAGAGAGACCTTGGAACTCCTACCAGGGTGGGGAACTTGCCCCAGATATGAGCATTTCAGAAAAACAGGAGAGAGTCTGCTTAGCCATTTGGGTCAAGGCTCAAGAGCAGGATTTCATTCATTCATTCATTCATTTATTCCCTCAAACATGTAGCCATTTAACAAGTATTTGAGAAGCGAGCCTCTATCCCTACCTGTCCCTAGTGCAATCGGGGAGAGAGATGTAAACATCTAAGTGAGATCAATGTTGGGACAAAGGAAGGAAAGGTGTTGGCTGGGCGCGACGGCTCACCCGTTATCCCAGCACTTTGGGAGGCCAAGGTGGGAGGACTGCTTACGCCCAGGAGTTTGAGACCAGCCTGGGCAACACAGCAAGACCCTGTCTCTACAAATAATAAAAAATTAGCTAAGGTGTGGTGGCGCTTGCCCGTGGTCCCAGCTACTCAGAAGGCTGAGGCAGGAGAGTGGCTTGAACCCAGGAGTTCGAGGCTGCAGTGAGCTGTGTTCACACCACTGTGCCCCAGCCTGGGCAGAAAGCAAGCCTCTGTCTCAAAAAGTAAATAAATAAAAGAGAGAGAGAGAGGATGTGATGGGGACAGACAGGTGGTACCATGGCCAGCCCTGAGGGTGAGGAAGTCTTCAGCCCAGAGACACCACAGCCAGGCCAAATCATGAAGCAGGAGAGGAAAAGAGGCATATTCTACCATGCTGACCCCTATCCCAGCCAGGCAGGGCAATTAAAGGAAGCCCCTCCACAGGGGAAGGGCAGGAAGAACCCTCGAGAGAAGAGGAACCGTGTGTGTGCAGAGACCAGGGGTGGGAGGAAGTCAGGCCATTCAGGAAAACGGCAAGACTACAGGATTTACGAGTGGGTTGAGGGAGCAGTGAGCGGTCAGAGGCTGGACCCTGAATGAGAATCACCGGGGGGCTGTGGTCTGTGGTTGCAAGGTCATGCTTAGGACGAATATCCCAGGCCATCACCCACCATCCACGAGACCCCAGTTCCAACAACCAAGCTGTCACCAAACCGTGGATGGCCTGGCCTCTGGAACCAGGCAGGCTGCAGAAACAGCTGCCCCCAAGACCCCTCGATTATGGCTGCCAGATTATTGCCAAACACCACACGCTGACGACTACCCCCTCGACTACCCCCTCGTCAGAAGGCTAGCCGGCCCCCGGGGGGCTGCCTTCAATGAACAGATAACAATGATTTGTGATTAGCATATTGCAAATAAATGACCCTCCTCCCAGCATCGAGAGAACGGTCCTTCTAAGTAGGTTGAGCGTGCCCCCTACAAAGCTGTCTCCAAGACCCAAAACCGTCAGCCCCAAGTTCTCGAACATTTTAAGAGTGCAGGCTTGGAGCGGCTGCGGAGTTTCAGCCCTTCCCTCCTCGTTTTCCTCCGTGGGGTCCTGTGGGACCCTCTGAGTCAGAACTGCCAATTTCTAGGTCACCCTCAGAGCAGGCTATGGAGGAACAAGGTGTGGACTTGAGCCTCCCACACCCCAGAGGCAGGATGGGGGTTCCGATGCCCTGTCCCCTTGGGGCCAAGCCTGTCCCTCGGTCCACAAGTGCCTGTTCAGAAGAGGTCAGAGTCTATCTCACACCCTCCTGGGCCCCAAATAGGGCGGTTCATGACGGCCACCTAACTACCTTATACCTAGCCCCTCCCTGCCAGCAGCCACCAACCTCCAGCCACCTCCTCCTGCTTCAAATAAATAATCGATGCTGCTGCCCTTCCCCTCTGGAATGACACTGCTGAAATAAATGAGCTGCTTGGGGCACCTTCCAAGCCCCAAGGCCCCGGGCCAGTGCCAAGGAGCGAACAGTCCCGGCCACAGGGGACCCAGACACACAGGCAGACCATGGCAGCAGCGGGCCAGGGTAGCTTCCAGACACCCCTCCCCTCCTCTAAGAGAACCCCTCGCAAATGCCCACTCCTTCAAAAACTGTGGGGGCCTGCCCTCCACTCTCACCCACCAGGCCCAGGGCCATCCCGGGGTGCCCTCAGCACAGTCTCCATCCAAGACCCAGTGCTCCCCCTACGGGCCCTGCAGCACCCCTGTGTCCCAGCACCCCTCACTTCAGCTGGGATGGGGACACAGGAGACTCCCATCGCGGGACCTTGGTCCGGGGATGCAGGGTCAGCAGGCCAGATGCCAGAGCTCCAGCCCCCTCCAGCACGGCCAGGAGGGTGGAAATCCCGGTTGTACAGCGTCTCCCTTCCCTGGGCCCACGCCAGGCCAGGCAGGGTCCCACTCCCTGGCTGCTGGCCAGGGGTGGGGAGCCCAGGAGAGGTGTCAAGCCCGGCATGCCCAGGGACTTAAGATGGGGTGGGTGGGTGTTCAGCACCCTGCGGCCCCTCCTCTGTCCTCTCCACCCATCTGCAGGAACTCAGAGACCACCCACAGACCGGGTACCCCCAACTTACTCCTCTGAGCCCTTTGTGCTCCCCCGCACTGCCACCCTCTGAGTCCCCTCCACCCGGGGTTCAGCGGCCACCAACACACAGGCCAGTCCCCTCCCCTTGGGGGGGTCCCCAACAGGAACCACCCTGCTGGGGCAACCCTGGCTGGGCTGGATCCCCGCCTGGGAGTAGGGGTCGCGGACCAGGGGCCAGCCCAGCCCGGGGAAAGGCGAAGAGGGGGAAAGGCGGGGATCGCGGCCTTCCCAGCCCCCTCCGCTCCCACCCCGGCGCCCGCCACCGCGGGCAGCGCGACTGACCTCATTCGCCAACTGCAGCAGCCTGCGGGCGCCGGCCCGGGACGCCCCCCACCTCCAGAAGGGCCGGTGGCAAGGAGGGAAGGGGTGACAGCTCCCAGCTCCCGGCCCCTCCCGGGCAGGTGGGGGGCGGCCGTCCCTCCCCTCCCCCGGCCCGAATTATAATCCCAGTCACGTGCCTCCCCGGGCACCCAAAAGCCGGCCCCAGCTCCTGTAACACCTTGAGAGGGGGAGGGGCGGGGGCCCCCCCGGAGGAGGTGGAGGGGATCGGGGGCGGGGGTGGGGGGGACGGGGAGAAGGGCCTCGGCGCCCGCCCCCCGCAAAAGTTTCTCCTACCTTGGAGGATCCCCAAGCGCTCCTGCCAGCGGCGCCCCGGCCCCGGCCCGCGGCCAGGACTCAGCCTCCTGCCGCTGCCTCCTTAATTAATCCGGGAGAATGGGGGAAGGAGAGGCAGAGGGAGGCGAGGACGGCGGCGCGGCGAGGGCGGGGAGGGAGGCGCGGGGAGGGGGCGCGGGGGGGATCGGCCGGCCGGGGGGCTGGCGCTCGGCGGCCCCCACCCCCGGCGCGGGCTGCGGCGGAGGGCGGGGCGGCGCGGGGAGCGGAGCGGAGAGCGGGAGCGCGGGGAGGCTCTTTGTTCTGTAATCCCAGTAAGATTGCCAGCCATTCGCCCCGGCCCTAATCCCAGCCCCGCGCAACACCACCCTCCATTGGCTGCCATTTACATACGGGATTAGCCCGCCCCGCGCCCCGCGCCCCTGCGCCCCCCCGCTCGCCACCCCGCGCCCCTGCGCCCAGGGGACCTGGCGCCGCGGTGGGGAGAGCGCGCCGCACCCCTCGGCCCCGGACCTGCGCGGAGGGGCGGGGGCGCCCTCGGTTCCCCCCACCCAGCGCCGGATTAGAAAGCCTGGGCTCGCCTCCGCCTACCCCCCTTCGCCCCCCGCCACTGGGAGAGCTGCGGGGCGCAGGGGGCTGGAGTTGGAGGGTCAAGGTCACCCAGCTGGAACGCGCGGAGGCCCTGAGCGTCCGGGCTGGTCACTCCCGTCTGGCACGGGTTCTAGTCCCAACGCTTGGGCCAGGTACCTCTTACAGCCTTTGTCCCCCTCCCGCCCCTGAGATGTGCAGGAAGGCTGTGACGTGCCGAAAGTCGCGGCAGAGCCAGCTGGACTCTTGGTCCCATCTTGTGTGATGGGACCTCCCTCTGATAGGCTTTTACCCCTGTCTCCCCCCACCCCAAACCACACACACACCACAGCAGTGCTCCTACTGAATCGGAGCGCACACCTCCCATCCGGTCCCAAAGCCATAAATCCTAATTCAGCACAAGGACCTCACTCCTTCCCCCACGTGGTGCCCTGAGCCCTGAACTAGGCCTTGGCTAGGCTGGGCATGGCAGGGAGGGAGAGACTCACCCCAGGCAGGCCCCAACCCCAGGGAGCTTCTGGCTTAGAAGAACAGCCAAACATAGACTGAGAATCTCCCAGGTCCCGGCAGAACCTACAAGCTCTCCCCACAGCCTTCTTGCAAAACTGTGATTGCTGAGATTATGGCAGTGAGCGAAGTCTAGCGTGGCTGACTCCATCTTGCTTCCAGCCTCACGGGCTGGCTGTCCTCACTCATTCCCGGGCACAGGCCAAGCTAAGGAGGGGAGGAATTTAGTTTATAGTTCAACTTTGAAGTAAGGATAATAATAGTTACTCCTTAGACCTAACCTGCTCTTTACTCAGAGACCAAAGCCACCTTTGTAAAACTAATGAAAGGCGGCAGTCGCGGTGGCTCACGCCTGTAATCTCAGCACTTTGGGAGGCCAAGGCAAGTGGATCACCTGAGGTCGAGAGTTCAAGACCCGCCTGACCAACATGGAAAAACCCCGTCTCTACTAAAAATACAAAATTAGCCAAGCGTGGTGTTGTACACCTGTAATCCTAGCTACTCAGGAGGCTGAGGCAGGAGAATCGTTTGAACCCGGGAGGTGGAGGTTGCAGTGAGCTGAGATGGCACCATTGCACTCCAGCCTGGGCGACAGTGTGAAACTCCATCTCAAAAAAAAAAGGAAAGGCCATGAGATTAGGGTTATGGGAGGGGCCTGGATTCTGCTAAAACCCAGGCATGTTTTTATAATCTCTGACTGCTCAGGAGTCACGTGGCCAGAGATCACAAGGTTTGCGAGTTCCCCTCTTCCTCCTATAGATAGCATCTCTATTGTGGAAACTGAGATTGGTCTTCTCAGATGTTTTTCAGACTTTCAAATTCTGGCAACTGACTGACTCACCTGGACCTGTGTGACTCATGACTTGGCCCATCCCGTGGCCCCGACTCAGAGACAGACTCAGAGCGTAAGGACCGTTTGCCACACCCTGTGGTTTCCTCCTCAACCAGTCAGCAGTACCCATTCCCTGGGCCCTTGCCCACCAAATTATCCATAAAAACCCTAGCCTCTGAGTTCTTGGGGAGATTCATCTGAGTAACAATTCCAGTTCTACTGCTTGGCCAGGTCTGTGTTAATAAAACTCTCTTGGCCGGGCTCAGTGGCTCATGCCTGTAATCCCGGCGCTTTGGGAGGCCAAGGTGGGTGGATCGCTTGAGGTCAGGAGTTCAAGAACAGCCTGACTAACACAGCGAAACCCCGTCACTAAAAATACAGAAATTAGCCGGGCGTGGTGGCGCATGTCTGTAATCTCAGCTACCCAGGAGGCTGACGCATGAGAATTGCTGGAACCCAGGAGGAGGTGGAGGTTGCAGTGAGCCGAGATTGAGCCACTGCACTCCAGCCTGGGTGACAGAGTGAGACTTGTCTCAAAAATTAGGACAGGTGTGGTGACTCATGCCTGTAATCCCAACACTTTGGAAGGTAGAGGTGGGTGGATCACTTGAGGCCAGGCATTCAAGACCAGCCTGGCCAACACGGTGAAACTCTGTCTCTACTAAAAATACAAAAATTAGCCAGGAGTGGTGGCAACCTCCTGTCATTCCAAGTACTCAGAAGGCTGAGGCATAAGAATCGCTTGAACCTGGGAAGTGGAGGTTGCAATGAGCTGAGATCACACCACTGCACTCCAGCCTAGGCGACAGAGTAAGACTCTGTTTCAAAAATTTTTTAAATTAAAAAGTGTAAAATAAAACTGTTTCTCTGCTGCAATACCGTGGTCTCAGTGAATTCTTCCTGTAAGCCATCAAAGGAAGGCGATTACACTGGGTTCCCTCGGACACACATCAGGCACTTGCTGAGGTTTAACTTTGGCTGACCAGGTCTCCTCTGAGAAACCCACAAGCCCATCAGACTGAGAGCTCCTCCTGGGCAGGCCACGTCAGCAGTGCCCAGCACAAGGCGGGGCACAGAGGGGCTCTCACGCCCACAGAGGGTATTGGGCAGTGTCAGGGTTGGGAATGAGGTCACCAATGCTCCCTTCATCCCACGACGCCCTCCTGTGGTAAGGGGACATCTCAAGGCACCCTCCTGTGTGGCCCCCGGGGACCCAGGTCCTCTCCCACCCTGCCTCTTTCTCTTTTTGTTTTTGTTTTTTGAGATGACGTGTCGCCCAGGCTGGAGTGCAGTGGTGCGATCTCAGCTCACTGCAACCTCCACCTCCCAGGTTCAAGTGATTCTCTTGCCTCGGCCTCTCGAGTAGCTGGGATTACAGGCACCCACCACACCTGGCTGATTGTTTTTTTTTTTTTTTTGAGATGGAGTTTCACTCTGTAGCCCAGGCTGAAGTGCAGCGGCACAATCTTGGTTCACTGTAGCTTCTACCTCTTAGGGTTCAAGCAATTCTGCCTCAGCCTCCCGAGTGGCGGGGATTACAGGCAGGCACCACCACGCCCAGCTAATTTTTGTATTTTTGGTAGAGATGGGGTTTCACCATGTTGGCCAGGCTGTTCTCGAACTCCTGACCTTATGATCTGCCTGCTTTGGCCTCCCAAAGTGCTGGGATTATAGACGTGAGCCACTGGGCCCATCCCCTGCCTCTTTCTCTAATCACCTGTGTGACCTTGGGCAAGTCAGTTCCCTTCTGTGAGTCTCCACTTCCCTCCTCCTGTGGCTTCTCATTGGGCCATTGGCCCTTGCTTGTCAAGCATCTTCTAGGTGCTAGGTTTGTTGCATTTAAGTTCTCTAAGCCTTGTGCTAAGGCTCCAAGGTGGGTACTATTGGCCTCATGTTACAGGGGTTAAGTCACGTGTTTAAAGACATGCAGCCCTGGCCAGGTGCGTGGCTCACGCCTGTAATTCCAACACTTTGGGAGGCCGAGGTGTGCGGATCACCTGAGGTCAGGAGTTCGAGACCAGCCTGGCCAACATGGCAAAACCCATCTCTACTAAAAATACAAAAATTAGCCGGGCCTGATGGTGGGTACCTGTAACCCCAGCTACTCAGGAGGCTGAGGCAGAAGAATCGCTTGAACCCAGGAGGCGGAGGTTGGAGGGAGCCAAGATCTCACCACTGCACTCCAGCCTGGGCGACAGAGTGAGATTCTGTTCCCCCTCCACCCCCCGCCCCCAAAAAAAGAAAAGACAGGCAGCTCTGTCAGTGGTGCGGCTGGGTCTGTGAGAAAGGATAGAACTGCTGTACACTGACCCTACCCCCAAGATGTCTGCACCGGCGCAGTGTCAGGGCTAAGGCACGCCCTCCGTGGGCCCAGTTGGTTTCAAGGCAAAATGCTTCTCTGACCCCAAGTCCTCCACTCCAGGGCTTGGAGGAACTGAGGTAGGGAAGCATCAGTGTGTGCTCAATACTGCCCTCTGCAGGTAGAATCCGGAACAGGGGTGAGCCGGAGGAGTGCTCCCTGCAGCTTCTGGGAGACCTCTCTGCTCCCCAAGAGCCAAACAGCCAGCCTGACTCCCAGCCTCACCCAGGCAGAGACCAGGGGGTAGTGCGGTACAGCACTGGCACATCCAGGCCCTGCTCGGCCACATCTGGGAATGACATCTGGCTCCACATGCGCTGTGCATCCTAGGCCAAGTCAGCCAGCCTCTCTGGGCTTCAGCTCTGCATCTGTAAAATGAAGGTGTCTTTGTAAGATAACTGTGAGGGTCAAATGACACACGACGGAGGAAAAATGTCTCGTGTGGCGTCTGGTGCATCGTAAGTGATCAAGTATGGTTCTCGGTTGTTTAATTTGTTGATTTCATCTAGTAACTAAGTCCAATCAGAGTTTTCGCTTGAATTGCTCTTGCTAAGGACACGGGCAAGATCATTCACACCGTTGTTGAGTTCAGCTCCTTTTCCTGAGAAGGACAACAGCGTTCCCCTTCACATTTAGCTGAAAAATGTTCTGTCACTGTTCCCCAGTGTAGCAAACACTGCCGGGCACAGCGGCTCACGCACTTGAGGAGGCTGAGGTGGGAGGATCACTTGAGCCCAGGAGTTTGAGACCAGCCTCGGCAACATAGTGAGACTCTGTCTCTAAGAGAGACAGAAAGAGAAAGAGAGAGAGAGAGAAAGGAGGGAAGGAGGGAAAGAGAGAAAGGAGGGAAGGAGGGAGAGAGAGAAAAGAAGGAAAGGAAGGAAGGAAGGGAGGGAGGAAGGAAGGAAGGAGGGAGGGAAGGGAGAAAGGAAAGAAGAAAGAAGGAAGGAAAGAGAGAAAGAAAAAGAAGGAAAGAAAGAAGGAAGAGAGGAAAGAAAAAGAAAGAAAGAAAAACAGAGGGAAAGAAAGAGAGAGACGGAGGGAGGGAGGAGAAGGGAGGGAGGACAGGGGAGGGAAAGAGGAGTGGAGAAAGGAGAAGGGAGGTGACATTCTGGCTGGGTACAGTGGCTCATACCTGTAATCCTAGCACCTTAAGAGGCCGCGGTGGGAGGACTGCCTGAGCATGGGAGTTTGAGAGCAGCCTAGGCAACACAGTGAGACCTTGTCGAAGGAAGGAAGGAAGGAGAGAGAAAAGAAGGAAAGAAAGAGAGAAAAGGAAAGGAAAGGTGAGGTGAGGTGGTTCTGGACAGGTGCAGCGGCTCACACCTGTAATCCCAGCACTTTAGGAGGCTGAAGTGACAAGATCGCTGAGCTTGGGGAAGTCAAGGCTGCAGGGACCGTGGGCTGTGATTGCACTACTGTGCTCTAACCTGGGTGACAGAGTGAGACCTTGTTAAAAAAAAAAAAAAAAAGGAATTCTTGCCAGTGGCACATCCGCATCCATAGGAGTTTTTCCTTTTATCAACCCTCCTTACCCCAAAGAACCCCACGTCGCCAGGCTCCAGTCACGTCTGCCCCACACAGGCCCCAGCTCTCCTCCTGTGGACCCTGCCTCATCACCCCCTTCGAGGCCTGACCAGGCCCCCCACTACGCAGATATGGAAACTGAGGCCCCGCTCGCGCCTTCCTCGTCACTGCCTCGCAGTCACAGGAACAGGGCGTCTGCCATCCACGGCCTTGTTCACTGAAACTTACTGACCGCCCCCTGGCCGGTGGGCGGGACTGTCCCATTTCACAGATGGGAACGCAGGACCCAGGTCATTTGCAGAAGTGAGTGTGTACCTGGGCGTCATCTATCAGCCAAGGAGCTCCTAAGGCACGAGCTGGCCTCTTCCTCCTGGCCCACTGCAGAACCGGCCACCGGGAAGCGATGCCCAATGAACCAAGCCTGCTGCTCCCCTGGCGTTCCGGCCCACGCCTGGGTCCCTGACCTCCTGTAAGCATCACTTTATTTCCCCCAGTCCTGGACCACTTCTCCCACCTCTCGCTTGGTTCGTTGAAGGTAAGATGACAAGGGGACAGGGGATAGGTAGAGGGACTGCCCTGTCATCCCCAACAAGGTAACCATTCTCTGGACCTGGGGGCAACTTCAGAGGGAATCTGGGGCTTTGCTGCCCCAGACGTGACCACGAAGGACGAAAGGTGAGGAGGGGGACCCAACGCCCTCAAGGGGAGCAAACTGCGGTACCCGAAACGCAGGACAAATCCACAGCGGTCCAGGAGCGTGTGGACCTCCAGGCTCCTGGCCGGACACCTGCTGTCCCTTTTTCTTCTCTCTCTGGCTTTCCCTGTCTTTTCAAGACAATGAGTTTATCTGATACACTGTTATTTATTCTTTTTTTTGTTGTTGTTTTTAGATGGAGTTTCACTCTTTGTTGCTCAGGCTGGAGTGCAGTGGCACCATCTCGGCTCACTGTAACCTCCGCCTCCTGGGTTTAAGCGATTCTCCTGCCTCAGCCTCCTGAGTAGCTGGGCTGACAGGTGCCTGCCACCACGCCCAGCTAATTGTAATATTTTTAGTAGAGACGGGTTTTACTGTGTTAGCCAGGTGAGTCTCCATCTCCTGACCTCAAGTGATCTGCCCACCTTAGCTTCCCAAAGTGCCCGGATTACAGGTGTAAGCCACCATGCCCAGCCTATCTGTTCAAAAATAAGACTTGTAGGCTGGGAGTCACCACTCATGCCTGGAAGCTCAGCACTTTGGGAGGCCAAGTTGAGAGGATCACTTGAAGCCAGGAATTCATGACCAACCTGAATTGGCAGCATAGTGAGACCTCATCTCTACAAGGGAAAAAAAAATCAAAAAAATTCACTGGGCGTGGTTGTGCATGCCTGTAGTTCCAGCTAGTCGAGAGGCTGAGGCAGGAGGATTTCTTGAGCCCAGGGTTTGAGGTTGCGGTGAGCTGTGATTGCACCACTGCACTCCAGCCTGGGCAACAGAGTAAGAACCTATCTCAAAAAGAAAATAAAAAACTATGAAAGAAAAGAAAATGCTAATAATAACAATGGGCAGTAATGCCGACTCTAATTTATTGCTGCTAGAAACTTTACATGAGGCCAGGTGTGGTGGCTCACGCCTGTAATCCCAGCACTGTGAGAGGCCAAGGTGGGCAGATCACCTAGGTCAGGGGTTCGAGACCAGACTGGCTAATGTGGTGAAACCCAGTCTCTACTAAAAATACAAAA